>NW_020884878.1:1962732-2282092 GCF_003945725.1 Corapipo altera
CGGCACTGAAGGCAGAGAAGGCAGCGAGCAGCTGCCGGCGCGGGGGGCGGAGGCTGCCCCGGGAGCGCTCCCGGCGCGGCGGGGGAGGCGGGGCCGGGCCGGGCCGGGCCGGGCTGCGGGGGCCGCACCGCCCTCCGGCCCCGGGCGGGGAGCGCGCTCGCTCGCTCGCTGGCAGCGGCCGGGGCGGGGAGCGCCCGGTCCCTCCTCCTCATCATCCTCCTCCCCCCGCCCTCGCCGCCGCCACCCGCGCCCGCCGCCGATGCCGGGACTGCGCCCGCGGTGAGTCTGCCCCGCCGGGACCCGCCCGCGGGAAGTTGCGGCGGGGCCCGGCTGCGCCTTTGTGCGGGGAGCGGCGGCGCTGCCGCCCCGGCCCGGCCCCATCCCATCCCCATCCCCTGCCCCTGCCCCTGCCCGCCGGTGCCGCCGCCCCGCCCGGCCCCGCTCCGGTACCTGCCGCTCTTTGTTCCCCGCCGCCGCCGCCTTTGTTCCCTCGGTGCCGGCGGCACCTTCAGCACCGCCCGCGCCCCCCGCGGGATGCCGGGGAGTGCGAGTGGGGACACCCCGCTCCCGGAGCGGGTCCCTACTCTCCCAGCCCGGCACAAGACGGGAAAGGGGGGAAAACACCGCGGCGGGAGTTCGCCGGGCTGCGCGGGGGGGAGCGTGGCGGGCTCGGCCGGCGGCGGGAGCGGGTTTGGAGCTCGCTTGGAGCTCTCTCGGAGCTCACTCCCGCCCCCGCGGTCCTGCCCTGCCCTCCCGAGGGGCCGCGCTGCCGGCGGAGCTGCGGCCGGGGCCGGCTCGTCCCGGGGCGGGGGAGCGCGAAGGGGGCGCGGGCAGGTGACCGGGGCTTCCCGCGGGAGCCGTGGGTACCACTTGGAGCGGCGTTATCGCTCTGGTTGTGTGTTTGGGAACTGATGGGGGATACTTAGGCAAAGTTCCCGAGTAAAGGAGCAGCTACTTTTCTGGGAGGGACGCGGGAGGCACCGGCATGCTTCCCGCCGCTGTGTTTTATTGCCCGGACGCTGCTGCTGCCCTGGATGAAGCGCTGCCCGCTGAGGGCTCCCGCTCTCTGTGCTTCCCACTGCACATGGGCTGCTTTCTCTTCCCCGCCTTACTACCAGCCTCCCTCCTGCCTTCCCTCCCTCCCTCTCTCCCATCTTTCCAGGGTTCCTGGCAGCCGCCTGTTTCCTCTCGGAGCAGTTGTTACGGATTTGTGTTACTGCGGCCCAAGGGATGCCGCACGTGGAGCTCCCGGTCTGTAACTTGACTTTGTGTCAGGTGCTGTGTGTGCGTGGATTTAAGGGAAGGCTCCTTGTCCTCTTTTCACCTCCACAACTAAAGCTGGGCTCAGTCCTATCGCTGTCCCCCCAAAACAGAATAGTTCTTATTCTCTGTTTTTCCTGAGATTTGCTGGAGGCATCGGGAAGTAGAGCAGGTGCACCCTTCTCAAGTTACTCGGAATCTACAGAAAGAAAACTTTGAGCGAGTTTTTTTGAGTTTCTCACAGCCTTTGTCAGGTCTGTGACTGTGTGTGCCTCATGCCTCTGCTTCCCCCTTTCAGGGTGCCTCGTGTCCTGCCTGTCCTCTCCCTCTCTTTGCATCATTCCCGCGTTTTCCTCCCTCTCAGCTTGCAGGGCGATCTCCTGTCTCGGGACAGACAGACAAAGACGTAAGTGCCACGTGCGGGGTCTTGGCTCATTGCTGTCACTGTTGGCCAAGCGAACGCAGCCGTAGCTTGGCGGGCACGTCTGTTTATGTCTCTGTGTGAAATGCAATAGCTGCAGGAGGGACACACACGGCTGCTGGCGCCTGCTGAGCTGTGTCATGGGCTTTGGCCACTTCTGGGGTGGCTTTACAGCTCCGAGAAGGAGCACGGTGGTGGCTGTTAGCGCTGCCCACAATAACAGCATCCGCACACGCGCTGCCACCTCTCGCTGAAATCAGGGCAGCCTAAATAATTGATTTCCAAGGCAGAAGGCAGCGTGTCACAGCCAGAGAAGATGGGGTGGTGCGCAGTGAGCAGGAGGTGGCAGGGGAGAGGAAGCCCTGGCATCTGCAAGCAGTGGCAGTGGGGACGAGTTGAGACAGAGAGGGATGGGCAGTGACAGTGGAGTTTGGAGGGCTGGTGAAAAACTAGCGGTGGCTACAATAATGTATTGCCCTGTACTGACATGTACAGTGGCAATGTTTGGGCCCCCCTTGTGTGAGATGCTGTACAAACACATATTCAGATGTGCATAAGTTATGTGTTCTTTCCTTCTTCATAATGAATGGTAATGAATGATAATTGCTCTTTTACCCTAGTTATCTGTAGAAACATATATTAAAGTTCTTTTATTTAAAAAATTCTTTACAAATAACCTCAGGAAACTATTTGGAAGTGCTGCTGCTATCATATAGTATTAAGATTTAAGCATGGTGGTTTAAAGAGGGGCAAAGGAGCTGGACTTTTGATGATCCTTGTGGGTTCCTTCCAACTCAGGATGTTCTATGATTCAGGATATTCTAAGAAAAGAACTGATTTTTCTTCTATTAAATGTAACTAAAAGTTCTTTAAAGTAACTGAGAACTTTGTTGGTGTCAGTAGCACTCAGCCAGTCCTGTAGTGTGCCAGTTATTTTTTATTTATTTGTCAGGCAAAAATTTTAAGCGTAGACACAATGAAGTAATTCAAGGAGCGGCATGCACTGCTGGCTAATGATCTAATAGCTTGAAAATGCTTTATCTCCCTAGCTGTTAATTTTAAGTTTTATGGTATAAGGGGAAGTAACAAAAGTAAAAAAGCGTTACTGTTTGTTCCTTTGAAGTTTTTGTTCCTGGGTCTTATTTCTTCTGATATGTTTTTGGGAAAAGTTGTTTCATGTTTCAGGAAAAAATTGCTTTGTTTCAGGGGAAAAATGGGCCACAGTTTAGCCCCTTTACTGGGTTCATTATACACACTGTAAAACCCCTTTACTGGTAATTATTCCATAAACAGTGAACTCGGCTCCACTTGGTTTCCTCGACATCTGAATACAGAAAGGAAGTAAAGAAAAAGTCCCAAAGAGGGTATGAAGCAGCACAGCTTGGGAGATCAGGTATAAAGAGCCTCATTCATTTTGGTTTATCTGTAGTACAGGGATATGCCCTTACTCCATGAATCATCTCCTGACATCTGTTTGCAGCGCTGTTTTCTTAGCAACTGCAGCTCTGTTTTAGATCTGGACTCTCAATGGTCGGGTTTGTGCCGAAAGATGCAAAGAGACAATCCTAACTCTTCCTAGCAAAAGTGTGCCTTTCGGCCCATTTACCCAATTTATTTTCTTCCCCGAGGCACAATAAATACAGGTTTTAAAAGTCTACCAGCTGAGATGCTTTTTCTGTGTGTGTATGCAGAGATGCTTATCTGTTGCTTACCACAACTGAAGTGTTTCCCCAACACGATCTGGCAGTGTGGGAGAGGATGGCAATGGGCTGTGTCCTTGTTCCTGTTGAAGGGATGAGCTGTGTGTGCACTATGTTTGCCCTGCCTTTCCCACAGTTTATTTTGGAGTATCATGGCACTTCTAGATGTGGGAGAGGACGTGGTCTTGGAGGAACGCTGAAAATGTAGCCGGTGAAGGCAAGGACCCACTCCTAGCAACGTGCCTGTTTGAACAAGTAGTTGGATTAGACAGTGGGATTATACATGTGGAGTGTGGAGCACTGTATGAGTAACACTTCAGGACCGGATCCATAAGCTGTGATTAAAGGGAAGGTGACATTTCATACACCTCTCACCTAATCTTTCTTTGCCGGAACTTTATCCCTGGCCAGTGTGGGTGGGAGACTCCTGTTGCTGAGACAGAGGTGGCCATGTAGCCATTGGGAGATCAGGTTGATCTGATTTTTGCCATCTGTGCTCCCTGGACTTGAGTCAGGGGAAGGTTTTTACTTCAGCTGATATGGATGAATTGGTTGGGAGTGTAAATATGTGTCAGGGAGTGCAAGTGGTATGTCCATACTGAGGGATGGGTGATGTTCACCCCATTCCCTCCTATGCTGACATGCATTTTCTGCAGAAGGAGCAGGAGATTATACCTGCAGTAGAACCTACAATTACTGGACTATGAATCAAAAAATATAGTGTATGTTAGCCCACAGGACATGGATCTGACTGATTTACTTTTCCTGAACTGAGTTGCATTCTCTGGAGCATGAAGGGTGGCAGTAACAAATAGTCAATTGTGAAGGGTGACTGTATTTTGGCTTGGGATAATGCTGAAAGGGGAGAGACCCCTGGTGTTTGGAGCATTTTGATTGCAAAAAGATTAGAGAGTGGAGATGGGAAGAATAAATAGTGTTGCTGAATACAGGCCAGCTTCCTGTGACCTTCATGGATTGCACAAGTCCTGGTGTTAGTGAGGGTACAAAGAGACAACCTCTGTAGATCACTTAAATCACAGTGTTCGCAGCAGGAGGTGAAACAAGCTGCTTCTGTGGAGATGCACAGGGGCCGTGACAGGGACAGAAGAAGGAGTGGGGATAACACTTTGTTTAGCCCAGCTACGTGCACAGGAAGGGCTCAGAAAGCTGTGTGGGGGAAAGGGCTGGAGCTGAACAGGCTGTTATCTCCCCACAGGAGGGGAAATGGGGCAGAGCTTTGTCTCTGGGCACAACTTTGGTCTCTCATAGGGAGGCATGTTTGCTTTCTAACCTTCCTGCAGCCTGCTGATAACTCCCTACACAATGCAGCTGCACAGATTGGCTCGAGAGGTTTTTAAGGAATTGCCGATCCTGATACAAGCAGTAACGTCCAGGGATGAGGAAGAAGAGAAAAGAATAGTGCTTAGTTATCTGAGCTTTAAGACTCAGGCTGCAAGTTCTATCAAAGGAAATGACAAGATGCAAAACTAAACACATGTAATTACTTTCATGGAAGGTAGGGAGGAGGCAGAAATGTTGGGGTTTGCAGGAAAAAGTTTTGCTTGCTGGATTTTTTGGCCTGTTGGTTGCCAGGAGAAAGACCAGAAGTTGGTGAATGGTGGAGTGAAAGGGTGAGGCAGAGAGGGAATTGAATTCATTGGATGTGCCTTGATCTGTGGGATATAGACTGTGTACAGCTAGCCATGAAGTGGTTGCAAAGACACTTCAGAAATGGGTTCCGTTCAGTCTGCATTAGAGACACCTCTTTTTTATGTTGGGTTGGTTTGTGCTGTTAATAACCACCTAAATGATGCAGGGAGAGAAATAAAAACTGCCCCAAAAGCAACATGCCCAGCATTTTGGAGGCTCGTGTATCGTGAGCAACATGCAGGTTTGCTTGGAGGGAGTATTTGGTGAAATATTCAAGTTCAATGACTGAATGAAACTCTTCTAGCAAAGCCAAGCCCAAGGGTGAAGGTGGTTGTGTATCATCTGGTTGCAAGGTGTTTCTGGGGGATGGAAGCACAGAGCCCTTGCACAGTGTGTATCTGCTGGAGATGCTCCTTCTCACTTCAGTGTAACCCGAGGGGATGCTGCTTTGTTTACTTCCTTTCCCTCATCTTAAAAGTGCGAGATTCATCTTGCCAGACCATATAACATAACTATCTGCATGAGAGACAGTTCTCCAGACTCCTTTCATAGTCACTAGAGAGGAGCACACACTTCTGAACCATGATTCATCCACAGTGAGCTGGAGGTCTAAAAATACATCGGACAAACTGCCCTAAAAGTGCCTGTTTCTCTCCATTGTTTCTGCAGAGTTCAAACAATGAGCGCACATGGAGGCATCGCTCCTGTAGCTGTTTAGTGTCAGGAGAGCTGAATCTCGGCCAAAGTGCCTCATATCCCAGCAGAGCACCTAGGAGGGCTCCCAGTGTCCTCATTTCCACCAGACTCAGTGTGGGTTGAGCAGTATAAGGCATTGTGGCTGTACCTGAGACTGGGGGGCAGACAGCAATGTCCAGTTTAAATCCATCCTCCTCCTCTGGTCAGTCACTGGACTCGGGCAAGCCTTGGGCTGGACCCGCAGCCCCAGATAATCTACTGTAAATAAGAGGCCAAAGGGGATTTGCAGAGTGGCTTTTTCAAGGTCGCACATCAGGTCAGTGGCAGAGGTGGAAGCAATGAGGGCACTGTGGGCTCCCGGGGGTGTGCTCCTTCCCCTGCCCAAGCTCCTTGCAGCTGCCTTGCAATCTGCTGCACTCCTGGGGGCGAGACTGGCTGCCTGGCTCTCAGTGGCGGACAGCACCTGGTAGGTACTCACTCCTTTGGGTGAAAACCTTCTACAAAATTATGTAGGCTCATTCTCTTTTCCGTGTCCTTTGTCTTGCAAAAATCCGTACAGCTGAATTATTGTGCATCCACGAGGCTGGCATGGGTGAGTGTGTGTGTGCTCCTGGTCACATGCAGCTAAACTTTGGAGTGAATGGGTGGCAGTTCAGGCTTGTGGTGAACCCAGAACAGCACGTGTGGTTATTCCGTGGTGGTCAAGTGGAGTGTGGAACCTCTTTAAACAGACATGTCCAAACCATGCCATGCCATCTATCTATCTATCTATCTATCTATCACTAAATGCAAAGCTTAAGGAGTTAGAATTACACAGGAAGCTGTGCCCAGGTCTCCTCTGAGGTGTCGCTGCCACTACTGTGTTATTTAGCAGCCTGGAAAAGGAATTACCAGTTCTTCTGGAAAAAGCCTAACTTTTATCTGTACGTGTAATCCAGGTAGGCGAAGGATAAAATTCCTCTTCCTCTGCAGAGAACTGGTTTACAGCAGAAAGACTTCCTTTGCTAAATGTGCTTAGTGTCTAGGGAGAGACTTTGCTGAAGGAATTTGCTTGTGTAGCAGAGATATGAAGCACAGGCAGGTACCAAGTGTTAAATGGATCCTGTGCAAGTCTGATTTCAGAGAAATACCAGAACATTCTCCTATCTTTCTTGATACATGAGGAAGAATATGATAGCCATGAAATAGAAAGAACGTGTTGACTGAGCCAGGATATGATTCCTAAAGTACTTTTTAGGGGGTCTGTGGGTGAACTCCAGGAGGTGAAACAGATTGCAATTTGATCCCAGAGAGAACAACTGGGGAGAGAAGGGAAAGAGCTAACTGTTAAATAAGAGCTGGGAGAAAAGCCAGTCTCCAAAAATAAACGTTAAAGATCAATTCCAGGTATTTCCTGGCATTGTCATTCTGCTTCATCCACCACTTGGACTGTAACAAACAGTTTCACAGTTAGCAGGCTGACAGGTTTAGAGTTGTTTGGTGGGTTTTTTAAAAGGAAAAAAGTGTCTGATAGACTGTTTGCAGCATTGTTTCTTACGCAGAACTGGGTGGGAAGTTGGTGATGAAATACTCCTGGGATGGAGAAAGCAGAGCTTGTTATTGTAAAAGGCAGTCAAGAGCAGAACTGGCTTCATTTTGGAAAAGTAAAAAATCTGGATTTTCTTCCTAGGTACATGGCCAGGGCACCTCGGGAATTCCTAAGTGGGAGGAAGTGGTTATCTGTGCAACATAGCGTGAGCAAACACGGTTCCTGCAGAGTAGCTGTGCCTTAATAGTGCTGTAGGTAGCCTTGGAATGGCTTTACAGATAACGTTGGTGAGTGAAGGCATCACCTTTGCAAAGCTTGGAGGTGACTCTGAACATGTTTCTTCTTGCAAAAATTCTGCAAAAAGCCAGTGCAGGAGTTTACTGTAACGGGGTTGTGAGGAAGTTGAAGCATATCCTGTTCCAAGGGCTTGTGCTGGTGATCACACACCATCTCCCTGCTGGGGTTTTGTTCGGGATGGTGGCTCCAGGAGGTGCGTCCTGTACAGGAACACCCCTCAGTGGGCTGGAGTTGGCTTGGGCAGGAGCTGTGGCTCGTGTCTTACCTCACCTGCTTGGCCCTGGCTCGGGAGAGGATGGTAGGGCAGCTCTGCTTACGCAACTTGTACTCAGTTGCTTGACTGAACTTGTCTATAAGTAGCTTTTGTGTTAGTAATGCCGGTGCCTTTCAGCGAGGGAGATGTACGGGGCTCATGGGCATTTGTCCTGGTTTGTCTCCGTTGTAAGAAATCCCGATTCTCAAAGAAAGCAGCCCGGACACTCCATGATTCAGACTTGGATGAGAAGACTCTGTCATCCTGCCTGTGCAGAAGGGGAATGAATGCGTGATACGAGTAAGGCATCCTTTAGTTTGGACTCTTTCTGATTTGGAGTACTTGGCTTTGCAATTGCAACTGATTTTACTTTTTTAGATTTTGTAGAGCAAGAACAGTTTATTGTAGCAGGTTACTGCATAGCACCAAGTTCTTTCTCTTGGGCTATGTGCTGCTTGGCTGTTTGGTCCTTTCTGACATCAACACTGGTAAGAATAACAGTGTTTGGCCTGGTTTTCACCACGCACAAAAAGTTACTCTACAGGCTTGAAACTATGCTGTAAATCAGAGATTTGGGTTTGTAGCTTGTTTTTTTTTTTCTTTCCCCTAAAGCAACTAATTCTTTAAAAGCAAAGAGAAAGGCATTTACTGTCTGAAGCAGTAAAGAAAGTGTTTTCCTTAGTGGAGAGGGTCCTGCTCTGTCAGCGTGGGAGATGCCACTATCAAGAGGCCCCTTTTATGTGTGCGAAACCAGCACAGGCACACGAACATGCAGACTGTGCTTGTAGAAAGGCTGCTCTGCCCACAGACCTTGAACTATGTGGGACAGAAGGCATAAAACAAACAAACAAGACCCTGACTAGCACTTTGTGGGGAATTTTCAACTGGAAGAATTATAGGGACATGAAAAACTCACTCTTGGGAGAGGCGGCCCCTCCAAGTCAGAGCAGAGGTGTGCTGGGGGAAGAGCAGTAGTTTGCATTGCTGTAGCCTCGATTGGACATGCTTGAGAGAGAAGCTGATGAATTCACAGCTGCCAGGATAGGACCTATCATTTAAATTTTAATTTGCCCTTCAAATTTGGCAAGCTTCATTTGCCGTTTGCTTGACAAATCTCTCTTTTGTGTTCTCCTCTGCCCGCGCAGAACAGCAAGCGCTGCCGGAGAGAGCTACTTGCAGTGGATTCCTTTTCTCTGCTATATTTAGTGATCAAAACATGTTCGTGATCTTTGCAGGAATACTGCCAAAGCAGATAGGTTTAGCATGAGACATGCCCTTTCTCTCTTGGCTCCCAGATCCACATTGCATTTCACTTTCCTCCCCTTTCCCGACACCGTCAATGGCTCTGTCTGCTGGTCTGTTGTGCAAACATTGCGCTGCTGCTTCCAGAGATTTTGTTCAATTAGAACAAGTCCTGCTTTAGTGAAAACTCCTGCGTTGAGATTGCCACTATCCCTAGCTTTCCCGTTTTTAAGTTTCCTGAAAGAGTAGATTACTGCTCTTCAGGAAGATCTTTCTGAGCAGCCTTATGATTTAATTGGGAAACTCCAGGCTTTTTATTGCTTAGGCAAGCTTCACTCAACAGGATAATGTTTGTTAACCATCTGACTGTTTCATTTATTTGGGGAAAAAGGGAAATGGGAAAGCAGTGGAAAGGAAACATTTGTATCCCTTCAAAGGCAGAATATTACTAGGAACCTGATTCTTACTAATATCATGTCATTAATGCAAAGCAGGTGTAATTATTATATATTGCTGTTTTAAATACCCTTTAAATACCTTTACCATGTAAAGTGGCTCCAGTGTTAATGATAATCTGACTGTGAGTCTCTTTTAAAACACTAACCAAAGAATTTCAGTTGCAATCCAGGGGAAGGAAAGAAACACTTGTAAATAAAAAGAATTTCTTGCAGTGCCTTTTGCTTGGTTAAAGCAGGCACTGTTGTGCAGTTCATTCTGATCAGGCACGAGAGCTAAACTTGCTCTGATTGCAGACATTTCCCACCCCCTTCTCTTCCCTTCCCAACTGTAAAATCTGACTCAGGGCCAAGAAGGCTGAGGAAGGACCGTGATGAGCTGTGCGTGGCTTTTGCAATGGGAACTGCCCAGCTAAAGGTCAGAGGTCTGTCTGCGCCCTGCGGCGCTGGCACTGCCGTGGCCACGCTGCTCCCTTTCCTCCTGCCAAAAGGAGACCAGGCAGAGTGTGGCTACTCAGAGCTGTGTGTGGCTACAGGTCTTGCCTGAGCCCAGTAGCCAGGGTAGGGGGTCAGGTAGGGGCATCTATCATGTGAATGTGGAGAAAGGCTTCTAGGAGTGAAATGACAGCAATGACCATCTTGTTGCCTGCGCTCCTGGTTAACTGAGTGTGTAGGAAGAGGTCATGTTTATGCACTGGATGTGCTTCCCAGGTAGGGCACGGATCTGGAGCCAGGCTGTGTTTCTCATGTTGTTTTTATGATAACCCTTCCCCACAGCCCCGTTATCTGCGGGAAGCGGCCTTGGGGCTGCGGCGACCGGCGCGGGGAGGCAGGGAAGTGTGGGACAGACCCCTGCTCTGGAAAAGCTTTTCCATTCTGGCCTCACGGCAGCACATGTGGCTTTTTGCACATAATTGGAGGCTTCTGGGCATTGCACAGGTGGATTTGGGCTGGGATGTGCTCGTGGGCTTTGTGTTTTGGAGGTTGAATCGCTGCCCAAACCCTTGGTTTTGATGGAGTCATGAAATCACCATGCTATTTTATCCTGCACACAGCAGACCTAGGGGTGATAGAGGGGCATGGCATCATTTTCCCAAGCTCCAGGCATTCATCACTCACCCTTTTTACATTAACTGTGATTTTGAGTCCTGAGCAGTTCTTGTTTTTATTAGCAATTTGGAAAGTCTTGGAAGCCAGTTGAAAACTGAATGTTTTCTGCAACTTTAGTAAGTATACTTTGTCACTGCCTTTCCACTTGGGAACAGATAAATGTGAGATAGGCTCTTATTCTGAGGGCAAGTAATTGCATCATGCACCTCCATGGGCCAACCTTTGTGGCAGTGTGAGCAAGGCTTAGCTCTGTTAATAAAAGCATTTCTGTGTGTGTGTGTTAACAGCAGCATGGAGTTAGTGCAGTTTTCAAACTGTGTAATTGTACCAGGATGACTGATATATTATCAGCCCCCCCCCCCGAAAAAAAAAAAAAAAAAGAAAATGTCAAGAAAGACACTTTCCTAACTGTGTTTTTAAATTGATTAATGAAATGAGAAGATCCATTGTGCTTCTGTAACAGGAAGCATTACTGATGTGTAAATCAAAGACAAACCAGAAACTTCTGCTGGCCTTAAAAAGTGGCGTGGCTTTTGTATACTCATATGCTTGTCCTGGCAAGTTTTCAAAAACTATAAATAGATCACTGGGAAGTCCCTGCATAACAAAAATGTACTGCTTCTGATTGTAATAAATAAACTAATAAGAGATGTCTCAGTCTTGCAGCTCTTATTCTTTGGAGGAGTCCTTACTTGTGCATATGGTTTAGGAGCATCAGTTCCCATGAGACAAGACTATTTCTGTGGCAGTGGGGTGCAGCTTTGTGTCCAGCCCTGAATCTCCTGAAGATCTCATGCTCTCTGGGCTTGTCTCTTGCAGGTCTGTCTGATGCTCTCTTGGCTTGGTTCTATCTCAGCAGAGTTGTTCAGTGTTTTCCAAGCTTTTCTCTTTTCGATTCCTTCATCTCTACTTCATCAGGTACTGAGAGCATAGGAATACCCAGGGCCAGGCTCGTTTCAGCATCATCCCAGGCAGTGCAGAGTCTCTCTGATGCCACATGCACTAAACTGACTTATTAGAAGACTGGCTGATACCCATCTGACTGCTGTGGGGTATTATGTAGGATCAGAAGGCTATAGCCTCTTTTCTGTATCACCTTCAAAGGGATGGAAACCTAATGGAAGCACTTTTCTTCCTCCAGGGAAGCAAAGAGAGTATGTCATTATTGCTTACTGGATGATGGCAAATAATTTTTTTTCTGCCAGACAGAGAGAAGTTGCCAGTTCCTCCAGTGGGGAAGTCAAGGTGGATCTGTCAGTGGTGCTGTCCTAATTTTTGCTTCCTGAGAATCTGACTCTGAAGGGAAGGGGGTCAGTGTGTTTGCTGTGTGATCCTGTTCCAGCTGTGGACATGATACAATCTGAGTTGGCCCATAAGAACAGTGTTGGCAAGCATTTTAAATGTGGAAGGGATGAGCTTCAGTCTGGAGTAGGGCCTTAAGAAAAAAGAGTATTTAAATGCAGAGATCTTGGAAAATGCGTGCTTTAAGCAGACCTTTCTCCCCACCCCTGACACTGGGTGAAAAAATGGTGAAACCCTTGTAAATGAAGTGTTGAGGAGAAAGCAGGACCATCAAACTGAAGTGCTGTGTGAACTTGTCAGGCTTAACAGAAGTGTGAGTACACTGGAAGTGAGGGGAGAAGAAAATGTTATAAAAAAACCAAAAACCAAGCCAACTTGATGTAAGGGGTTTTCTGTGATATTTTTTTAGGTCATACTGTCATGATTTGGATGCCAGCAATTTGCCTTTAGGGAGGCTGTGGCCGACTTACAGAAAGATAGTTTACCAAAAGAAGGTGGCTCAGCAGCACTTTGCAAGGCTCAAGACTTGCACCTCTGAATGTTACTGCTTCCTTCTGAATGTAAAATAAATGGAGATCTTTGTTAATAGCCAAAAAGGAAAGGGTCTTCAGTCCATCAGCATTGTGGAGCTCCACTTCCTTTGGACTGGTTCACCAGAGATAAAAATCTGCCGTTTCTGTTCATGACGTTGGCTTGGCTGAGCACATGAGTAATAATAATCTGTTGCTAGGAACAGACTTCAGTTTACATGGAGAGGCTTCTCTGGAGGGAAAGTCTTTGAGTCCCCTAGTGGGTCATAAATAATCAGTGGCACTTCAAAGGAGGAAAAGTAAAAACAAGCGGTTGGAGATGCCATGCAAAGATGTCTGCAATCCCTATTGCAACACCAGTGGAAAGCATGTAGCCAACATAATTGGGAAAATATGGGGCATGTGTCTGCAAAGGCAAAACCAATGAAGCCGGGATTTACTAACGGTGGGTTATAATATTCACCTACCTCTAGCTGGGCTTGTTTGCAAGGTATCTGCTGCTTTCAGCTTTAAGGAGTGCATAACTGAGCTCATTTCATGCCGTATGATTTTTCAGGATTGGCTCATGGGGGTGGCTGTGAGGGTACATCTGTGCAGGGACACGCAAGAATTACCTGTAAATTCTCGGGCTAAAAATGCTCTTACAGTATGGGACAGTGTGGAAATCACATCAGCTAGTTTACCTTGCTTCCTAAATACTGTGCACACCTGTTTTGTACAAGTAACTTTAAATAATTAATAAAATACATTTTTTTCTATTTTAACTGTAGTTACATTGTTTTGGAAATGGCAGCGGTCTCACTGTAAGGAGTGTACTGTGTAACTGCTGTTTTTTACATACAGTGAAATCTTACCATCTGCAGTACTTGGAACAGCTGAAAGCCAAGGCTTGCAAACCACCCTGATCTGAACTAATGTTAAGGCTATGAAATCCTTTCTAATGAATCCTCTAAATCCATCTGAAACTTTTTGCCCCCTTTCTTCTGAGACAAGAATATCCGTATAGAGACCATGATTAAGAAGAGCATCTCTTAGGTCTCACTAGGGCTTAAGCCTCACTGGAGACAAGGCATTTAAATCAGTGTTGTTTCTCCTTATGATAATGGAATGTAAAACCTGGTTATGATTATTATCAGGTTAGTTCCTTGAGATTTCCAGTCCACTACCTGCTCTTAGGTTTCTCTCTTATCAATGTGCCTGTTTGTATGTTAATACCCGGGATTTTTGGCATTCTACTGGCTAATTTCAGCTGAATTTGGGAAAGGAAGATAAATTCAAGTTGAACTGATGTGATGCAACTGTGCTGATGTAATTTCCACCAATGTTTTTAGGTACTCATTGTGGAAATAGCTGGGGAGGTAAGTGAAGAAGGGGTTGAGTCTTATGAGTGCCCATATCATAAGGAAAAGCTTTTGCTGATGGTTGAACCATTGGAGCTGCAGGTTGAGCCCAGGCAGTCAAGAATTTGCTCCTTTGGAGAACACAATGGAAAGCTTTCCTCTTGAGGAGGACATTACTAATGCAACTTTCTTGTGTGATTTCTCCTGTGTTGAGGAAAAGATAAGCTTGCACAAGAGCTCTGGTGCAATTCATATAAGTTAATCCACAGGAAAGGAATCCATTGGAAATAAGGTCCCAGTATTCCTGCAACTGTCTTTGACCCTGTGATACTTCACAGGTTATCCCAAGGTGTAAGTAGTTAATGCTTTCCTGTGTTAATGCTAGACTCTCCAGAGAGAGAAAGACAAGGTCATTCCCTTCACCCTCCCTTTTATCCCCACTGAAAAGGTGTCATTTGAAAGCCCTTGATTTATTTTCAACACCATGTGTATATGTTTCCTCGTTGTCCAGCATTTCATGGAAGTGAAGGATTTGGTTTAGCTCTGCAGTCCATTGAGTTGTTTTGAAACAAAGCAATTGACTTAAATATGAAGTAAAGAAGATGATCATTCCTACTGCCTGTGAGAAGCATTGCTGAGCTGTCTTACCCACAGCTTGATGCTTTTAGACTCTTCAGAGGCTGCAGTGATATAGTTATACTTCATATGCTTTATTTGAATGAAATTTGGGGCAGGGAGTAGGACAAAGTGACTACCATATTGTCCCTGTATAATCTCTTCTCAGACAATCTGTACTTCTAAAGATGATTAATCCTTGCAGGTGTGTCCTCTAAGACTGTGTGTGTATGTGTGTCTCCCTTTCAAAGCAGCTGTGGAGTCTTCTGTTGGGGCAGGGCAAAAATGTGCTGTGTTGGATGGTGAGTTGAGGGTTTCAGGGACATGAAAGCTTTAGCGTAAAATTTACCTGGTATTTACCTGTGTGTTTTCATAACCTGCACTGTGGATTTGTTGAGGGAATGTCTGTGTTTAAAGAAAAAAGTTTTTAAATTCCCATCCTTTTGGGATGGAGGCCATAAATTGACTTTAAAAGAAAATGGGAGTGTATGCATTTCTTCATTTATATGTGTTCTATGATCGTGTGCTGTAATTTAAGTTAATTAATTAATAAATTAAGCAACTTAATTAAAGTTAATTCATACTTTAGAGCTCAACATACTTTCTGCTTTGAAATGCTGGAAGTTTTATTAGCTTCATCTACTTTAATGCTTAAAGATCTGAACTGAGATTGGGGTCCCATCACATGAAGTGCAATACAAGCACATAAAAGGACACACTGTGCTCTGTGGTTGCTGTAGCTGGCACGGGATGGAGACAAAGGAGGAACAGTCACAGAAAGGTTAAAAATACATTTTGTGGTGTTCATGAAACATCCATCAATGTTGTTCATGGCTCTTGCATATTTTTTAAAAGTGGAATTTTAATGCCAAATCCTGCTCCTTTTCTCTGATCTGTGGTCCCAGTGACTTTAGCATCATACAAGTTAAGTGAACATGACTTGGCTCTGCCTGTGCCATCATCCCAAATTTGGATGCTTTGAAGTTGAACAGATACGTATGTTTCTACTGTTTGGGAGTTCTGTGCTGCATTTGTGCCTTTAAAAGAAAATCCTTAAATAGTGCTTAGTTTAAAATAAAATGAAAAAAATTAGAATAAACACATTAAAGAGGAAAAGAGCAAGCATTGCCACTGGTATTGAGTGTATACACATGTACATAGTTTTGGAGATGTCTTGCTTGTGGATTTTGCCAGTGTGGCAACGGTGGGTGCTTCTAGTCCTGTCACTCTTCCTTTACATGGATACCCAATTTGAGTTATAACCTTAGGTCCAAATTCAGGCAGGCCCATTTATTTCACCTGCAGATTCATTGTTGCCCAGGATTTACTATTTCTTCGGTATCTCTGAGGGTCTACAGTTGACCACTGGAAAATTCAAGGTGGAGGGAATGCAGCTACTATCCGTGTGTCCAGGGAGAAAAAAACATTAGGTATGAGGTGGTTTGGAATTTGCTTACATGCTTCCCATTTGGGTTATTTGTCATTGCCTTCAAGGTGGTGATCAAAAAATAAAATTCAAGACTTAGTGATACCCAAAAGATATTAAAGCCACCTGACATTTTGCATTTTCAGACTTTGGGTTTGTATTGCTTTATCTTGAGAGAAAAAAAAAAAAGGAGTTTCCTGGGAAAAATTGCATCACCTTGGGCATAGGCAGCACTGCTGGGTTCTTGCTCAGCCCTTGCCTTTGCTCAGTTCCTGTAAGAGCCCAGTGTTTATCATAGAAGGCCAGGTTGGAAGGGACCTCAAGGATCGTCTGGTCCAATGTTTCGTGATAAAAGCACAGTCCAGACAAGATGGCACAGCACCTTGTCCATCCAAACTGTGACAGTGCCAGTGTTGGGGAACCCACCACTTCGCTGGTGAGATCAATCCAGTGGCTGATTGTTCTCACTGTGGAAAATTTTCTTCTTGTGTCTAATCGAAATCTCCACAGCAATACCTTGTACCCATTACCCCTCATCTTTTCGTTGTGACTCCTTCTAGAAAGGGAGTCTCCATCTTCTGTGGGCACCCTTTAAGTACTGGAACATGGTAATAAGGTCTCCTCTCAGCTTTCTTTCCTCAAGGCTGAACAAACACAGTTTTCTCAGCCTTTCGTTACACATGAGGCCTCCCTGTCGTGGTCATCTTTGTGGCTCTTCTCTCTCCAGCCTGTCCACATAATTTTTGTACATTGGGGTCCCAAACTGAACCCAGTCTTCCAGCTATGATTTGACAAGTGCTGAGCAGAGAAGGATGAGGACTTCTTTATCTCTGCTGGTGATGCCCTTGTTGATGCTGCCCAGCATCTTTTTGGCTTTCTTGGCTTTTTAGAAATCTTACTATTTCCATCCTAACCTCAAGGCTTGGCTTGTTTCTCCATCATGTTCTCATGCCTGCCAAAGATCAAATTAGTCCTTTTCCTCCTATTTTTGCTAGGCTAAGCAAACCAAACTCTTATAAAATACGTTTTTCTCTGATCATCTGAACAGGTCTCACCTTTACCTGTCCCAGCTAGAACTCTTTTGAATCTGGTGCCTTGAGCTGTAGTTTTAAGTTGGTGGTGACTTACAGAAGCACTGCATACCCCAGCAGTTGGAGTCAGTGCTTCAGTCATGTGAGCTAATATGTATTTCTCTGGAAAACCAGGAACTTTTTCCTCCCCTTTATTCTCTCTGTGCCTTTGCTTGTCATCAGTAAAGTGATGCCCCATGGTGGGGGGTTGGACTACATGGGGCCTTCCATCCCAAACTGCTCTGTGATTCTAAGTGTAGGCAATAACGCCTGGTCTCATGTAGGTGCTGCAAATGTGAATTGATTGATGTTTGTGAAGTGTTCAGATGCCAGGGTGGTGAGCGCCATAGAAAAATCTTGTGAGGAACTCAATAATCCTGTCATCAGAGCAGCTCTTGGATAAAGCACAAGGACACACATTGTTCAGGGTGAGGAAAACAAAATATTATATGGCTCCTCAAGAAATGCACGTTGTCCTTTTTGTGCAGTGAAGGAGACAGAGAGTGAGGAAAAATAGTATAGAGTGGAGTAAACAAAGGCTGCCTCGTGATTCATGTGCACAAGGGAATGAATGTAAGAATTTCTCTGGCATTCTTTAATGTTGTATTTCCTGACTCATCTATTCACACCCTTTATTTTGACATATACTTGGTGGATGAGTTATTAATATATGGTGTGGAAATCCCTGTACTTCTGGTGAAAAGGTTACAGTTGTTTAGGTAACAAAACTTGTTTAAGGGTGAGCCCTTATTTAATTTTCAACTTAATTTCTTTTTGAATTTGTTTGACTTTTAGATTCTTGATATAATTGAGTCTGTATCTTAAACATCCAGTTTTTCCTGCAGTGGCAAATTGAACAGTATATCAACTACACTACCAGGAACACTGTTAGGTTTTTAAGAAAGGTAAAGCATGTAATTTTCTAAAGTTGCATTAGTGATTGGGGAGGGGAAGATGGACGAGTTGGGAAAAGAAATTCTTTCATGGGTGTTGAGAAGTAGCAAAGGCATCAGACAGAGACAGCGGTTGTGTTGATTCTCATATAACTGCTGCTTTTTCATTTCACCTCAGTCTTTCCAGATTCTGCCTAAATTGTCTCCACTCTGCAACAATTATGCAGGCAGGAAGGGAGATCTGAAAAGTTCAAAGATTAAAAAGATGAGGTTTGGCAGTTACAAGTCTGCAGAAGGTACCGTGAGGCTTTGTCACCTTGGCTTTCTGAAGGAAAGCAACTGTGTTTGAATTTTCCTAATCCTAGTGCTTTTGTTTTGGTGGCAAGACCCACTGGGATCCATGGTTTGTACTGACCGCTATTAAAAAAGAGTTAAAGGAGCAATAGGAACTTTTCCTGCAGTAGGAAAAGTTGCTTTTCTGTATAAACTGAGGAGACAGCTGACCAAAGGAAGAAAACCCAAAACAAAACACGCGTTTCGGTACCACGTCATCATTGAGCATCATCAATTTTTATGTAACACTGTACTGATTTTCGTTTTTTTTTAATGTCATTTCAGTTTAGAAATCGATTAAAGAATCTGCATAGAATTCAATATGGCATCAACGCAGTCATCTGCCTCAACAGAGGAGCCGGCTTCCTCTGAAATAGATGATCTCCATCTATCGCTGCAGGGTAAGTGACCGTAGTTTTCTGTGCCTCTTTAATTTAGATTTTTGTCAGAAATCTGTGACCATGTGTACAAGTTGAAGGAAATTCTGAGAAACCCGTATAAACTGGTGTTATGATGGGTATAGTTAGTTCGTGTTGGTGCTTCTTTGCAGACGTTTCTGTGTTTCATGAGAGATGCTTCAGCAGTGAAATGAAAGATAACAGCTCTCACAGTATTCCTTGTGATATTTTCAGGTCTGTTGCCTTTTTCTGATACAGATGTGCTCACTGGTTCTTATGTTTTGTTACTTGGAAGACGTGTTGCTGTAAACTTTTTTCCAAAGGAACCACCAGCATGAAAACAGTTAAACCATTTCATTAATTTCCTTGTTTTCAATTTGCTGACAATTGGCTGGTTGCATTAAGCTGTCTTAATGAAAGCATTAATTACAGTACTATTCTATTTGTTTTTCTGTTTTTACTGCTATATCCCCTGCAAGTGGAGATAATTTTTGTGGCTTCTAAACAAATTTCTTATGGGTCAGAGTCTTTCATCCTTGTCTTGCCATGAGTTATAAATCATTAAGGAAGTTCTCGCTGGCTGATTTTCACTTGTTCCAGTTTAATGGCTTCTACCTGGACAGTTAAGTGATGATGAGTGTACCCAAGCTGGCCTCTCAGATAGGCTTTTTGGAGTTTCCTTAATCACATGTTGAATTTCCTTCTATAAGAATTTTCTGGGAAGGTTGACTTTTCATCTGAACATATTTGTGGAGACTGTCAAGAAGGCCAGTCCAGGTAGCAGAGGACTAGCCCTGCCAGAAAGGAGGTTTTTAATGTGCTTAGAGCCTGGTTATTCTACAGTGGATGGGCTAACTCATGTTTCCACAAGAGAGATTTCCTCTTAACTCCCTTGCAGTGAAATTTCTATGGTGCTTAGTTGAGAGAAAATATGTTTAAAACAGATGGTGCAAAAGAATATTCTGCCAAGTCACTTCTATGATCCGTATTTGCACTGATGTTGTCATTGGAGCCATGTGTTGTGACGAGTGGGTGTTAATAGTGGTCTAAAGCCAAAGTGTCTTTAATGGTGAATTTTCTTCCGTTTTGCTTCAGTGTTACATTGTCAGGAGAACGAGCAAAAACTTGTAGCAGACAGGAGCCAGTCTGAGTGTTGCACCGAGCACATCTTGTCAGACACACATTTGTTGTGCCAGTCAAACTCAGCCTTTGGTAGGAAGACTGAGGCGGCTGTTGTCGGGAAACAGATTTGAAAAACACTCCGTAGCTCTAAGGCAGAATTAAAGCTACCTGCAATTTTAGGATAGGGTTTTACTTTGAAATTCATGTGTTTTTCTGAAAAGTCAAATTGGTGTTTGTGTTGAATAACAGTTGATGAGGTTTTTTTTTTGGTCAATGTCTCATTGAAGGAGCCCTGCTTAGTAAAACTGACATGACTGTATTTCTTTGCTGTGATAATTTGAGCTCCTAGATTACGCTGAAATGAACACACTGCAAATCTGGGGCCAAGATGTCTGTGCCTGGCTGTTGTAAAACATCCGGAGACATCCCTTAGAAGTGACATAAGCAGTTTTTGTGATGATTAAAGATACAACAAATGGTACC
Source organism: Corapipo altera (assembly GCF_003945725.1). Taxonomy (NCBI): domain Eukaryota; kingdom Metazoa; phylum Chordata; class Aves; order Passeriformes; family Pipridae; genus Corapipo; species Corapipo altera. The sequence goes on from NW_020884878.1 coordinate 1,982,857, forward strand.
GACACATTTTGTCAGTGGAGCTGTGGCTCTGCAGCATCTGCTCAGGGTCAAACAAGCAAATGGCAATACAGCCGTGAGGAAGCACCAAAGACACGCTCCCTGACATGACATGTAGGAACCATTAGTAGCTCTGCTCGCAGCTCTGTGGTGGCAAAGGTCAACTAAGAATAATAGGGTCACTGAAGGAAACAGGTTTTTCCATTAATAGCAGTCTTGGGATGAGATTTGCAAAGCAGCCAGAGACTTTGATTGATTTAAATCTTCAGGTTCACCCGGAGAAGTTGTAGAGATATCTCAGATTCAAGGAATGGTTGCTTATAATTGTCAGAAAAGCAGCTTACATTTTATATGAATATAAAACTTGTTATGATCTGCTTTTCATATTGCTAGAATATAGCTTCAAAGAATATGTCCAGCCTTGTATAGTAGTGTAACAGGAGACATACATAAATAGGGAAAAGCAGGAGTGAGATCTAGTCTGGATGTAGTCCAGATCTTGCTCATATTTTGATCTACTTTTTAATTCTTTGTGATCCAGTCTTCCATTATTCCTGAAAGGCATCCAGTGGGGATAGAGCACTTGTCTAGTCTGGTTAATTAGGACAAGATCAACTTAATGTGTCAGTTTATTTGGTTATATAACTCCATGAAGTTTACGCCTAAAAAATGTAACAAAATGGTTAGCTTTCCTTTTTTTTTTTTCCCCTTCTCTACCATGTGTAGGTCTGTAATTTTAAGTATGTTTGACTTTAATTTTAGTTACAGTCTTCTGTGAGGAGGACAACACTTCTAGGAAGAGAAAGAAGGAAGGGAAAAACAACCTCCTTTACATAATTAGTGAAGAACTTGCTACTTAGTAGCTCTAATTATTATAGAAATCCTATTAAATTATTGGTAGTGGCTTAATAGTATAAAAACTTCATTTAGTGGAATTTATGTTAGTGTATTTTTAGGTAGAAGAGTGTTCTAGGGTGAACATTCATTTTCCTTAGTAGTGTTTGTCCTAGAAGATGCCATGAAGAAATGCACTAGAAAATAGGTAAAAATGTAACTTTGTTCTCAGTGCATCTTTCTTGTCAGCTAATTATTTTAAGGAGATTTAATGGAGCTTGAAAAACATGAAGAAAACAGGTAAAGAAATGAAAGCAGTGGGTTTTCTAATGCTCCCATCACCAGACATTTTCTAACAATGAAGCTAGTCACAAAATCATGAGGCTGAAGTAGAAAGCTGCAAGAATATAAACGCCTATATATGTATCTTTTCAGATTTTGGTGTTGCTCTTTAACCTTTACCAGTTTTCAAGCTGATCTTCAGGTCAAAGAGTAATAGTTACCCCCTCCCTTCCTTCCAAGAAAATGGAAATCGTTATGAAAATGCATGATGTCAGGACTTGAGAGGCTTCTTTTATTTTCTTTTTTTTGTTTCCTCTGTCCTAGATGTTATAATAAAATTAAATCAGATTAAGATCAGCATTATCTCTGCCCTTTCCTTCAGCACCTCTCTGCTTTTTCCCATTTTTTTGACGCAGCACAACTTAAGAGCGGCCGCAAAGCTGCTTGTGTCCTTGCACAGCCATGTAAAAGTGCAGGTGAAAAGCCTGGAGCTGGACTGGTTACAGATATATCCAATGAGGGAATACTAAAGAGAAGGGTTTCTCTTGCCAGACAGGCTGCAAACATTTTGGTGAAGAGAGGATGCTTGCCAGGGCGATGTTCCATTGTGCCACAGACCATCTCTGAAAACCTAAAGTCGCTTCTGCTGCTTGAAGGGGCAGGCAAGAGCTCAGGGCTTGGCTGGCATTGAGCATGGGAGGAATAAAGCAGGATCCCTGTCCTATGTCTCCTCCTCCCGTATTTCCCTCCCAGCACTGCATTATAGGCTGACCCCAGAGAGGGATCCAGCCTGGTGCTCAGTCTTCTGAAAATTGAAGAGGCACAGTCAACATCCAAAATTGGTTTTGGCTACTTGAGATTGAGGAGGCAGGTCATCTCCTTGGTAAGAGAAGGGCTTCATGGCAGTGCCTTAAGAGCTGTTGGAGATAGAAGTACTCTTTGCTGACGAGCAGGAGTGCGGGAGAGGGGAATGCGCAGCTGCTCGTGGATGGATGGCTACAGCAGGAACTGAACAGGGTTTGTGGCACTGTGGAGCAGGATCATTTTTTCCTTCAGAATGTAAATCTCTTTACCTGTGGGAGGATCCAACCTTCATTTTCCTTCCGTGCACAATTCTTTCCTCTGTCTTCCCTAGAATAGCAAACAGACCCTATGTGTGGTGCTTCCCACCAAGCCTGTGCAGAACTCTGTTTTCGCTTTTCTTTTCATACTTGCTGAGCTAATTCAAACAAAAGAGAGTGTGTTTTAGCTCTCGGAGTTTGGGGCATGTACTTACTCTTTCACTGTTTAAATAACTGCAGGGGTCCTAATTTTTGGCTCCACTTATTAATCTGTGTTTGTGTTACTGTTTATTATTTTAACCCGAAGAATGATCATATAGGAATGTGGCTGCTATAATGGAAGAGAGTTTTTGAAGAAAACTGTTTTTGAAGAGAGTTTAATGATATAAATGAATGATGCTATTTTCATGCAGATATGTCTAATCCTTTATGAATGATTTCTCCTCAAGTGAAATTGAAAATACAGAGATATGTATGGATAGGTTTTGTTGTGCAGCTTGTAGTAGATTGTACTCGTCTCTGAGCAAAGGGAGATTTATTTTTGGGACCCTCTTAATTCATTTGGAGATCAGGTAGACTACTAATTCTTACCCAGCTTTTTCTTTTGTTCTAACTGTGTGTCTCATCTGTTGGGGCCACTCACTTATTACAACTGCGCTTCTTTTTTTTACTTTAACCAGAATGATCAAAAAAAGTCCGTTAAACGTTTATGATGATTTTTCAGGGGTGACTTTTACAAATTGAAAAGCTCCCACAGGAGCTGCACAGAAATCTGTGCCTGGTTTATGTTACCTGCTGCCCGGGAGAGAGGCTGGTCTGCAGTTCTGTAACTGCTTGGCTTCATGGCATGTGATGGGGCTGATGGCACTGGGGAGGCAACAGACACGTGCCACTGCCTTAAAAAAAAAAAATCAGTCATTGTTATTTTTGTCTGTTTCACATGCCAAATGTAAAAAATAGATTGTAGAGTTACATAAATGTGTTTCCTGCTAGATAACTTCCAATTTGTTAAAGGCATAATCGGGTGCATAACTGCCTAAAAACTGACATTAAAATGCCTAAGGAGTGGACAGCTTCTGAGGCACCTGTAAAGGGCACTGGAGGACCCTACATTCAGATCCCTGATCACTGTGTATTTTATTTAAAATGTTACAAAACCCACTGAAGCCCTTATCTTTAAAAGTATGTTGATATCTAAATGATGTGACTTAGTACCTTTAAGAATCTGACCTGCAATCTCTGTTTATGCCCTCAGTATTGCAGTGCTTCACTTCATGGGCTGCTGTGGAGTCAAAACAGTGGTGATTCAGAGCAGAGCTGCTCCAGCATCCTGGCAATAAGAAAAGCAAAAGGGTTTAAGAAAGCCAGGGGGGTGAAACTTGGTGTGAATATGCAGGACTTTTGGTAAATTGGACAATTTGCTTTCAAAAGGAGAAGGAGGTTGAAAGGAATAGTGTAGAAAGGGAAGTTCCCACTTGCTGCACAGATATGGTAATAGTGATTTAGTTAATATTTATACAGTATTTGGATTTGAAAAGCCCTATTCCTGTAGAAATATTTTCATCACCTTCATTGAGCTTTGGATAAACTTCTCAATCTCTACAAAAAATACTTGGTTTTTTAATTGCTTAACACGATGTTGCTGAACATAAATGCTGGAAATAAGCAGGGAAAAGAGTTTCCTGTCTGCAGAAAATGAAACTCAGTGGCTGAGTGGAAGGGAAGGGACTACACAAAGGGCTCGGGGGTGAATTGCTCACTCTTTCCCTGGGTTGGCAAGTAGTTAAGGTTTATTCTGGTAGTTCTGATCATTTAGATAATGTACCTGCTTGGTGTGTTAGCTCATATCAGCAGTGCTGCCTTGAAGGAGCTCTCCCAGTTATCCCTGCTGACCAGGTGCTGCAGCTGTCTGTGGGCATTGAAGCTAGAGTTAGTCCAACACAACCTTTCTTCCATGCACATATGGTGGATACACTGCGTGGTGAGCACCAGCTCTTTTGATCTGTTGATCTGTTCCTGATGAGCTCCCCTGCTTGCTACTGAAGACATAGCCTTAGCTGACCCCAGTGGTGAAAGGAAGATATAAAAATATCGTACGCAAGAGGTAATTCCTTCTGGTGAAACAGAGATGGGAAGATGACAGAAAGGCTTGTGCTCATTGATTTCAAATAATTGGTTAAAATTTTTTTTTTTTTAAGAAAAAAAAGCCATACAGTTGTAAATTGTTCGCTGGCAGTGATGCACCAGTCCTTGTGATAGAAGAAAACCTCTTTGCTCTTTGGTGACAGTGTTTGATGAGTGTGGACAGACGGCTACATCTGTTCTGTCATGATTTGCTTGCCTCAGCTTATTGCCAAGGGAGGAGGCGGTGCTTTCCTTGGAGCTGCCATTCTCCTACCTCAGGAAGGGAGGCACAAAATGCAACAAAGGAGAGGAGACTATGTCTGTTTTTTCTGTATCACCGTTGAAGGAAGGCTGAGAGTAAAACAGTGGCTGGCAGTGCTTCTGCTCCCCTCTTCCTTCTGGGAGAGTTCAGCACTGGTGTGGTCCCTGCCATTCCCTGTGCTCTTAATGATCAGTCTGGTTTGTAGCACTTGTTGATAGCTCATTACTGAATAAAACAGTCATTGTCCAGCAGTGTGTATTGATTTTTGAATAGCCTACGTGACACGTTTCTTGTATGTGTTATTCCTCCCTAAAGAGTTGTTAACACACAGTGAAATATGATAGATTTTGGTTGCTTTCAGATTAGCAGGTTCTTATTTTGTTCTTTCAGATCCACTTTTTTGGGTTGGTGAGTTTTGACCTGAAGTGAAGGAATGATCAGAGGTTTTTTTGATAGCTTTCCTATTCTGGATCAGTGACATTTTGAAAACTAGGGCAAGAGAAAAACCAAGGTCACTTAGAGTCCTACGAAAAGGCCCAACAAAGAATCCATTCACCCTCATAAAAATAAAAATCCGTATTAATTAACCACGTGGTAGAGATAAGAATTGGAGAGCTTGATTAAATCATTAGCGCCTCTGAGCAGTAGCGTTGGAGGGGAGCTGGGAGGGAAAACACACTCAGCCTGAAAATTGCAATACGACTGCCTGCCACGGTGCCAGAAGCACATCTGTATCGAGCTGTGTGTGGTGTGGCCTGCCTGGAAACAGTGACTGCTGCACTACAGTCTGGGGAAATATTGGCGGGCATGGAGTTTTGTTATTAATTCAGGGGGAAGGTCTATCATTATTATTTATTTGGGTAGGAAAATAAGGTAGCTGAGGCGGCAGCTGCTTGGAAGGCAGCCTGGTGGATTGCATTAGGCAGTGGCTATAGTGGAGGGTTTGAAGTGTTCTTAGGCATGTGCAGCGAACTAACCACCTTGTACTTTCACCTGGTGAGACATTTGCCTGAGAGCTGCTCATGTGAATCAACACTTCCAGTATCTGGCCCATATTGCATAATGAAGCATGTTAATATGGATGTCAACCAAAACAAGACCAAGTGTCTCCTCCTAACCATCTTTCTGTGACTGATCCCAAATGCAAGTTCTCCAAAGCAGTAGCAGTATAGTGTTTTTGGCAAGAGCTGTAGCTGCAAAAGTCACTGGCGTCAGGCACAGTAGTCAATATTTGCTTTCTGTCCCTTTTTAAGTGCTAGAGCAATGCCAGCCTTGACTGTCTGATAAAATTGAGTGCAGCTACCCAATAATTGCTTGTTGAGTAATTGGAATGTCTTTCACATGGTGTTCAACCAAAGGGTGTGGTTGGGTCCTGTGCTAACATGAAGCCAGTATCTCTATGCTATTTTTGTCCTTCTCGTGAGCGTGTTTGCACTTACTTTCTGTTTCCCGAACAAAACATGATTTTGTCATTGCATTTTTGTCTGCATCTTTAAGATTGCCCTTATCTTACTGTTCCACATGATCTCTGATGATTATAAAGAATTGTAAAACAATGCAGTAAGCAGGGCAAACTGACTGCTTCATGCTCCTACCGGATCATAGTGTTGCCCATTAGAGGAGGGCTGTTGAAAGGCACCTTAGTTACAGGATGCAAAACAGTCCTCGACACACATAATGCACGAATGTTTTTGTTGCCACTCATCCTCCCAGTGAAGCAGGAGGAGACCTGTGGTGTTGGGAGCAGGAAGCTGTGTTATCCTCAAGAGAATTGCTGTGCTTCATGAGCTGATGAAGCTCCTTCAGGCCATCTTGGATGATGAAAAGACAGCTACGACTGGGGTTTGTGTTTGCAAATTCTTAGAGTGTAGTAAAGTGTGAGACATTTTCCTCTGAGTGGCATTTTCATGGGCAGAGGAGTCAACATTATTATTTCTTTTTCCCCCAAGGGCTTGATATTTTTGGTATCCTTCATCCTGCCCACCCAGCCTACCAAAACATACATATCTATTGCTGAGTAGTCTTTCACTTGCAATCGGATACGTCTATCTCGTATTGGCCTCATTAGCCACCAGCGTGCCTGTAATAAATGTGGATAGAGCCTTCCTTAATCTTTGTTCGCGAAGCCTGGCCATGATGAAGTCTTTCACTTGCCTTATGATGTCAAACTTGCATTTAATTAATCTTTGGTGCAAGAGCTTGCTTTCGGAGGCAGAAGAGATGGTCTCTTCCCACCTAGATTTGTTTCTTTGTGCAAGTTGATGGCCTGGTCAGTGTCCAGATGTCTCTCCCACGCAGTGGAAGGATTTATCCCAGCTGGGAAGTGGGCAGCAAGTACCCCCCAGCTGCCTTGCCCACTGTGTCCCTCCATGGGCTGTTCACCCTGCTGGACCACCCACAGCCCCTCAGGGAGCTGCCTTGAGGCCATGGAGCAGGACATGCACCAGGGCCCTGGATGGGCATTCCCTGGTCCATCTGCCTCTCTGTACGTGAGAGCTCCGAGCCTCTCTGTCACCATGACCCTCTGCTCCAGCTGCCTGACTCAGCCCCTCCGGCCGCCCAGCACAGCGGGGAGAGGAGCTTGTTCTTTCTCTCTGCTTTGCACCTCTCCTGCCCCTCAGGCTTTGCTTCCCTGCTACCTGCCATGAGCGTTGCAGGATACCCCTGGTGCACTGCCCGTCGCCATGTGCCCGCCTCAGCCCTCAGAGGGAAGGGTGGGAAGAGCCCTGCAGCTGGTACAGGCCAAAGGTGATGGTTTGGGTGACCAACACATCAGCTCTCCCAACTGTGTAGTCTTGCCCTCCTCAGCTAATAGTCCATTTGACCTGCTTTCTAATGCCTGGGCTATTCACAAGCAGTGCAGCCTTTTGGGTGTTTATTCCAGTGGGGAGGAAGGCAGGGATGACCACCTTCCCGCAGCTCCAGGCAGGCCCCTTTTGGGCATGCTGTTACTTTTTAATATGTTTTTGGGAAACCAGTCCCAGCACTTGCAGTCAAGGCTGCTGTGGAAAGGGAGAGAAGAAGGAGTTTGTGTTCGGGCTCGTTTCCATGAGCCTTTGGAACGGCTGCTGGTGGAATGGGAGTCTGTAATCTCAGGGGCCAGCACCTCCAGCCGTCACCTCAGACCTGTGTACAGACATCCAGCCCCTAGGGATGTATGGTTGGGTTTTGTGGTGTTTCTTGGGAATGGGCTGGTTTTTTGGGAGGGAGCATGAGCTGGAGAGTCATGTAGTGCACTGACCATGACCAGGGCCAGGGGGCTGGTCTGGTCTGACTCTGCTGCTCACCCTCTGCTTCACCTTTCAGGGGAAATTGTCTTTTTTTTTGTCTCTACTGCCCACAGGCCATGGAAAAAGGCCTTCCCCTCTCTTGAGCTCTACTCTGGTATGAGAAACAGCTTAAATACTCTAATTTTTGAAACATGGGCTTAACTAACTCCATGTCTCCCTTCACAACTGGTGGTAGTTGCTCACCCTGTACCACCGTGAGGGACCTGGGGGCTGAGCTGGATCTCTGTGTGTCACTGGGTCACGCTTTGAGTTCTGTTTCACTGTTTTTTTGCTGTGATACAAGTTCAAACACTTCCTTCTTCCTTCCACCTATTTTAAAACCCTGTGAGCTCCTTTTTGGCTGGATTAATAATCTATATACCCTAGGGAGGGCCCAGCACTGAAAAGGTTGCTGTTAGAGATTGTATTCCCCCCCATGACAGCCAAATAACTCTTCAGGCCTTCAGTTGGCAGCCAAGACATCTCATTGTGTGACTTCAGCTACAGATGTGCATTTATCACAGTCCCATCACCCAATGTAATGCATGGCTTTTCCTGAATTTCAAGATGTATCTTGTACTGATGATGGCCCAGAGTCTTTCAAGGAACATTAGGAATGAACAGAGTTATTGTAGACATATTTCTTTATAGAGTTATGTGTTCACACCACTGTTTGTATTTGCGGAGCTTCTGAGAAAACCTTCATTAGTTGCTTCTTACTGCATCCTGTAGAGTATGCTTGATGGTTGTATAGGTCTCTGCAGAATCAACTCTGCAAGCAAGAAAATACCATCTCTAAAATATGACTCAAGAAAAACTGACATTAAATAATAGTTAATAGTAACATAATATCTGGAAGAAGGGACCTTGGGTTTGAGATGAATACTGTGTAAGTTTTTAAGAAAGAGAAATAAAACCAGATAATTTTTTCCATTAACAGTTTTTTTCCTTTTTTTTTTTTTTATTTCCCAGTGCAGCGAGAGTTCACACAGAAGAAAACCTTCACTAGTTGGATAAATTCAATATTGGCAAAGGTAGGAACGGGATTCTTTAGCAAAGACATGCCTTTTGCCTTTTCAATTTGGATGTGCTGTATGGAGATTGATTTTTAGGAATAAACAAATTTAGTATGAGTTTTTTTCATCACTGGATGGAAAAGTAGCCCCTGGAAAGCATTTGTTTAATAAGTGCAACAGCACTGTATTGGTGAATGTCCAAGAACATTTGTAAGAGATGGTTTTTAAGTAGATGACACTTCCTTGCTCATGTGGTAAAACTTGTGGTGAATGTCTCAGGGTTTTATAGGTTTCTGTGTTTACAATTAGTTTTACTGTGATTAGGTAAGTGTTATTCTATTATGCAATCCAAGAACATGAGTGTAATGAGCTGACCTGAGTGACTGGTAAGTATTAAGTCTACCTCATAGTAGTGTAGGCACTCTTTAAGCTTTCACAGAACAGCTCCTGCAGCTGTGCTGAGGCTCTGACTTGCTCAGGTAAGAAAAAATAATCCTATTTTGGTCCCTCCTTGAGCAGAAGCTGATGAACTCATGATAAATTTGTGTTATGTTCATCACAAGTGGGTAAAAAGAGGTTTAGTTATGCAACTTTATACTCAAATTTGTACTTAGGGTATATTGATTAAGGTCTCAAAATATGAGTTAACTGCTTTGTTTAGCTTTCCCTTTCTCAAAATTTTGGGGTCTTTTGCAACATGCTTCCTTGAAAAATGTAAATACTTGAAAGTGAGGCCTAAAATAACCCTTATAAAACACAGAGGCAGTGCAAAGGGGAATAAGACACAAACATAATAATGGGTTAGAAGAAGGATATAGCTGATTAGATGCAGGATTTTTATTCCAGCTTAATGAAAAAATAAAGGATGCTAGACATTTTTTAACAGAATAATCAGAGTGTGATGTTTTGTAGTGTGATGAATTCAAAATGACAAAAGATAAAAATTTATTTTGCAGCATACGCCTCCTTCTGTTATCTCAGACCTGTATACAGACATACAGCAAGGACATTTGCTTCTTGATCTGTTGGAAGTGCTTTCAGGTCAACATCTGGTAAGACAGAGTAATAAAAATATTACCTCAATCCTTTTTCAAATCCAGCAAAGATTTCTGGATATACTTAATTATAACCATATGAATGATCCTTCTGGAGTCGTAGAACTAGTTGCAAGTTTACACCACTGACTCTGAAACACACTGAAACAAGTTGATCCAAAGCAGTTTATGAGTCTTTGCAGGACTTCTCTTATCAAAATGTAGAATAAAATTAATTTTTACAGTTGAGGATGTAACATGTTCTTTTTGCTTCGCAGCCACGGGAAAAAGGATTTAATACCTTCCAGTGTAGAAGTAATATAGAAAATGCATTGACATTTTTAAAGAGCAGATCAGTGAGTATTAACTTCAAAATTCCCAACTAAAGCCAGTTTAGCTGGTGGAACATTTTCTTTGTTAACAATGATCCCTTTTTTTTCCTTTTTAGCTGAAGCTCATAAATATTCATGTTGCTGACATTATCGAAGGAAAACCTTCCATTGTGCTTGGCCTAATCTGGACCATTATATTTCATTTTCATGTAAGTATTTCAGCGATGTAAGAGAGTTTTAGTAGGGGAAAAAAGCACAAAAATGTGTTATAGGATTGCCAAATGGGATGAATTAGAACAAAGCAAAAGATTATCTTCTGACATCTGGAAGTGACAGCTCAAGGAGGAGATGCACCAGTGCTGCTTCACCAGTGCAGCGATGGCAGTGATGAACAGTATGTAGCTGCAAATGGTAGGAAGGAAAGATTGAGATTTTTCTTGAGGTAACAAATTAAAAAATAGGCTAAACTTTGCCTGTCTAAGACCTGTATCAATTAAACTCCAAATGGAGAAAATAGTGTGAAGTGGCTCATCCGTCTCCCTCAGAGGCAGCCCTGCTCTTCACTGTTGACTGTGCCTACAATGTACAATTCTTGCTGTTATTTTTTTCAGGACCAGGTGCCTGAAATAACACAAAGGCTGTCGTAGTAATGTTTCTTATACGATAAGAAGCTCAGAAGCAAAGTTTTTTAGCAGTATTTAGCCCATATTTTTCATGGTAGAGGCACTTTGATGCTGAAGACTCTTGTGCTGCACGTAGCCTATGCAGTACCTTCTTACCTAAACCAAGCTTCTCTAACCAAATGTAGATTTCTGAGGCCTGCACCCTGAGTGAGCAGGTTAACTCTGAACATGTGTAATACATGTCACTGTTGACAGCAGAAAACACAGCTACCACAGACTGCTGTCACTGGTAGAAGCAGAAATTGAGTGAGAAGGACCCTTGATGTCATTGCTGGTACCCACAGGATAACATGGAAGTCTTTGGATGAATATATCCTGCCAAAAAATTGCCTGAAGATGGGAATTCCGCATGAAATAGTTCAGATTGTACAGATTGAAAAGCCTGATTTGATTTTGAGTGGGAGGGAAACTACTGTTACAGCTGTGATTTGAGTCCTGTCTAATTCTCTGTGGTGTTCTGCCAGTGATGTCTTGGTAATTTTTCACTGAAGCCTGATTAAGTCTCCCATCATCTCTGATAGATTGAAGAACTTGCCAGGACACTTGCTTGTACTTACAATCAGCCTTCACTTGATTGTTCAAGTGCTGTTGACTCCTCTCCAAAGGCAAGCAGATCAGCTAAAAAAAGTGCTAAAATTAAGGAACGGTGGAAGATGTCTGCTACAAAGGCTCTATTGTTATGGGCTAAAGAACAGTGTTCACTGTAAGTTCCATCCAAGACTTATAAATAGTATGCTACATTTTGTATTACTGCTTTCCTCTAAATGTGGTGATATTTCTCCCTGTTTTTTAATGTTACTTAGTGACAGCTTAGCAGAAATCCCTTTAAGTTTCATATGTGCTTACCTGTACTTTTAGCATCAATCTGGCCCTAAATATTTTGAGATGAGTGAAGCTCATCTTATTAATAAAATACAACAATGTAATTTGAGTTGCTTTGCTGTTCTTTTTTGGGGCTTCTGTGTGATAGGTCTAGTGGAATATTTACATGATTTGCTAGTTTTAATCCTCATGTTTGGCACTGGTTCAAAAAATTTCAATAATTATTTTTTTTTTAAAAAGGAAAATGTAGTATTTCTACGATTCCCACATCTTGTTTCTTTCTGTCAAAACAGTGTATGATCCCCAAGAATAATCGTCATACTGGAGGTCCCAGTCCCTAATTCTAAATAGATGTTTCCTTATGCTTGATGTACAGATAGCACTGTTGCTTTCAGTGGGAGTATTCGCAGCACACAGTCTACAGCAGATACAGATATTTCTTGCAAGGAGCAGACTTTCTGCCACTTACACTTTTTTTCAAGGGCTGCTGCTTTGCTCCAGGATCTTTCAAATACGTTTTACAGTGATGTCAGTCCTTTCTCTCCAGCTCTTTGGTTGCTTTATGTTCTAATAACATCCTACTAATATTCCATGTTATTAGTGGGAGATAAAGGCCTTCATCAGCACATCAGACACTTTCTTCTGGGAGAATGGCACTGAAGTTTGCCTTTTAGCTGTGTTTTGTCAGAACAAGATTAATTGGCATGTAAAAACCATCTCTTTGTCCATTTAATCTTCCTCTTTCTTTTGCCTGTTTTTCAGCAATACTGCTGTCTGGTTTGTAATATCCTTTCTGAACTGTCATTACACTGAATGATTTTGTTATCAGTGAATCCTGTAGTTTTTGATAAAGGAAAAAATCTTGTAAGTCTTGGCCGGTTGTTTTGTAGCTAAGTTTGATCACCCGAAATCCCACATCTTTTCCATGCTGTAACATACTCATAATATACAGACTGTTTTTGGAAAGCTGTCCCAGAATTCACTGTGGCCTGCAGTGCTGGGCATCTCACAGCCCTGTCCAGGCGCTGCTTTATAGAAGATGTTTTGAAGACACTAAACTAAGAGAAAAAGAAATATTTTCCTGCAGTAGTACATCACTTTTAAGTTCTGGTTGTGTAAAATGCCAGAGTTGATTCCAATTCTCAGTGCCCTTACAGACAAATACTTTGTGTTCTGCTGTGCTTTACTTGTTGTTTTTCCATCCCATAGAACGCAAAAATACTGAGCACAAAGGTGGTGTTCAGAAGGGATATTGGATCAGCAAGGCTTCATTTTCAGAATACAGCATAAGACCAAAAAAAGTAGTAATTTTTCAAGAATAATATAAAAATATGTAATTGTAAAAAGATTGGGTGGTGTTGGCTGTACTGTTGTCTGACTCAGCTTCTGCAGAAGTTCAGTGGCAGGGTTCTCTTGGATTTGGTTCGTACTCCATTTTACTAAACTTATATTCTATTTCTAAATTTGTACTTTTAGCCTGTTTACTCAGAAAGCCTAATATTTTGTCTCTAATAATTTTTGGGGTAGGCATGGCTCTATCAACGTGACTGATTTCAAGTCCAGCTGGCGGAGTGGACTGGCTTTTTTAGCCATCATCCAAACCTTACGACCAGGTCTAGTTGATTTGGAGAAGGCAAAAGCCAGAAGCAGTAAAGAAAACCTGAAAGAGGCTTTCAGAATTGCAGAACTGGAGCTGAATATCCCACGGCTCCTTGAGCCTGAAGGTAAATGATCAGCTTTTATTAAATCTTCATTATCAGGAGTAAGATTAATATAATCCTGTGTGCCTTGAATTGTAACACAGGAAAAAGTAAGACTGTGCTTAAGTCTGAAAAGGAACATTGATCTTTACTGTAATTCTCAAACCTCAAGTTCTTTATAGAGTCAGCTGTACTTAGAAATTATATGATTTTTGAATTGGCAGCAACTGCAGGAGCAATATGCATAAGAAAGGATATGAAACATTCCTGTTCATGGGAGAAACTTCTTCATTAGTTAATCATGTTATATTAAAATATTCCCAAGGAAAAAAATGTTCATCACATATTAATTTCTGTCAATGGTATGTTAAGTGAGCTGTTGCAAAATAAACATGTTTATGGTAATGTGTTTTAATAACTGCAGTATAGTGTGTAATTATGTGATCAGACCTAGAAGGCTGCATAATTATGTAAATGCTGTATTGGCTCTTGTAGATGTTGACATTATGAATCCAGATGAAAAATCAATCATGACTTATGTGGCTCAGTTTTTGCAATACTCCAAGAATTTGCCTGAGTCTGACGAAGACATGCAGGTATGTCATGGGGTTTGTCACTGGGACATTTTTAAATGAACATGCATCATGAATGCCAAGACTATCAGTGCTTTCTTTGTCCAGTTTATAATCTCAGTCAGTAACAGTTAGATTGTAGAACCTCTGATTCTGCTACTGGCAGGACTCAGTTGATTTGAACCTTATGATGCTCCTGTGTGGTAAAAAAGACTCCGTCTTCCACATTTTTAGTGGAATTGCTGTGGAGGTTATCTTTTTTTTCATTTAAGAGTTACAGAGGGCGTTTTCAAGCTTGGTTGTCTTCCTCTGTGCTCTGAAGTCTATGTAAATGTTGAGGTAGTAACAAACAGATTTGCAAATACACAGAACAACCACCTTTAAATTTAATAGCTGACATGTGAAGTGGACAGAAGTTGTCACTCACAGATGACATCGACTGAAAAACCACGTTTTCTGTTCTCTGTATTCTCCTATGAAAGTTTATGTATTAATTGATTATTTACATATCTCCATACCAATAATTTCCCTGTAGGAGGACTGCAGTCAGGCACTTCTTTTGGTTCATTCACATATGCAATGCCAGGTTTAAAACTTTGGCCTTGTTCTGTAATAGTGCCAACCCAAAAGTCATCAGAGTCACCAGGAATTTGTTTTTCAGTAGCTTTGAACGGACTTTATCATATACTCGATGAATGTTGTTGTATGGCACAATCTAAATTGAAAACAAGGCTTGCAAAATGGAAAAATGAAATTTTCTGCTCTAATTACCAGGAAAAAGTAAGAGAGGCCATGGACTGGTTGGCTGCACAGGAGGAGAAGTTAGCAAAGCTGCTGATTGACACAGAGAATGAAACATATTACCAGAAGTGCAAAGTAAGTCGCATTTCATGTTTAACTGCTTCTGTGACGTGAAGCTGTTTCTGGGAATATTTTTAATATTTTTCATCTTCATTGCCTAAACTGAAGTGTTAAATAAACTTTTAAACAAAAGTTGGAAATCTGACGATGATTTGATATGATTGAAGGAAAATCCTTTCTATTATGAAAAAGATATATATTGTTTGGTTTCTGAGCAGAACACGTTCCTTTTGGAGAGAGTAAAGTAGTATCTTAGTTGATGTAGTTGAAGGCTTGGACGAGATTCAAGCACGTAGGCCCTTTGCAGGGCCTTCACTATTCTGTGATAGTTACAACAGTAGGTTTTGCCCAACTAATGTTGTAGAGGAGTAGTTGAAATGTTGGCTATAGGTTGTGCTGAAGTAAAATTTCCTTTGGTTTATATTGTTGCCAGAGTTTGTAATAAAATGGCCCGTGGGGAACTGTGAGGAGAGGAATTTTCCCTTTCTCTTGCTGGGAGGGGAGAACTGTGTTCTGACTGCACTGACATCCTATTAAATACAGACTTAGGGAATAGCACCTATAATTTCAGACCCAAACACTGCCTGGAGACAAGTATGCCTCTTGCTATCTTGCCTTTGCATGCGTCACACCCTTTGAAGTTAATGGAAGTCATACCAGTGTGTTCAAAGGCAGTACTTGGCTTCATGAGCTTCCATCTGAAGATTTCTGTGAATTACTCTTCTATTTTATCCCTAGGAAATGATGTCATTCATGGAAACATTTAACCAAGAAAAGAACGCCTTTCTGCCTGTGTTGTCATCAAAAAGAAGTGAAGCTGAGCTGAGTGAAGACCAGAAGCAGATGAGGGAAGAGTGGGATAAAGTGATCTCTCAGGTCAGAGGCATTTCTTGCTCACCTCGTTACCAGTGTGACTGTGTTTGATGAAGAAGCCTGAGTCTACCCAAGAATTCACTCTGGGAGAAGTGGGGAGGTGATACTTTATTTGGAATGATAGAAGAGCTATTGACCATGAACCTGAAGTCCAGACAGTCTGAGTGGTGTTCAGTGCCCAAGAGGAGGCAGAAAGTGACTGTGTGTTACCCTTCTGCCTCCTGAGCCTCAGGACTGTGAGATGTCTGCAGAAAATGCCCTGCATTTGGTTATCTTTGAGCACTCTTCTCATGAAAGTTTTTGGCCTATTTATGCTTAAAAGGTTATTCTGGGACATAGTCACGGCTCAGACAGTGATACAACTGGGAAAAGTGTGTTAATATATTCTTTCCCATGGCACAGATCCTGATATAGTGAGACCTGGTTGGTCAGTGCTTTGCAGTGAGGTTGGGCAATAGGGATGTGTTGGGCCATGCTGGTTATTGCTCTTTTTGGAAGAGCTTTTTTGTCAGCCTCATGTCAGAAAGCTGTTCATTTCTGTTTCTCCTCTATTTTTGCAACTAGTTTACTATAAATTTTCCAGTCGTTGGACCTTGAGATGGTCACCAGCAAAGGATTAGTAACACCAAATTCTCTGTGGTGTTACGGAGGTTACAGGCTGGGAGGAAAGCTGAGCTTCAGATAAACATAACTGATTTGCAGCTGACTTCACTGGAAGCTCCTTTCCTGAATGGTGACAGGTGTGGGGAGTGGGTTTCTAGGATGTCTGGAGTGTCAGTTTATGCAGCTTTTATCAGTATCTTGGGGATGGAAAAGAAAATAATAGTGAGAAATTTAATCACTTGTTTTCCTTTTAAAGATTAACGAGTGGAAAGCGAAGCTGGACCAGATGTTGCCCTCCCCTCTGGGTAGCATTGAGGCTTGGCTTCAGGAGGTAGAACATCTGCAGGCAGAAGATTTGCCTGATTTGCAAGACCCATTTAAAGCAATGTCTCTCTTCAGAGAAAAAATTGTAATACTTAAGGTATGCTGATCACAAAGGAACATTCTACTTCAGTTTCACCCAGCAAAGCACTTGTGGAATTGGTGTTTGATGTTTTGGGAAGTGGGGTGTGTATGTTTATCTTCTGAAGATGAAAAACTCTTCTGAACATACCTTTGAAGAATGATGAGTTTAATTAAATAACTGCATGGGTCTATAAGGAAGGTTTATGACTTCACTGGGGTGAGATTAAATTTGAATATTACGTGAATGAGTAAATTATGGTGTTCTTTTTTATGTGGTTCCTGCAACTTATTTGTTAAGTAATAACACAGGGTAATTACATCCTTATCTTTAAATCTGTGCTCAATGCATACCTATTCAGAAAAGCACTTGAGCTCAAGGTTACATTCCAGTGAGTTCAGCAAGTTTGTTTAAAGTTAAATATTTGCTGAATCACTCTGTATTTCTGTTCAAGGCAATAGGAGATACTTTGATACCTTGATACCGTGCAAGTTATTTATTCCAATCTTGAAATTTTTCACTGATAATAATTTAAACATCTTTTCGAGTTTGAAAACTCTGAAAGAGCAGATATGTTGATGCCTGTTGATCATCATAATACCATGCTTTGTTTTTTTACGAACAAGTTTGCTTTTTTTTTTTTTTGGAAAGTCCTTAAAGAGAATTGAAATAATGGGCAGTGGAGGTTCTTGCAAGTGGCTTGATAACACCACTTTTTTGTGCTGTTGCTAGTCACTTCCTGATGAGAGATGGATTTTTAACTCCTTTGCCAACCTTTAGCCATTTGATCCAAGATTTTTGTTGTGCAGCCTAAGTAGTTAAAGTGTTTTTAAGAATGAGACAAAGGCGGAGATGTAATTTGTTGAGGAGTTTTGTTTTTGCCATTGAATATGTAGATAAAAATCATTACATACCTTGAGAAGAAGAAACCTATAATACTTCATTTCTGTCAAATCCACTTTTCTTGATGGGAAGACATTCTGCTGAGAATTTTTTCTCCTTCCTTCCTGTAGTCAGTCCCCTAGTCAGGGATCATATTTCCAAGGTGGTGCCTTATAATGGAAATTTTACTTTCTCTTAAGGTCTAGAGAATTACCCACCAATGCTCCTAACTGTGTGACTTGTTAAGGTTACAAAATCAAATGTTTAAAATCTGTGCACTATTTTTGTGGTTGAGGGCTGTCCCTGGATTTAGCCATTTCCATTAACATTCTTCATAGCAAATTTTATTACATAAAAATGAACTTTTATTGTATTTCTTGATATACCTCTTACAAATATGCTTATATTCTGTGCAATGCATTTTATATTTTATTTCTATATAGGGAATTTGGTGCTGAGACACATGCCTGTAAAATATTCCCCCGTAATGTGATACTGGCCATCAGGTGGTTAATTTGATGTGCTGTCATCATGGTGTTAGACAGAAATTTATTGAGCAGTCAGATGAGCTATTAAGCAAGTGAGCTATTAAGCTATTGAGCTATTAAGCAAGGTTTGTTCAACAGGTTTTGCTGTCAGTCTTTGCTGACTCATAGCTAAGAACAACTTAATATCCTGAAACTGTTACAATGACACTTTTATGTCCTAAAGGTGATAGTGAAAGTGCAGAAAAAACTGATAGTAGGAGTAGTGTAGGCTCATGTTCCTTATATTTAACTAGATGCACAGTGATAAGAGAAATGTGGTAGTCCTACACTAAATATACCTTTTAGAAGGTGATGAGGTAAATACTTTTATTGCACTTTAATGAGTAAAGGCACTGGAAGATTGTCTTTTGCTGGCTAGTTCTTAATAGTTCTCACCCTAATGGCAGGTGACTTGCAGGTTCCCAGATGAAATGCTCTAGATTAAAATGAATGCCTTACTATGTCTTTTTCTCCCCAGGGTTTGATGGATTGTTTTGACTCTCACTTGGACACCCTTCAGTCATTTAAGAATGAAGATGAGAATAATATGCCACTGGTCTTGCCTGAAAAATTAGAGGAAATGAAAAGAAGGTTGTGATGCTTATATTTCCTCTACTTTGACTATGTTGTATTCTAGCTCTGCTATTGACTTGTTCTGCTGTTCTGAAAAAAGCACATAATTTATCCATGCCTTGCAGAAATAAGCATTTTCCACTTAAGCACAGACTATCAGACAGAGCAGGCAGGGATCTCTCATTGGTCCAGTGAGTGTTAGTTATGTGTACAGAGTGGAGTTCATTAACAGGACCTTTTTAGATGCCCTTTTTAGATGCTAGTGGGGATAGGAAACACCTACTAGGGATAGGAAACCTGAATATTTTGAATGTAAACATTTCCCTGGTGGTGGGGATTTCCACCTTTTAAAATCACTGAGATCTACAGCTTGTACAGTCCCAAATGTCTGTTGGGAGGATTTTCAAATATGACCAGTAAATCTGTATCTATAACCTAAGATACTTTGACATAGAGATGGCAGATGCCCCTTTTCTGGGCATTTAAGGTTTTCCATATATGGAACAGACAATATTGACTAAAATTGTTACTGCTTAAAAAAAATGAGTTGTTTTTATCTTAAAATGTTATTCTTTCATAACAAAATAATATTTACATATGTGTAATTCTGAGTTTTTAGGGTAAAAACCTTGTATGTTAATGCCTTGTGTATCCGATGGTTATGGAAAAACTTTTAGAATGTTTTTCTGTTTGTAGATTCAGCAATATTCGTTTCACAAACTCCAACACTTTTCTTGAGTACCACTATGGACTCTGCTCAGCTATTGCCAATGAGGTGACGTTAAAGCTGAATATCTGGGACATGAAATATGGGTCAAAAGAGTCTGTGGAATCACTGCTGAAAAATTGGAATGTAAGTTTAAGATACATGTATCACACCCTGACAGTAATTCTTATTTCCCAGCTCTCTTTGGTTCAGGCTTATCTCTTCCTCATCAGAAGATACTATGGTAGTTGTTAGAAGCATGGTGGACTGGTGAGATTTGGGATTTATGTGAAGAAGGGCAGGTAGACTTCCACAGAAACTTACTTCACCCCTTACATCTTCCAATTTTGCTCTGAATGAAAGTTCTTTCTTCAGTTTGGAGAAGTAATGCAAACCACAACTGTAATTTTTCTCTCTACCTTTTTTTATTTTTATTGTGAAGATTTCTTTCTTTCTAGACAATTTTTAACCCAACAGTAGCAGCTCTTCACTGTCTCCAATCCACAGAAACCTCTCCTGGGTAGTTTCAGGAGTTGCTGTCTTCAAAACCAACCATTATTCACTTTGCTGCCTAACACTGTCTTTTGCTATTGCCTCTTCCTTTTCCCTGCTTCTTTACCTCCTTATGCTTAATGGTAAATATGAATTGTCCTGTTTTGTGCTTAGTTCAGCTTCAGGAATCAAATTACTAAAATGATGCCACACGTAATCTTGTAGGAGGGGATGGATTACCCCATCCCAAATACTGACAAACAATATTGCATCAGGAATAAAGGCAGAGATGAAAACTGAAGGCGTCAGTTTTGTCCTGTCTCCAGTTAATGGGAATGTCAATTCCATCTTAGTGGAGTTTCTAAAGAGTTTCTCAGAAGCTTTTCAGTGGCAAATCCCTAGTTAAATTAGTGGGAATTTCACCAGCCTGAGAACTGTGAAAGAAGGCAACAAGTTGTATAAAATACTAGTTTTCCTGAGCAGTATCAACCTTACCCTGTGGTGACATGGGAGTACAGAGTTAATATGAGCAGAGGTTGTTGATTCAGTTGGTTTCATAAATACTTATTATGTTGTTATTTCTACAGTTGTGGTTCATGGTCTTGCTCAAGCTGATAGAATATAGAGCTTTCCCGGGGAGTTTAAGGCTTGTTGCTGGTTTCTCTTGCTGCTCCCATGATATGAAGTCCTGGCTGAGTGGTGATGTGGTGGAGGGAGGCTGCAGGGGAGGCTGTTGTGTAGCCTGCTGGGTAGGACTTTTGTACGAGTGGGGAGCTCTGGGGGTGAGATGCAGCTCAGAGAGAGGCTGAGGATCAACCCTCGTTCCCTGGGTGGATGTGTGAAGCAACAGTCTCCTCCTCTGTTCCCATTTTTCTTCTCTCACCCTTTTCTTGCCCAGTTTGGATCTTACTTCATCTGTGGCAGGAACTAGGCACATCGATATTTCTGTGCAGGGAAGCCCACCTTTCACTTTTAGCACTTCTTTGGCTTACATGACTAAGTTCTGCCTGACTTGATCATCTGACTGATGTTATTTCTCAGTATTGCCCTCGGGCTGTAACTTTTTGAGACAAGCAGTCCTGACTCATGCAGGGCTGTGGCTCAGGCAATGGCATTCAGGAATTAACATTCCCATTAACCTTACTCTCTGCACAAGCAAAACAGAAGAACAGGTCTGTTTCAGACTGAGGGGTGCAGCTGAGTTGCTGGATGGGCTTTGCTCAGTTTATTTTTAACCTGTAGGTTGTAGGCTCATATTTGAAAAGTGTCCCAAGCTGTATTTCTTACCCAGTTTTATGTGCTTCAGTGGTAGTTATATCAATTGCTTTTCACTTTGGGCAGAATTTCATTGAAGAAAAGAATCTTGAAGCACAACTAGAAACTGCTACTCAAATCTGTGAGGATTTGAAAAACAAAAACATATGCGGTCTTGATTTAGGTAAGTTTGTGCACATAAGTTGATATGAAGACCTCTGTTTTGAACTGATGTGCTGTCACCAGTTTTAATTCCATCTACTGTTCTGTGTAAATAGTGTTTCTATTTAATTAACCTCTCTGTTTCCAAATGTGTAACGGTGATCCCTGTTTGATGTCGTAGGCGGAGACCCTCAAGAAATTAGCAAACTTTTTAAGACAGTAGAGTCCAAGATTTCCACGTGCAAAGACTATATTTCCAATGTAAATACCACCTTGCAGAAAGTCCTGTCCTCTTGGAGTAATTATACAGAAAACAATCACTTGTTAAAGACGTGGCTGGAAGAAAACAGAAATGAGCATCCGAAAGAGGTACGTGGTTGGATTTCTCTCTGTGATGGCAGACAGAGGTACTTGGAAGCCTCCTGGAAGGAAAGCATTATATGGGACAGTGGCTGTTTTTGTTGCTTTTCTGTTCCTCATTTTGGAAATAAACTTTTAACAGGATTCTGCTTTAAATTATTTCACTGCCTCTGTCTAGATCCCTGCCGAGGTCCTGGCAAAGAGGAATTCAATTCATGGTTCCTTAAATGAAGCTGGAAATTATCTCATCGAAGTCAGCAAAGAGCAAGTTGGATCAAATATTTCCAAAGAGCTGAAGAAACTGAACAGGAGATGGGCAAAGTTCATCAAGAGGACACACTTTGTGAGTTACTAGTCTCATATGACTCTTTTGTCATGCAGCCTTCAAAGTAATTTTCTAGACTTATCAGCTTGCTAATCAGAGATTTATCACTCTTTCAGTCAACTGAATATTCCTAGTTTTAAAACAGGAGGAACAGAGAATACACAGAGGCATCCCAAGTCTTTGTGACTAATTTATTAAGTGCTCTTTATAATATGATGGAAAATGTTCATTTTTAAATTGAAATTTTAAAACCACTTACGAAAGGAAATCCTATTGCAGAATTTGACTCTCCTGTGAGCCTTTGCTAAATTTTACAATGTCTCAGTAGACAGTAATTATTGCTGCATAGATATTTCTGAGGTTGTACAACTTTTCACCAGCTCACTTGATAGGTTTTTAGGCTGCTGTAAATTCCTATACTACCTACCTAATGTTACATATATTACATTTACTAGAATGCTTTCACAAGAATGACATTTTTCACTCTGCCTAGGAATACTAGAGCTCTTAATTTACTAAGTTGAACCTTTCATTGACATTTATTTAGATACCGCTGCGACAGTAAACTACATTTTTATAGGAGATGAGCTTAGTGAGAATGCAATAAAATAAGAGGAAGCATATTCTCAAGGGTGAGGGAAATCCAGAGTTTGCTAAAAAAACCCTTAATAAAAGATGCTTTTAGGAAATACGTTGAGGAATGAGTG
Organism: Corapipo altera; assembly: GCF_003945725.1. Taxonomy (NCBI): domain Eukaryota; kingdom Metazoa; phylum Chordata; class Aves; order Passeriformes; family Pipridae; genus Corapipo; species Corapipo altera. The sequence continues at coordinate 2,005,573 of NW_020884878.1, forward strand.
AGAGAGAACCTTCTTGCACCTTGAAAGGTCTTAAGGACTTGAGAAGTTAATTTTCTGGCATTGCTTTGGACATTATGCCTATCATATATATTACTTTTTTTTTTTTGAATATCAAAAGGCAAGGCCAAATACTTGTACTCTGGCTTGTGACTGCCAGTACCATAAAACTGTTAGCACAGTTCCTGATCTTTATTTGGCCAACATCAACTATTGTTCTCTTGGACAATTCCGTGGCATGATCTGGGAGTTTATTCTCCTTAGTAATGTGGGTGTGGCTGCTTATAGGGGAGGAGACGTATGGGCTCAAGTTGTACTGTCCCACCTGCCCTCAAGGTTGAGGAGCTGAGCCTCACATTGTTACTTTACCAATAAGTTTGGCATTTATTTCTCCTTTGATCCCTGTTGGGTGCTGAAGCTGGAAAATAACCAAAGTGGTGACTGTGTTGGAGGAGAGTAGTGGAGAGACCCATGAATTGATGATGGGAATGAACATCTTATCCTGCTCTTTGTTTATAGCTTGGAGAAGGGAGTACAAATGCTGCCAAGAAAAACAAGGAACTTCCAGGTAGCCTGGAGAAAATTGAAGAACTCCTTGGAGAGGTGGATAGGTGGGCAGCAGAGACTGGATGTCTGCTTGGCAAGATCAGTCACGAGGGGCCTGTGGAACCTGAGACAGAGGAACATTTGCAGGTGAAAATACTGCTTAAAATACTCATTAATCAGATTCTCATATTTCAGCACAGATTTGTGGCTGGGATAGAATGAGCCATCATCAGTGGCTCATTCAGGAGCAGAAATTTTTGTGGATTTTGTGCTGTAACGCTGGTAAAAAGTTGAGACAGTGCCAGTGCTTTGATATTATTTCTCAGGACTGCTCCTAGATGAGCTGTAAATGAATCTTCCAACATCAGTGTGTCCAGATGACAAGCAGGTGCCAATGAAATGCTGTTGGTGCCACTGATCAGCAACTTGTTCTTGAGTGATATTAATTACTCCTGTCCAGCACAGCACTTAGAGCAGTTGACAATTTGAGAATTTCTTCTGGTCGTACAGTGTTTTTATCATCTACCCTCCAGTGCAGGGAGAAGGTTTGGGACAACTTGGCTTTATTCAAGACTTACTTGTCAAAAACTGGGATACTTGAAGTATTTTCAGCAGCATGTGGGGTAATTTGGGAATATCAGCTTATAGGCAGTTGCTCTAAATATCCACAGCGAGCACAAATTAATTTCTAACAAGAAATTCCACTAGTCTCTATTTCCCATTTCTCTCTGCCAGGGATTACTGTCCCCAGCAGATGGCAGGTGAAAATACGTGTACATAACTCAGCAACTTCAATACGAAGTCTGATTTATTTTCTTCACCTGCCAGTGAAGATGAGACTGAATAAAGATGCCAAACTTTGCACTGGAGAAGCTGAAGCACTGTCTTATGTTGCTTTTACTATTTCTGCCACAAGGCCTGTATAACCTAATGGTGTGAAGGTGACCACCAGAAGGACGTTTCATTGAAGCTCCTTTGTCTAACTGCTGTAATTAAACAGAAATACTCTTCAGTTCATTAAATCTACCTACAATAACTGTGAACCAGAATCAGTGTTAGTTTACTGTTGGTTTGTGCCTTCTCGCATTGTGTTTATTTTACAGATTTAGGAGTGTGAGATGGTGAAAAGAATCTACTCATCTTTGTGTAATCATGGGCATATGTTTATAAAATAAGCCTCATTTTGCACTGTGACACTAGTTTGTTAAAAACCATGGAGCAACAAAAGACACTATGAAATACAGCCCCCAAAAATGTGGCTGGTATTGTATCTCCATGTCTGGGAGCAGGAGAGATCAGGTCGCTTGTTACCTGCAGTGCCAATAGGTCAGGAACCAGAATAAAGCACTGATTATCATTAGAAGAATGCTAATTGACAACTTCAAACAGGAAAATGTGTTGAATATTCATAGATCAGAACAGCTCTAATAAGGACATTTCATGATAAATATTCAAACATGGCACACTGCTCCTGCATGCAAAATACCCAGCTGCTTCCTGCCTTTTAGTACTGAATAGCACAAGAAAATCGGAGCCTTGGTATGTGCTTACTTTTGGATGACTTCATGCCCAGACAATGCATATCCAAATGTGTGGTTTGTGCACTCATTTGGAAAGCTGTTTGGATGGGAGAATGTTGGCTCTGAGGCAAAGACATGGGAGGTATCACACTGACAGAAAGAAATTGTTTCAGCAAACAGAATCCCCTGTGGATGGCAGCAAATTTCTTTTTCTCCTCACAGAGATTTTGCAGTGCAATACACTGACCATAATTGGAATATAAGGTTTTTCCTTGACCAAATATTTACCATCCATGATCAAGGCTGGCTTTGTCATTCAGTGCATTTGAACAAAAAGACATAAACACTGTAAAGGCTTCTGATGGTTTCTTTTCAACCAGAGTTTGGCTGCAAGAGGAACCTTATGCCAAGAACAAGTTGTGGCAGCAGAAGAGAGATTGATGCAAAATGTTCCAAGTCAGGTATTTCAACAGCATTCTCACACCACTGGGCTGGAGGCACGAATTAAAGAAGCCAGAGACAAAATTGAGGTACTCCTTTTTTGTTGTTACTGCACCTTGTACACACAGAGATATCTCTAATTTTAGCATTATGTGATAAGGAAGACTCCTTATCAGTCATGTAAAATGACAAGGTTTTATACTGTTGGAATCAGTCTCCCAGACTTTTGCCAGGGCAAAATCTAGAACATTTCAAAGATCATATCTCAACTTGAAAAACTTGAGTGATGTGATGAAGCAATAACTTATGTAATCACTGACACTCAGGCATACTCTGAAAAGAGTCTCTTTCTTCCAAGGCTGTCATGGGTGACCTGAACAACATGCTGTCCAAATCTGAGAAGAGACCATCAGAAAAGGAGGCTTTGCTTAATTTTGAAGAATCCCAGAAAGAGCTCGAGGTCTCTATTTCAAAGGCTGTGCAACTTGTCAGTCAAAAATTAAACCCAGAAGAATGTATTTCAAGATATGAGGTGGGTTTGTATTCTGAACCAGCTGAATTTGAGTATTTCTTAGTGCTGTGTGGTTTCTAGAAGTCTTAAGGTACCACAGTGAGAAAAAGATCAGATTTTTTTATTTTGGTAGCTATTAATGCTTTTCTCAGCTTATTTTTTCTGAGAAAATGTAGTGATTTAGCACTGTCAGCGTATATTAACTTGGCAGACAACTTGAATGAAGAAACATAAATCTGTGTGGCAGTTTATTCAGTGCCTTGTCTTAAATTACTCCATTATTCTATCAGAACTCATCGTGTTCTGAACTACAACCAATTTTTTTTCTTGATCAGTAATTAAGATTCCCATCAAGAATCACATGCCTGAATTCTTGGACAGGTCTTTAAAGCATGATAATAATACTGAATCTCCTCTTTTTTTCCAGAGGGTAGCTGGTAAATAAAGTGTTCAGTCTCAAAATGTGTATCTCTAAAAGGGGTGTAAAAAACGAAAGTGCCCAAAATCTGTGTTGCCTCATCTTGCAGAGCAAGACCTGGGTGTCCATGTGCCAGGAGGGGCTCAGAGCCTTACTCCAGGCCATCTTGCAGGGTCCCATCATGCTGATGGAGACCTTTCACCCTCTTGCTGACATGGGACATGGCCACGTAGATTTCCTAAAAAAGAGTCTGAGTTCAGGGACTTTAATCTTTCTTCTTTTATGTCAAATTTGTCCCTAAAAGAGGAGTTGCAAGATGAACACCTGCTTTTCTCCATAAAGCACATGCTGAAAGTGTCTGCAACCTTTTGCAGATGTGCAGGGCTGGAAAATGCTTTTGCAGTCACCCACACAAGGGCCACCACAGCCCATACATGCAATGTATACATTCCTTATGCATGGCTTTTGTATGCTACTGATGTAATTTTATTAGACAAATAAGTTATATTCAGTTCTGTTTATTTTTCATTATGATGCCTTTTTTGCAGAAAGCTTTTAATGCTCTGGACAACAAAGTTCTTGAGAAATTTTTGAAAGCAGCTGAACAGCTGAAAAATATTTCATCTAATCATGAAAAGCTGGTAGTGGAAGAAGATGTTCGTAGGAGATGGGAGGTGAGATAATACCGGAAGAAGAATCCACTGTCTGTTCTCACTAGGCCTGGTATCTTAGAAAAACACTTTTTTTGTCACATTATGTTCTGAGGTTTTTATTTGCTGTGTAACACTGTCTCACCATTTCACGGGAACAATGTGTTTTGAATTTTGCAGGCTGTTCGTCAGGAAATTATGTCCTATGTCCAGCTCATGGTAGAAAGGGAAAAAAAGAAATTTAATGCAACTTTAAAAAAAATCAATAAGCAATTAGGCAAAGAGAAGAAACTCCTAAGTATGGATAAAACCAAAGGGCTCATCAAGGAACATGAGGTACCAGAAATATTCCTTTTCTGCTCACTTACCTCTCTTTGTGGATGCTTTGCTGTTCTTCCTCCTTTTTAGGTACATTATGGCAGCCTGTTCTTGTGAAACAGGACTCTTGTGCTCTATGTTATATAAACACAGAACAAAGAGGCCACTTAAATTATTTCTTTACCTTTTTTGTCTGCAGATATTAGTGTTCTTGCATAGTTTTAGAATTAACTCCTCGTTAAGTAGATGGTATCTTTTTCCCTTTTTTTTTTTCCAGATTTTTATATATCCGGATTTTACCCTAATAAGTATAATAATTGATGAGAAATATTTTTAAAAAATTCTATTTTTTTTTTCAGCAGTCAATGAGACATGCCTATCTGATGTGAGGATGAAGAAGCCTTGGGACCAAAGTAGTTAAAAGTGTAGTAACATAATGAATTTCAAAATCAAGCAAGACTCAGTGTAGTCTTGTGAATACAGCTGGGGAACATGTTGCCAGAAACCTGATTTCTGTCCTGACTCTGAGAAAAAATTGAGACAAGTGTTTCTTTCTTGGTTTGACAGCTTACACTTTTAAGTGTGCTCATCCGAGAAGATAGTGGAAGTAGAAGAAAACGTATGTGAATAATTCCATATCCTCATGAATTAACATGAGTTTATTATATCATTTTTCTTTGTTTAGGCCTCTTTTTCACATGAAGGCAGCCTGAGGGAACTTCAGAAGTCATTAGAAGACCTTAAAATACTGGGAAGACTGTCAGAAGGAACTGTCCCAGGAATACAGACACTCACTGCAGACTGTGAACAAAAGCTAGAAAAGGTTCAGCAAATGGTGGCAGATACTTCCACAGCGCTGCTGGCTCGTGCTGGGATAGGACAGGCGCCTCAGAAAGGGTGGGTGGCTGAGGGCACGATGTATTGTAGCTTCATGGAAATCACTTATACAGCTAGATTTTGTGATAGTGTAAATGTGCTACCGAGGACATTACTAAGGACATTACTTTGGACAAACTGTACATTTAAACACTTAGTATGAAGTTTCATAAACTAGCAAGTACAGTGTTTGATTACCCTTCATCACAGCTGCAATGTTTTAATCTTTGGCTAGGGTTTCTTTTTTCCCTTTGTATTTCATAATTCATTCTTAAGCTGAAATTTCTTTTAAACTGTAGGAGCTCCATTATTGCTTCTGAGAATGGAGAAGAGCCTGGTTCTTCTCAAGGAATCGATAACCTTTCGGTACAGGAGGTGAGAAATCCAGACTTACTGTTAAAGAACAGTGCTCTGTCAAAGGGAGATCATTGCCAAAAGGAAAAAGTGGTTATTTCCCTTACTATTTTCATTGTGATAGGACCTCAAACCTGTCACAGAAATCAAAACCCCCTTATACTTGTGAATGTAGATTAAGTAAATATTAAAAGTTAACATGCAAGGAACAGGACTTGGCATCCCAAGGAGATGTGAGTCTCCAACCTTGCATGATATTTTGCTAAAAATGGTTTTCAGATGAGAGTCATGTGAGAAGGTGGGTTCATATTGAAATCCCCTATAGTATCCCTGTAATTTGAACAAGTTTCAGAGGACAGAGGGAGGAAAAATAATGAAGACTTGGAGGCGTTTGTCTGTTTCTGTGGAAAGAATGAAAAAGCTGGCTGCAAGTATTCAGAAATTTGCTCTTTAGGGTCATGATTGAGTTTAAACACATCTTGTATTCATGAATGGTATCTCTCATCTCCTTTGGGATGCATCAAGCAATTCCTTCCTTCAGGAGTTCACAGATGTCTGTTAGGCTTCACTGTGTTATTACACAGCATGATGTGGAGGTCACTGTTAACCTTTTTATTTTTACTTAGACCTCAAGACCTGCTGCAGATATAGTTTTGGAACCAGATGTGAAACATCACAATGGAGAAAGCTGTGCAGAGAAATTTGAGGAAGACAGGGATTTGGCCATACCAGCTTTATTAGAGAGGTAATTTTTAGAAAATAAAATACATGTGTATCAGGAGATGATGCTATGCTAGACATTCACAGATTATTTGAATATATCAAACATAGGGTGCACTTTTGCTGTGCAAAATTCTGTTCTTTTTCTACTACAGTTTGCTTAATATTTCTCTGTAATTGATAAGGAAGCACTGCAGCTGCTAAATACTTCAAACAGGAGGATTTTATAGCAAGAACACTTATAGCTGTAGAAGTTTTACTTCTGCTCTTTTCTTGGGCCAGAAAAAGCTGTACCTGCCTTACTAATAACTTCAAATATTGCAAGGTAAAAAAAATGTGACAAGTTTTTAGAGAACCGACATTTTTACATTCATAAAATTGAATGTAGAGAATGCAGGCAGACATTCATACTTTAAAATTAACCAGGTGAACAATATCTCATCTCTTTAATATGTCCTCATTTGTGCCCATTCATTTGAGACTTCGTCAAAATATGTATTTGCAATAGACTGTTCTTATTTTGCATGGTAATCTGTTGGTCAGCAAGTCCCATAGCCTGCAATGTTCCATTAAATTAGAAGTAATATTCTCTCTGAAAGTGATTTCCTCTTTCTTTAGCTATAACATACAAAGAAGTAACCTGGAGGAACTGCTACAAATCAGCAGAGATAAAGTAGCATCTGGCTTTACTGATGAAATAAAGGGCACTTCATGCCTTCAGAATAAGCTGCTTGAACTACAGGTAAGTATTTGTCTTCTAAAAACGTAGTTGGTGCCTAAATTGTTACTTTCTCATGTAGAGCCTTCACCTCTCTATGTTTACATATATTGCCAAGGGAAAAAGAGCATCCTTGTCACCAGGTTTATTAGAAGTGTAAGGGAGATCAAGGGTTTGGGTTTCAGCAGAACTGCATTCCTGCTTAGCAGTGGAGTTTTTCAAGCGTTGCTGAAAGGAGAAATTGGTGACTCTTGGTTTGGTACCTGCAGGCTAAAATAGGTCTAATAGGGAAAAAAAACCACAGAGGGCAGCTTTTTCTGTTGGCAGGCATGGTAAGTGATAGAGATGGTCAGGGCTGGAGGAGTCAGCAGAGTTGAACCGCCAAGTGACAGTGGTGTGTGTGCGGAATGGAACTTTTCCTGGACTTGATTAGATTTGTGAGATCCTTAGGGGAATGACAAAGGGCACAGTATTGATGCTGGAGGGTTTATTACTGCAATTTTTCAAGGCCTTACTTGAAAGGAGTACAAAGCTTAGCTAGCATCTCAGAATGTGGTTCGGTTCTGTATTTAGTTGTTTTTTTTTTTTCTTTTGAACATAGCTAAGTGGAGATATTTTCATTCTTGAAGTAAGAATAGCTGAGTCATATTTATTGAATCCTTTATAAAATGTAGCCAAAGCATACATCTGGCATGGAAATTTTCATCATGAAAAGTTGCTAGAGATTTGCATGCAGCTGAAAATGGAATCTTAAAGGGAAAAAAAAGCAATAGAAACTCCTACTTTCAGGTGGTATTTTCACTGTTTTTGTAAGAGCCTCTTGTGACTGTAGTTTTATGAACTGTCCAGTCCACTGAGAAAAACAAGATCATGTTAATGCAATTAGCACTGCTTATCTCTTAGGTGATAGAGAGTGAAATCAGTTCTGGTTGGACACAGCTGGAAAACATCTCATCTACCTTAGAAAATCTTGGGGTTGAAGTGCAGCAGGCTGCTCTCTCTGAGACAAGAAACAAGCTACAAGGAGAGTGGAAGGAGCTTCAGGATATTATAAATACCAGGTATAAAATAACACTTTGTGATATTAACTAAGGAATATTCATTGTAACTAATGTGTGTGTTTTGAGGGGAATAGTGCATGTTACAGAAAATACCTGCGAATTTTTAACCTTTTTTAATTGCGTAAAATTAAGTTCTTAATTTTTCTTGGTTCATGTGCACATGACAGATAGTTTGAATGTCCCCAAGAAGCACAGAGCCAGATCTTTCTAACATCACTGTGCAATATTCCCATATATTGCTGTTATTTCCTTTCATCTTCTGGTTAAATTCACAGCGATTCACACTTCTTTTCTCATTAATGAAAGAAAAACTCCTTTGACCTCAGGAGGAGGAGGAGGATTAGATCTGTTAGACAGTCAATTACATTATTTTTGTGGCTTTTTGTGCTGTAAAATGGAGAGTGACTTTTCTTGCTTGCCTTCCCAGTTCATGCTTTGTTACCTTTCTTGCAGAATGAACTCTTTAAGGACTGCTTTGGAAATTGTTTTGCCAATAGAAAATGAATCCATTCTTCTCTGTGAATTGGATCAGCAGCTGAAGAAAAAGGACATCCAGCAGTTTAATCTGATGAACAGTGATCTTGCTTATAGGGAACTGAAGGTAAGGGAGGATGCAGAGACCACACCCTAGCCAGAACGGGTTTTAATGTGTAGGAAGTAGACAGTTTAATGGAATTTTCATTCAGGAGGTTGGGACTGCTGACAAGACTTCCTAAGCCTTCTAAAATCTGTAACAGCATTTTACTGCCTTTGCTTTAAATGTCATTGTTCCTGTAGAGGCAGCCAGGGACCCTAAGCAGGTTCTGCTGTAAAAAACATTATCGTGAACATTTTGTCTTATGTTAGGACTTTCCTTTGATGCAGATTTACAGTGTTCCCACTGCCTTATATAATTTTGTGGAGCCATATACATAGTATGGTGTTAATTTGTGAGCTAATCTAAACTGCCTGTGTCACATCCGCTGAAGTATCTGAGCACACCTTGGGATTGATTTGGAAGTTCTGCATGGATGCAGTAATTGTTCATTTGCTATCCATGTCTAATGCCTAGGCCCTGGTCCATTAGGCAGGGTGAATATTGTTTTGTTCACTGACAGCTACATAGGACTGAAAGTTTGTGTTTGTCTACCCCTGGCTCTCCAGTGAAGTAGGGTTTAGGTCTCTCAAGCTGTAGGGCAGAGAGCATGTGCACTCTCTGCCTGATCATTTTAGGCTGGAAGGACTCAGACTTCTTTCCCAGCTCACTGCACAGCTGGAGTTTCACAACACTGACACTCTGCTCTTTGAGGGCTGTAACCAGAGAGCATACAGACTGCACCAAGAGATTTTCAAATACATGTAAGTCTCCTGCAAAAGTATAACATGAAGAACTTAAAAGATGGCAGAGTAATAAATATCGCCGTGCTTGCCTGTGCTCTGACTGATGTCCTGCTGTGAGAGCCTGCTGCTTTCAGTGCCAGGACTCTCATCATCTTCCTCTCCTTCTTGTCTGATTGCTGCAAAAATTGCTGGGCTTTCAGTAGTGCTGATCAGATTCCCTGTGTGTGGAATACCATTTTATTTGATTTTTTTTGTTTGTTCTTTTTTATTCCCTCCACTGAAGTCCAGAATAGGTTTTCTTTCTTAACTACCCTGTTTATCATACTTGTTTTGCTGCTAGTATAATTTGGGTTTCAGTCATAGGTTCACTTGAATGCCGGATATATGTTTTCTTTCACTTGCTAACACTGTTGGTCATTCTCTCAATTTCAGGAGCTACAGAGATCCATATTAAATCAGATTGAAGTGTGCAAACAGTTGGAACACCTAGATAGTTCAGCAAGGGATGAATTTAATCCAATAGACCTGCAAGCTGCAAGTAAAATTATGATTTACTATCAAAACCAGCTTGAAGAAATGAGCAATAAAATGCAGATCCGCGAGACAGTCCTTAAAGATCTGGAAGCTTTTATGGCCTCATTGAGGAAGACTCAGTCTTCCATCAAATGTCTCACAGATCCCCCAGGTCAGCCTGAAATACAGGGAAAAGCTTTGAGAGAGGCTGCACAAGAAGTTTCTCACATGGCAGAAGAAGCCAAACATTTGGATGAACGCCTGAAAACTGTTGATATCTGTTTGGAAGATGCTGAATGTGGGAGAAAGACTTGCTGTGAAAACCTTGTTCTGACTTTATCTGAAAAGCTAAATACGATTTATGATCCCCCAAGTGAACAGGTGCTTACAGAAGAAAAAGACTTGTATGAGATTTTTTCCAGAAAAAACGCTGAACTCCTTAAAAACATTCAGGATCTACGTGACAGAATTAACAAAATAGGCTTGAAGGATCCAACAATTCCAGCTATTCAGAAAAGGTGATTTCTTTTTTAAACTCTTTTAATTTCATAATTTCAGTCAAGTCAGCCTGTGGCCCCTTCGAGGGCCCCTTCAGAGCACTGAAATTTGAAGTATCTGTGGAGCATTGACAGAAACTGTGGATGTAGTTTTATTTGTTCCATCGCAGCCTAAGTAAGGAAGCCATCTCCATTTTTTCTTTTCTTTTGAGTTGCTCTCTATGTGTATGTTTGAAGCACTTAGGAGGAAAAAATAGGAGAAGGTTGATTGTTGTGATCTTAGTTTTCAGCAAGAAAACTGTAAAAGAGGGAAATGGGTCCCCTTGCTGTGCACTGACACACCTGATCTGAAACTCTGCAGTGTAAGATAGACAGAATGCACTTACCTTTTAATACAAACTGATTCACTATGTTCATACAGACCCAGTTGCCTTTTAAGATTTTGGATTACCTTCTCAAAGAGCTAAGGTCAACATAACTCATCTGAAGGCCTGTGTCAAATTATGTGAACTGAAGATCAAATTAGACTTTTTATGATGTCATTTAATATAGCATGTGGAGCTCACGATGAATTTCTGGGGAACCTAATAATTACATTGTGAACCATATCAAAGAATTACTTTAATATAAGGCTGTATTTCATTTTTTTCTAATAAAGGATAAAATCATTAACAGAATTGGAAAAGGAATTGGACTGTGCTGCTGTTGAAATGAAACCTATGCAAGAAATTGCTAATAAGCTCCCACAGATCCATGAGGAAAAAGCAGAGGAAGCAAATGAGCAGTGCAGAGCTACAGAGAGGTTATGGGAGGATACAAAGCTCTTGCTTGCTGAATGGTAAGGAGAAAAGCTATATTTTAAAGTAATATTGTACAAGTAAGAAGTTTGCTTTTAAAATCAACCAACAAAAAAACCTTAGACCTTTCTTTAAAGTAAATGAAATATTGATACAGTAGAAACTATTATCATTATGATGGTGTAAACTATCACTAAACCAAAAATTGCACATCAAAGTTTGTAGGCAAAGCTCATGAATTTTGTATATTTTTAAGACATCTCAGTCTCATAATTTAGCAGGTATGCAGTGAAGTGTTGGACTTAATTGGTATCCCAAAGAAAAACCTGGCTGCTGCTGGGAATGATGTGTCTTCTGTATTTGCTATGCGTTTCATGCCAGCACATTCAAAAAGAAAAGTCAAACTGTAACAAATGGAAGAGGACAGCTAGGGAAACAGTCTCTTATGCAGGAAAAGACTAATGGAGTTTGGTTTGATAAGTCTGTGCAAGTGGGGACTGGGAAAAGCTATGATTGATCACCCAGGGCATCTGCCCTTCCATTATGTTGTTTGAAGATGCCTAGAGGCTTTGCATGGACTGACACAGTTCTGGTTAATTCTCATGGCGTGCACAGTGTCAGTGGGAATAATCTGTTTTCACATCCCACTGAAGGCTGTCCTAAAGTGGCATCTCCCACTGTCCACCACCCAAGCTGTTGTGATGTCTGCTGCAAACTGTATTTCAGTGTACTGGTGTCTGAGCTCTCCTTTCAGGTGGAGAGTATCATATTAACAGAACTGCTCAGATCTCATCACAGTTAGATGTTGAATCAGAAGCATGTGATGTTGAATGGCATTTCTGATTCCAAAAACTGCCTGAATACCACACCAGGTATCACACAGTATTGCAGACTTTGACTGGTATAGTTCATGACCTCTTTTCTCACATGTTTGAATATAGGAGAAGGAAGCAGACAAGAGGTTCAGGCTGCATTTTTATGCTTAGGGCATAAATAATAGGTCTCTTTTTAATAGCCAGGAGCAGTGTGCAAGGGTTCTGGAGCTCCTGAAGCTATACCAGAGCTGCAAAACGAATCTGACCAGCATCATCCAGAAACAGGAGATTGTGCTTTCACAGCAAACTTCTTACATGGGGAAGGAGAATTTGAACAGACTAATAACAAAGGTGAGTAACAAGAACTTAGTGGAAAGAAAAGCATTTCTTGGGAGCATTCACATGTAGGGTTGTCCTTGTACCCTCAGCATTTAGGGCAGATGTTAAGACCTTGCTTTCACTTTGGCTTCCAAAATACATTTAGAGACCCTATACCCTCATTTTGTTTTAAGTTGATTTAAGTCTGTTTTTGCTTAATGAATCAAGGTTTTGTTAAATGAGAGAGATTTAAAAAAACTCTAAACCCCATGGAAGAACTATGATCTAGTATGAAAATGGGATGAAGTCCTATTGTTTTTGCTCCAAGCTGTCTTTGATAGCAGTTAAACATTTACAATAGCTTTTACATTACTTGATGAGGTACTCATACTGAATGAGCAGGTATTGCTGGACAGGCCCTCATTTAGTTTAAAGTTTTCCACCTTTTCAGACAAAAATTTGGCAGCCAGCTTCTTGGCTAAATGAGTACAACCACTGGATATAGTTGGATTAGGGGAAGAGCAGCATACCCATCATGACCATTTTACTGTACAGGTTTCACATTTCCTGGCTGGGTTATATAACTACTTGTTCAGATCTTATTTTTAGGCTTTCTGATGAGGCATCACCTATATCATTCAGGAACGTTTGCTCTCATGCAGTGCCTGGGGTGGTTAAATTTAAGAAGGACTGTAAGTGGTTTCTTCCCTCAGGCAATGGGATGGTGTCTGTGTGTTCCACCTCCTTTTAGCTGAGGCAGGGTTTCTTCTTGGTTCCACCAGTGACACTTCTGGCACTTCATACCACATGGGCTTCTGCTGCAGGGGAGATTGCCTGCATATCCCAGCCCCTGCTTGTATGGAGACCCCTCTCTGGTAACAGCCCCTCCTCCTCACCCTGAGTTTTGCAATTCCTAGTCTCAGAATCTCTGAATGCTCTGAAATTGCTGTGGCACAGTGCAGTCATGTCCTTGATTGCTGATGATTTGTTATTTAGGATTATATAAAATAATAACAGAGAAGGTCCTCTGCCTTGTTCTGGTTTGTGAGAGCTGCTCTGCCGTCCCTCCCCTGAGCTCAGCAGCTGGCAGTGTCAGTGTGGGAAGATGTGATTTCCCAGAACGTCTCTGGGAAATAAGGAGAGCTGCTAGTTTCAAAGTGCCTAGCGCTAGAGGTCAGTGTTTCCTTTCCAGGAAGCTTCCATGTTGTTTGTAAACACTGACATTCCAAGTAAACACAAAGGAGCAGTTTAGTGTTTAAACAAAAAAAAGAAAAAAGCGATGTTTCAGTTTCTGGCAGTGACATATTTGATATCTGTGTTTAAGTAGGATTTAAGCTTTTTTTTTTTTTAAATAGTTCAAAACCTGAGGATCAGAATGCCAGGTCATATTTTTTAGACTTGTAATAGTGTCTCAGATGATTATGTTGTGCATTGTTTATCTCTGTAACCGAGGTTCTCTGTATGGATGCGTAGTCCCCTTGGATCTTGCACTTAGGACTTTTAAAGCAAACCGTGATTTTGACTGTCTTAGAAATAAATTATCCATAGTTCCCACTCAACTGTTTAGCAGCCAGTAACAGAATGATATGGATTTCTAGCAGGGAAATACTCCTGTTGGCATGACAGGGTTATAACAACACAGGATGCATTCCTAGTCTCACCACAGTGTACAAAATAGATTATTTTGTGTAACGCTGTTGTTTCTCTAAGCTGAAAAGAACTGCACATCAGTTAAAGTTGTTTTGCTGAACAAACAGTCATAAGCAAACATGCATGTGGTCTGTTTCACAGATTGAAGAGGCAAAAGAAGAATTTAATGATCACTCTGAAGATGTAGACAAAATAAATCAGATCTGCAAAAACCTGCAATTCCAGCTGAATAAAATGAGAAGCTTTGAGGAGCCTCCGTTCGAGAATGAGGCTAACGTTATTGTGGACAGATGGCTGGATGTATGTAAAAAGTAAATTATCAGGGTGGTCTTATCTGTTATGCATTATAGTAATTGATTCTGACACGGGTGTAATATTTGGAATAAATTAAGTCCAATATGGCAGAGATTCTTAAGAGATAAATCCAAGTGTTTACCAGAGCAAAGCTTACAGAGTGTCTACTGGTGTAATGTTTCTGATCTCTCAGGTGCTTTATATCGTGGGTATTCCTTGGCAGTAAATAATTCTAGGAAATGCAGAAAGGCAATATTTGTGCTTTCTGCATGAATCTGTAAGCTTCCATTACAACTTCTGTGGATTTAGACTTGGGAGACAATCTGGAAAATTACAATGCCAGTGCTTTTGGTGAGAAATGTTTGCCACCGTCGATCTAAGCAGTGCATCAATACTGAGATTAGATGGTATTTACTGGGGGTAGATAAACATTAATGAGCAAGGCTCCTTCCTAAACCTGCCTTAAAACTGGCAAGCTGCTGTTGTGATTGGTATGTTTGGTGACATGTGTGGCAGGGATTTAAATATCTTCTCCATGACCAGTTTACTGTGAAGACACGAGATATTTTTTTTTCCCCTTTGCTGCACTTGTTTTTGTGGGTGTTTTCATCTCTCGCTCCGATTTTTATTGTTCTGCTTTTGCTTTTAGAATATAACTCAGCATTTTTGAAATGTGTATTTTCTATCAATCTCCTGGTAGATCAATGAAAAGACTGAAAACTATTGTGATAATTTGGGAAGAGCTCAGGCTTTGTGGGACAAACTTCTAAGTTTATCTGGCACAATTGAGGCTTGGGCAAATGCAGAGCTCAAGAATGCAGAAGACCGTTGCCTGACTGAAGAGGACCTCACGCAGTTGAAGGTAATTTGAATAGATATTTTTTACCCTTCATTTATACAGTAATGATATGGGCTTTGGACTATAAACATGCATTTTGCCTAGGAATATCAGCACTGGAAAAGCAGAGGAAGTTGTAACATTTGCAGTTGTATCTGCACGGGTAGTTTCACTGAAGATATTACCTGTCATTGAGGATACAGGTCTTGGAAACTGATGCATAGATAGTGCATATGTGTACTAAATTGTTTTCAGTCAGTGCAGCACTGCAAATACTCCTTTAGATTAGAAAACCCCCCTCATTCATTTGTGCTGTATAAATATAAGCAAAGAGAAGGCCTGGAAAGTTTGAGCCTGGAGTGCAGCGGTGCACATATTTCCATGTGCATAGAGAAGAAAGGGAAGAGTGTGTCTAGGATAATGATTAGTTTTCTAGGTAGAACTTGGCAATCAGGGAAGATACTGGAGCATCAGAAACAGCTGGGCAACACACAGTTCAGGAAGAGATTGCAGAGGTGGTTTATTTTCTCCTTGTCCCACTGTGCTCCCCAGTGTAACTTAATGCAGCCTTAGCAGTGTCTGGCTGCTGGGGGTCTCCAAGGGCTGCACACAGGCAGACATCAGCAGAGCCTGGGCTACCCATGCACAGATTTTTGCACAGATTATAGCATTAATTCTTGGCATCAGAGTGCAGTTGGGTGTAAAAACACATGCACTGGGCCTGTGGCATTGAAGAGGGTAAATATTTAATTTCTGACTTTAGGGCCATAATGGACCAGTTGTCCTGCTTCGTTGTGGTTATAACCGGTGTCTACTAAATAATTTCCTGCTTGAGTGGGGTTGAGACATATATCTAGCCTGTATCCACTTGTTTGAAAATATGCAGGCAGTTTTTTCTCAGTGTTTACAAGTTACAGATGCCCTGGTTTTTACTGTGCTTATTTGCAGCTTTCCTCCTCCTGTTAGCACTGCTCATTTGTTTTAATTTGCAGAGCAGGAAAACGCCAAGGTGTTCTTTGTGTATGGATGTTCACAGGGAAACAGTGGTATATCCACTCTGCCGCGGTGGACATTTTGTCACATTATTAATGTGTTTACCAGTGTATTGTTAGAATTTACCTGGGGTAGTTTAGGTCCCTGAAGGCTCCAGCAAAAAGGCACCAGCTGGAAACTGCGTTTAAGAGCCATTTTGTAACCTGGAAGCTGCTCAAGTCCGGCATGATGTGACCGTGCCCCCGGTGTGACTCTGCTCGTGCTTAGGAAGGGCTGTGCTGGAGGTGTCTACACTGAGGTTACTCCACTGCCTCTGTGTGAGAGGGTAATTCTCGAAGGAGGTGGGAGAATAGGGCAAGGGAGAGACAAACCACGTTCCCATGAGCTACTTTAAAAGCAAAGTATGAGAGAAAATAAACCCAGTGCATTGGTATTTTTGTAAAATGATTTCAAGTGCAGAGGGCATCAGGTTCCTTTATCACTTAATTATTTTTCTTTTTTTTGTTGATCCTGAGACATCTGTTAATTACAAAAAAACCACCCCCAACTGTTACAATGTGTATCATGTTACATAGGGTTGAAACCCCGGGGTCGTTTGTGACCTCCCAGCAGAGCACTGGTGCATGTGTTTTCAAAGAAGCCTGTCACAAAAGAAGAGTAATGAATTGTTTGACTGTGTATTTAAAGATAATTTCTGTATAAACAGTGTGAGAAAAGTGCTACTTTCTCCTGTGGCCTGCATGCAAATGCAAACTCTTATAAGGAGTGCATTACGTTTTGATGGTTGCTTGTACAGAGACTGTAAAGGAATGCTTTGGCCTGGGGGAGTTTGGAATATTGATCTGGGGTTATGAGATAATGTGATTATCCTGTTCATAAGTTGAAGTTGGCATTTTACCTTCGTATTACTGACTTGTTCCAAAATCTATTCAAATGAGTAGAGGTCTTTTAATATACAGAGGACTTATATTTAAAAAGTGCTTACAGCATGTGTTGTATTTTATCCTATCCATACCAGAGTGTGATCCATACCATCACTGGGATACCAGTTCTTGACTTTATCTGTAACATCTGAGAATATCCCTTTAACAGAAACAGCAAGAAATGAATGCAAAATTAAGATTATTTTCCTGCAAATTTACTTGAAGCAAAATAATTGAAATTGTTAAATTTATGCTAGATTTGCATTAACAACTGTTTTACCTGAGAAATATAGAATTTTTCTGACTCTAATACAAAAGAATGTTTGTGTTCCTAAAATGAAAATCAGGAAATGGATGAGTTGTGACAGCTCCGCATGCCAAAATGCAGAATCAGAATATTTTAATGTAATTTTTCTAACAGAAACATGGAAATGTAGTTTTTGGGGAGGGAGGACACAGTTACCAATGTGTTTTTTCCACCTTTAGGCATGCTTACGAGTCCAAGAGCAGAAACTCCAGAAATTTGACAACACGGTGGCTGAGATAGAAGAACTTCTGAATAGTAATGAACCTCCACTGGAGCTGCAGGTATGAAGAAGCTTTTACAGCTGGCATGTCATTACTCATTACTGCAGCCCTGCTTCAGTATTGTCTTTGCCACACTAATTCCTTGGTTTGACTTAAATCTACCCAAAGAGTTTTGGAGGCATTTTGTTGGCTATGAGCAGTAACATTTCATCTGTTGTCTGTCTCAAGCTGTTAGAACCAAACCTGTCATTTTAAACGCAAAGACCTCTGTCACTTCTGTGCCTCGTTGGGATTTAGGCCTGATCCAGTTGTTTTGCAGGCCTGCTGAAACAGGCCAATATCAGTGATATCTGCCTTTGAGCTACTAGCCAACAACAAGGCCCAATGGACCTCATCATCCTTTTGTGTTAACTTCAAACAGCAAAGAATAAATCCTCCTCCACTGTTCAAGACTGTGGTAGCCCTGCCTTGATCCTGTAGCAGTTCCCTAAGCATCTGCTTGCACTGTCTCTCAGATGCACCTTGAGCTTGACCCCGTTGGGCTATTTCTGTGTTTATCCTCAGCAGGCAGTGAACTCAGGAGTTTCACTGGGTAAAGTGATCTAAGGAGCTTAGGAAAGGACTCAGCAACCTTGTGCTGTGCACACTGTGCTCCTTGGGAACACCAGCTACCCTGGGTCCCTGAGGTGGTGTTTCAGCATGTGGCCATGATCCCACTGAGTTCCTGCCTCGTGCGATCAGTGAGAGCCTTAAGGATGAGGTTAAGGACCTGTTGCTCCTTAGTGAATAGTCTCCACTCACAGCTCCCCACCTCTCTGTTACCCTTGCCTGTTTTTTGGGTCTCTGTGGGGAATTTGCCCGGATGGAATCACTGCATGGAGGTGTGCTACAGAGAAAGCTGCCACCTTCTTTTTAGTGGCAAGTGAAGAGAATATAAGGCCTTAATCCAGCTCAGAGTAGACACTGGAGTAGACTGACAAATAAATTTGTTAATAAAGCAGCACCAGTACATATGCTAATAAAGACAGACTGAGATTATTTGTCCTCAGAAAAGCAGGGCTTAAATACTATTATTTTTCATTCTGTGGAGTGGGAGCAGAAACAAATTGGAACAAACTGTGATTGAAATGTCTGGACTTTGGATAATTTAATTTCTTTTTATGTCTATCATGGATTTTTGTAATATTCTAGGAATTTAATCCAGTATAATTTATGTATGTTTGTTTCCAATTTTAAGGTCATCAGATCATCTGTTGTGCAAAAAATGGAGCTAATAAAAGAGCTCTTGTCAACGAAGCGACGGACCACTGAACTCACTGTGAACACAGCAGAACTGAAAGGAGACCTTGATCTGGCCAAGACACAGATTGGAATGACTGAATCACTTTTAAAAGCTTTATCTCCTTCAGACACCTTAGAGATCTTTACTAAATTAGAGGTAGCATGCCAAAATTATGTATATTTAATTAATTTGTTCATTATTTCTCTCTTGGCCAAGTATTCATAAGTGTTTGTCCTGTGTGAGTTGTAAACTGCTAGAATAACTCAAGTGAAGAGCCTTGCTTGAATATTCCCTTAAGATGCCAGAAACATGAAAGAAAAGCCTGTTTTCACTGGAGTTACCACATGTAGTTTCTTAACCCTTGCAGCTATTGGAAATGGTTAATCCTAGGCACAACAACATATGCCACCCAGGATATGTTCAAACAGTAGTGGGAATACTGGGTTGTATATTTTCCAAGACTGGGTAATATACAGAGGATGTCTTTGTGCCACCTGAGCCTGTCTGCAAGGGGACCTCCCAGTAAACAACTTCAGCCAAATATTTGCTCAAACTCAAGCTCCTGCTTGGAGGTTTAGGCTGGCAAGATTTAAACCTCCTGTGGATCAGTGAGTGGATATGTACACCTTGGGTGTCAGACCACTAGTGTTTGGGGGCAGTGAGATCACAGGCATTGGAAGAAAGAGTTTTTAATTCTCCTAGCTCCCTCTAAGTTATCTTTTAGCTCACAGGGACTTAACATTCAGGATAAGGCATTTAGGGGTGAAATAATGCCTGTGGCAGCTAAGGCATTGTAACCTCTAGGTATTATGCTCTGGAACATACTGTATCACTGTTCACATATGTATTCTGTGTGATGCCAAACTATGCATGAGTGAATGTGTGATTATGTATGCATGCAGGGTTATGGACACTGCTCAAGGAGAGTTTAGTGCTTATATCTACCAACTGATTGCTTCATTAATGCCAGTGTAATTTAAGAAATTATTTTGACACATTGGCAAGACTAAACCCTTTTGCAAAACTCTGGCATGTACTGAAGCATCTCTATACAGTGAACTTCTGCTCATACTTCAAAATTTTCTTTTTAAAAATTGTCCTAATTTTTTAACTTTAGGAGATACATCAGAAAATTCTGCAACAAGAACACCATGTGGCTTTACTCCAAGAAGAGACGGATTGTCCTGATGTGGATGAATTAAATAAGCAGCTTAAATGTGTCACTGACTTATTTAATAACAAGAAACATGTGCTTCAAGATCACTTTATTGATGTTTTGAACCGTAAGCAAACACATTTCACGTTTGTGTGCCTTTATAGGTTTGCACTGACCACCATAATGACTTAAAGGTTATTTAGTTAATTGTTTTGGTGTCTGAAACTGCTTCGATAACTCAAACTGCTTCAACTTCTGAATAAGATAAAGATTTGGAGAAAAATGGCTTTTGATCCCAACAAACCACTCAATCTGGATCAAAGTATTTTGTTTCTTATTTTTACATTTGAAAAAATAGATAAAAGAAGTGTAAAGCATAATTCAGGAACAAATGTCAGAGTATTTAATTTGAAAATACAGAAATCCAATGTTTTCATTTTTTCCAGTCATTTTTCACTTAAACTTAGTTATAAGAATGAATAGTGTTATTGCTTTTTGTCTTAAGCAGACACAGAATTGTGCAGTTGGGGTTTTCTGCCCAAAGGTAGTCTCATATCTTTACGTATTTTTAAAGTTATATTAATTTGTGTGGAAATGAGAAAAGTTGCCAGTAGGCTATTCCGGGTCTTGTTTACCTAAACTGCTGTGTGTAACAGACTGTCCCTTCCAAGTGAACAGGTAGGTTTATTGTCAATTAATGTTGGGTAAGAAAAATATGAGCTGCAGGATTCTCAGTCACACACTCTGTAGTGAAAAGCAACCTTTGACAGTAGCACTGATAAATACAGTTGTAAACTGTCTGAAATCTTCATGTTAAATAGGATTTTCTTTTACAGGATACAATTAATGAAGAAAATTGGAATGTATCTTTTTTTTCAGGTCAGTGCAAGAATTTTAATGACTGGTTCAGCAGCACTCAGCTGTCTTTGAAGGACTGCTTTGACCCCTCAGAAACAAAACCGATACTGGAAGAAAGACTACAGAGGCTAAAGGTAAAGTATTAAAATGTTCTAATTGCTAAAGCTGATTGTTCTTGAAGTTTTACTCTTTACACAGGAGACTATTCTTGGGAGTGAACTCACCAGCAGTGACTTTGTAACTTGAGGCTGAAAGACCATTTCATGTAACTTAAAGCATTAGGGCAATAAGTGGAATGAAAATAAAACTTGGTTCAAATGAAGTATCGGTGTTCAAGTTCTGACATAGTTGGGCAAGTGAGAGACAGAACAGTAGCTAGTCAAAGTCAATGAACCTTGACCAAGTCCTTCAGTGTGCAAAGATGCAGAAAGTTAAATATGTACAGAGTAACATGAAATTCTGACCCCCCCAATGGACTTGAATGTAAAAAATTTGCATTCATTTTATTGTAACCAGATTTTCTCTCTTAAGTCAGACAGAATCAAGAGAAAACAGATGGAAAAGCCACAACATCTGCAAGAAGCAATCACAGTTAAGCAGCAGAAGGAGACATAGTGATGTTAGTACTAGATTTGAATGCTGCGTGCCTTTTTCTTCTGTGTATATTTGTGCTGTAGAGAAGAAAAAACAAGTCATCTACTTCACTTTCTCCTTATTTTACAAACAGCAGCTTTTCCATTTGCAAATGGCATTGTCAGCAAACTGAATTAACATATATTCCTTTTCATGGAAAAAAATATTGGTGAAGATAAAAGGAGCTGAAAAACTCTTGTAACATAAATAGCTATTAAACTACAGCAAACACATCTTGTGTTTTTTTTTCAGCACTTCCTAACATCTGAAGGCAAAGATAGAGATATCCAAGAGGTTAAAACTTTACTGAATAAAGTGAAGCCTTACTTGCCCAAAGCAAGCATTAACCACCTTAACAGCCATGTGAGAGATCAAGAAGCAGAACTACAAAGATTGATCTCCAAATGTCAGAAACGGGAAAAGGAACTTGGTGCTTCTCTCCAGCAGCTCAGTAGGTAGGGAGCTACTGTAGTTTCTGACATTTGAATCACAAGTGGTATAAAATGATTCATTATTAAACAGCCATAGTGAATGGCAAACAACTCTGCTTTTATAAAAAATGGTATTTATTTAAAGGATAATGAGTGTTTTGTTATATGCTTCATGTGGTTTTTTTTCATTTCATAGCAAACCTGTATGGAAACTATGGATAGTGTCAGTGACATGAACTGAGATACCCAAAATAAATCTTGTGCTCTAAGTGTTGCTTGATCTGACACGTGATATTTATGTTACTTGTTCAGTAAAACACTGTTGTCAGCAGGTTTTAGCCATGTAATGCCTCTCATTTTGACCTGACTCTGTATTTATACACACTTTAGCCTTGAAGAAAGCATCTCAGCCTTGGAAGAATGGCTCAGTGCTCAGGAGGAAGAACTGAAAGAGATCAATAAAGATGAGACTAAAATTGAAAACTTCTATAAAACACTATTAATGCAGAGGTATTGTGGTTTTTTGGTCTGTATCTAAGAACTGTCTTCTAAACAAGATTGTTCCATGTTGTTACAACAAGTAGATGTTTATTGATTTTTATTTTTTTTTTCAGAAAACCATTTGACTCCATGGCTCAGCTAGCAAATTCCTTGAGGGAAGCTGGGCTGACAGAATATGAAACCATTTCAGAAGCCAGTAATCTTATTAGTAGGTACCACACATTGGTAACACATGTAAGTGGAATGGCAGGGAATACTGAGGGACTTCTAGTGGAGGAACAAAATTTTGAAGAGCTTGCCCAGGATGTTTCTTGCTGGATCAAAAAGCTTGAAGAGGCTGTTGATAAACTGAGTTCTCAGGAAAATGAGTTGCCATCAGAGGAAAGGATTAATCATATAAAGGTATTGTCTAAAATGTATTCCTTTTTCACCTCACAGCTCAAGCTAATACCAGGGGAATGCTTGATGAGTCAATACCTCCTGAAAGACACTATCACTGCTCATGGCCTGTAGTTTCATGGCTTATTTGAGAAGGGGCGGGGGATGTTTGGTATTTTTTGTTTGGATTTTGCATAGGTTATTCCCCACCTAAGATAAGATTGATTGCTGCATCTTTGGGTGAAGTGCTGGTGGCCATGTGCCTTCCCATCATAACTTATTCCAGGAGTGGAGGGGAAGGTCAGTAACGTAGCTGGGGCATCTGGAGAGTCTCTGCAAAGTGTGTGACTTTTCAGGTGTCTTGCATGGCTATTGTGCTGGGCTGCTCCACTGCCTGGGTGGGTCTCTCAGGCCCCAGTGTCCTTTCTCTGACTACATAGGATGAGAATGCTGGGATTTACAAGTTTCATTCTGTGGAAATGAATAGTATTGTGATATGAGATTTGGAGCAGTTTTTTTTTTATTTGTGAGCACAGTCTCCTGTTATGTAGAGAATAATTAATAAATCAGCTTCATTGTTCCAGACTTTCAAGATTAGATCATCTGTTTATGTATGAGTTATGTAATATATTGGAAGAAGAATTCTGTTGTCTTGAACAGCAGTGTGCAAAGTATGAAAGAACAATGGTAATACTTTTTTTTTTGTAACCAAAAAATAATTGTACATGTACTGCTTCTGGATCTCTTTAATACAGGAAATCACAGCTCTCAGAGAAGAAGGAGAGGCCAAAATACAGAATATGGTAGCTGAAGGAGAAACTTTATTGAATAATGAGGAAAATAAGCAACCAGAGGTTCAGCAGACCATTTCTGAGCTCCAGAAAAAGTGGGAAAGCATTTGTCAGGTGGCCACTGAATATAGCAGGTAATGTGGACTTTGCCAAGAGGCAGTACAGATCATTTACTGCTGTATTGACTTTTTTCTCTTCCTCCTGCACCAGTTCCATTGAATTTCTGTTCTTCGGGAGCAGAACGAGGTACCTACAAAAATACTTGTATTTCTGCAATATTGTGGAGGGGCAGGTCACAGTTTGGACTGAATAGTCAGATGGGGAATAGCCAGAGATATTTTCTGGTGTAGCTGTAAATAGCCAGAGAATATTCTGTTGCCTTCTGTTACTACTGAGCACTCAGTAAAAACAGCACAAGTAGCGCTCAGGAAGACGAAGTGTTGGCTGTGTTGGATCCAACACAGCAGAATGCAGAGCATCCTCTTCACAGTGTGGTGAAGACAGGAGAGGAGGTGCTCAGCAGGTCTGAAAAGATGCTCAGGACCTGCAAGATCAGGCTTGTGCATAACAGATGCACCATGGTAACAACAGCAGTGAGAAGCTGGAACAGGAAACGTGGTGCAAGAGTACTTAATGTATGCGTGGCTGTGCTTCATTTGTCATTTGCTAAAAAATATGAGTCTTGAGGGGCAAAATCAAAACACTTAAGCTTTGCTTTTGTCCTCACTTATCCTGCTGTACTTTACAGAATTATAACCAGAATTCATTTATTTGGATTTGTTTGTGTGGGATTGTATTTTCAAATGTTGGCATTTAAGTTCCATCTGGAAAATATCTGGGCTTCATCACTAAATGTGAACATGCAAATGTTACTTATGTCTCATTGCATATTTGCTGTGGACAAATGCAACCTGTTGACCTGCAGCAGATCAGCATTCATGCTTATAAAGCACACAAATCAGAATCCTGTGTAGAGGTCAGGAAAGTAATCACTGGATTGTACAAACATAACCCATATTGCATATGCTGGTTTTGTTGTCTGTATCTCTAGAACACTCTCCCATCCCAACCAATGTGATATGTATCTTCTACAGAACATTCCCTTTCAGGAGACTATCATAAGAAGTCAAAGAAAACAGATTCATAACCATATTGTAGTTCTTAAACAGAAATTCTGCTTCAATGAAAAGCAGAAAAATACAGAGCATGAGCATCACATCTCAGATGCTTGAAACTGTGGGCTTATATGTTAAGAGGCTTAGTCATTTGTCTTGCACTTAAAACAGTTCATCTGCAATAACTTCAGTGCTTTTCATTACCTTGAAAATTCCAGTCTGATTAGTTATTTAAAACCTGAACAAAAGTGTTCAGTACACTCAAGCTCTTTCTAATGGTTGACTTGTTCACAATTTGACATTTTCTAGGTAATCAATAAATTTGGTGGTTTTATACTGTTAAACACAGTATTTTTTTCCTTAGCCCTCAAGAACAACTTCAGTGCAACAGGGAGCAATATGAGCAAATCAAAGAAGATCTGAAACGGGCTCTAACAGAACTGGAGAAACAGCAACAGGAGACAGGATTTACCCTTCAGCCTAGTTTGCAGGAGAAGCAAGCTCAGCTGGCAAACTATGCCGACCTCCTGCAGAAAGCAGAAGGCTTAACTTCCCAATTTAGTGAATTGAAAAGCCAGAAGGATCATCTACAGGGCCACACTGGGGATCCTTGCTTCACAGAGGTGGAATGGTCAGAATTAAAGCACCAACATGAAAATCTGCTCAGCCAACTCCAGGTTGGACCCTCAGTCTCTTTCCTTACGAGATTCTTGGTGTTCCTCTTGGTGGCAATTCTCACTGATTACATTATGTACCTGTGTAAACAGATTTGGATAGTTAGAATATGAAGCATTTGTTCTTATATTCTCCAAGCCATGGTAGATTTCCTTCCTTTGGGAAGAATGAATTTGGAAGATATTTCAAAGTTGCTTTTCCAGCATCTTGTTTTCACTGGTTTCACCCAATGTAGGTGCACTTGCAACCTGTGTGGCATTCTGCCTGTATCATCCATTTTGAATAGAAAACATTCTTTTTAGAAGTACATTCTTATGGAATGCCAACCCTTCTACTTCCTGCTACTAATAAAAATTTTGTTTGTGATGGACTCCCTGTGGACTTCCCTGTGCTGGGAAGAGAACAAGATGTTTATGTGGTTAGCTGTGGTTATTTTATGGAAAGCAAGCAAGTTTGTTGTGCTAGTGAGGTCCTGAAAAAGCTGTGACAGTCTGTGGATTAATTATGTTTGTTTAAGATAATGGTGGACTAGTCCTAAAATCTCCTTGGTTTCTAGACCATCGTGCAGACATTAGAAAGTCGTGTTCAAGAGCACCAGCAGTTCCAGGATATGGTAACAGGCCTGAGCACTGAGCTAAAAGCTGTCTCTGAGAAGCTTTCTGGTGTTGAAGGTCCAGCAATGGAACAACCATCAGCTGAGCAAAACCAATTGGAGTCACAGGTATGTTGCAGGTTCTGCATCATGAAGAAAGGGTCCATGCCCTAGAGACCATCCCATTTATAAAAGAGGACTGCTAATGGTGTGAAACTGAAAAACTAAGAAACCTTTCTAAAAGAAAAAATATATATGATGTTCCTTTTATCAAGATAACTGTAGGCCTAAAACCACTCTGAACTGAGGGGACCTTTACTGTTGACTGAACTGAAGGTAGAATTGTCCCAGCTCAAGCACACAGGCTTCTTCAGTTTGTTTGGTTGGGATTTTATTTTTCCTCTCTGGGCATAATGAGGAAAGAGATCATTAAATTTGTTGTTAGTAAGTGTCTTTAAATTAACCAGTGTGGAAAGCTTAGGAAAATGTCAGTTCAGTTTTAAGAAGTGTCCTTCATGCATAAGTAGACATCCTTTTGCTGTTTGGCAGAATGGATAACAGCCCTGTAGCTGTATGCATAGAGAGCTACTGGAAGCTGAAACCATAGCTCAGATATGGGTCACTGCAATTCTGCTTCCTCCAGAATTTACTGTACCTCTAACAAGTAAAATGGAATAGGAGAGATGTGGGGGGGGATTATCTGTTAAGAACTTGGAAGGATCATCATGTACCACACAGTGTGCTGTCAGATTATTTTATCGTTGCATTGGTTATAGTTCCAGGTGATCTCTGTGCATAGAAATGGCTGACAAAATGACTGGTTTAGTATTTGACTTGCTGCAGCAAATAGGTCTGCACGTACTTTTCAACAGAGTTTGTTGTTGACGACAAATATTTATGATTTTAGAGACTGACTTTAGATCGTAGCATTAAGTATATTGAGTGAAAACACTTCTCAAATGAAATGTTTTTTTTGTGTCTAAAGGAACAACAAGGACCTCTTAGTCGATATGAAGACACTTTAAAGAAGATTTTGGTTTTAGCAGAAACTGTTAAACAAAACACCTCTTCAGCAGGACAGAAGTTTATTAAGGATGAGATTGAAACACTTCAGAGCGAACACAGGAGTCTGGAAGAAAGACTTGAAAATGTCAAGCAAAAGAAGGAAAATATTTTCAGTGAAGCCCTTGAGTTAAAAGATGAGTTTGGTAATGAAGTACAAATGGAAGATAAGGCAGATACAATGTTGAAGAGAGAGATACAGATCACTTCTGACAATGGTGTGGTTGCAGAAGAGACCCCCACAGAAGTGGAGCTGAAGGAGCCTTTGGAAATGTGTGATGTGAGTTTATTTGTTGACAGTAAAGAGGTACCTGTCTCGCAAATATGTTCTGTATATCACATCCTTAATTTCATGGAAATTAAGCCTTCTGTAAATACATGTGTATAATTCAAAGATGTGGAGAAGAACTCCCTTAACTTGCCGTAAAAAGCCAGTAACGTGTATTCAAAACAGCAGTTCTCCATTTAAATATAATATGCATACAACTACCTCTTGCCAGGAATTAGAGCAGGTATCTTTGGTCAGAACACAGGGGAGAGGGTGTATAGGTGAGAAAACTGCAGATAAACCTCTACCAAAGAGCTTTGAGAGCTTCTCTTAAACCAGTAAGACTTGTTTAGAATTGCAACACAGTATTTGTCCTGTTCGTTTTCAACAGTAATAACTTTTACCGTTCAGAGTTTTAATGTTACAACATTTATGGTCACACAAGCATATTTTCTTTTCTATCATTTCTCTTAGGGTCAAGATGTAAATGGAAATGTGTCAGAGAAAGAGAAGCAGAATGATCCAGTTTTGGAGGAAAGCAGTCTGTTGTCAGATAGCCCGTTAAAGGATATCAATCTCAGCAAGGACATATTGGGGCAGGCTGTTCAGGTACCTGACAAATACATTCTAATACATGTCAGTGTATATAACTGTATGTGTGGCTGTGTGTTCATTAGAAATGTATATGCAATTCCAAAACATATTTTCCTTATCTGATGAAAGGAATGATAAATTATAATCTCCAGATCACCCCCTCAGCCTTGCTCATGTGAAGTGTGCAAGAGATCAGTGTGATTGTCTTAAAAGACCCCAGGGCTTGGACCCACTTTTTCCATGATGCAAAACCTGCCACATACTTGTGATTTCATAAAATCATGGCATCATACAATGGTTTGGGTTAAAGATCTCATTCCCACCCCCCTGCCATGGACAGGGACACTTTCCACTAGACCAGGTTGCTCAAAGCCCCATCCAGCTTTGTGTTGAACACTTCCAGGGATGGGGATTCAGCAGGTTTTGTCACTGTAGGTAGTCAGAGGTCACTAACCTGGAACTGCTAATCTTTAGGGGACCTTGGGACATTCATACTGTAAATGACTTCATGTGTACAAAGCTGAGGGAATGATTTGGAGTACTCCCTCATTGACCTGACCATTGGGTAATAACAGTACATGGGAGAGATGACCATTAAAATATCAGAGTGGAAACTATCTGTACTGGGATTTCTGGAGAAGGTGCAAGATCAATAGTTACCAAATGTGTCTAAGCAGAAACTTCTGTAACAATATTAAAAATCATGTGAGCACTTACTCCTGTTTGTTTTGCCTTGTAACTGTTTGAGTGGTTAAGGTCTTGATATGTTAAATTGATCTGAGCAGGAGTTTCCAAGATACTCTGGATTTGAGTTACCCCAGCCTTTTCCTTTATTCATTAAGCTAAACTGAAGGTAGAGTAGACAGACTGTGGAGTGGGAAGTTTCTTAGCAAACTTAAATTTTGTACTAAATTTTACTGATTGTAAACATCTTGTATTTTGCAAATCAGGGGGAGGCTGATAAGGAGAGCCCAGGTATGGAAAAACGGGATGGGGTCCAAGAGGATGTTCTGGACAGTGCAGTTCTGAGTGGTGAAGCAGAACTGGAAAGGCATCAGGATGGTGTTTGTTCTGAAGGTGGAACAAGAAAGGAAACTCATCCAGCAGAGGTAACTGGACATGAGATTACACAAGAGTGATGGAATTTGAGGGTACATGTATACAGTTTAGTTGCAATGGGGATGATACCACTAATAAATAAGTAATAAAAATCTCAAGTTACACTGAGCTAATTTTATCTGATGGTTGTATACTTAGTATATGTTAAACTCACTTAATCCTTTCCTGTACATTTAAAATTGGGATATAGGGAATTTTTTTTAATAATTTGCTGAGGATACTGCATTCCAAGAGATATTGCATTCCAAGTCACCTGGATGTATTGTGAAGTCTTTTGACCATTTCATTTGAATACTATTGTATACTTACTCTTGAGTCCCTTTCAGTTATGTAGATTTCTTATTTACATATTTACTTTGCATGTGTGAGGCTGTACTTGACATGCTGTCTCCTGTTTGGTGCACCCAGTACAAGGGGAATTTTGATACTAGAGCAGTGTTTAGGAGCTGGAGCCATAATGAGTGGGAAGAGGCCAAGTTCCCATTGGAGATGAAAAGGCTGACAGGGGTCTCGTTGCTGTCATCCCCTCCCTGAAGGGGTGTTGCAGAGCCAGACTCTTCTCAGAACTTCAGTTTTAGCAACTGTATGAGATGCTGAAAGCTGCATCCAGCAAATCCCCAGGTTGCCCACAGGACTATTCTGCCTGGTAATTGGCTGGGTGTCTAACCACAGACTCTCCATCTACAGCACAAGTTCAAGGAGCCTCAGAAAAAAACTAAACCTTTTGAGAAATACATTCAAGACTGAGTCCAGGAGTACACAGGTCCCTGCTTAGAACAGCGTAGGTCAGAGTACAAGCACTTGCAATCTGCAATTTTTCTAAAAATTTATAGCAGAATTATAGCACTTCTTCTTCTAAGTGCTTTCCTTTGCCATAACCTTGCCCACAGTAAATAATGAGATGTAATTGTGGTTTTCCTCATCTACCTATAATTATGGGCTTCATAACTTTGTCATCTCAAGCACTGTAATTATTACACAGCAAGTTTGATTAGCGCTTTTTGATTACTTGTTTCTTTTATTTTTCTTACACCAAAAGGAGAAACCTAGTGATGACAAGAATGAGTCATATAGAGAAGACGTGGGAGAGGTTCAACATAAGTTGTGCCAGAAGAGTCAAGTCCTGGAATCTGCAGCAGCTGAGAAAGGTGGTCTGGGATCTAATCCCCCAATTTCTGCACACAAGGTATTTATTTATGGTTTATTATTTCAAGCAAAGTTTGCCAGTCATTGAAGTTTTGTTTCTACATGGGCTTCAGCTGAAGTTATTTTAAAAGAAGAGACAATTACTGTCACATCAAAATCAAGACTATTGTGTATAGTTTTTATTTATGTCCGTAAGAGTTTTGAACTTTATCCAAAGTTTTTCAGTAGGTCTGTTCAAAGAGAGTTCAGACTGGTTTTCAGAGCCATCATAATCAGTCTTTATTTTATGATATTTACGGTTTCTCTTTTAATTGTTAATCAATACAACTTCTTTCCATGTTATTATAGTTAGTTGTGATAGTTTTGCCATTGTAAGGAAGGCAGATCAGAAAACTGAATTAATCCAAGGATGATCCAGTATGAGAGGATAAATGAAACAAAATAGGGAAAAGAGAATGGATTCAGGCTGAATTAGTGACAGGGTTGTTACTAAATGACTTTCCTAAGTTTATTCTTCTTTAAGAGTAAGGGAGTTACATCACAAGTGCCCTGTGACTGCTGAACTTGGGCACCACATTTTTGAACTGAAGGTAGGGCCAGATCTAATCTTCAAGTTAAACCTACAGGCAGGTTGACAGCTGGCCCGTCCATTGGCAGGTCTTACATGGGACTCGCACATCTGCTCTAACTGGAAACCCCAACAAAATTTTCCAGAGATTTTTAGGAGTCTGGAGAGGTTCATACTGACTGGAAGCTAGCTAGTGATATTCCAGTTTAGAAGAAGTGTGTGAAGGAAGACCCAGAAAACTACAGACCTATTAGACTAACCTCAGTTCCTGGAAAAATTATGGAAATAATCCTGGGTACTGTTGGAAAACATTTAAAGAACAAAGCAATCATCATGGAATCATTTAGGTAGGAAAAGACTTCTTAGACCATCAAATCCAACCGTTTACCAAGCACTGCCAAGTCCACCACTAAACAATGTCCCCAAGTGCCACATCTGCAAGTCTGTTAGATACTTCCAGGGATGGTGACCCACCACTTGGCTGGGCAACCTGTTCCACTGCCTGACCACCCTTTCCATGAAGAAATCTTACCTAATATCCAGTCTTAACTTCCCATGACTCATCTTGAGGCCATTCCCTCTTGTCCTGTCACTTGTTACCTGGTAGAAGAGACTGACCCCCACCTCGCTTTCAGGGAGTTCTAGAGAGTGACAAGGTCACCCCTGAGCCTCTTTTTCTCCAGACTGAGCCTCCCCCTCCCAGCTCCCTCAGCTGCTCCTTATAGGACTTGTGCTCCAGACCCTTCCCCAGCTCTGTTGTCCTTCTGTGGACATGCTCCAGCACCTCAATGTCTTTTTTTGTAGTGAGGAGTCCAAAAAACAGACACAGGATTTGAGATGTGGCCCCACCAGTCTGTATCCAGGGAGGCAGTGCCACGGTGTGCAATGAGAACATCATACAAACAAGCAAAACATGTACACTGCAATCCTGAGGTTTTTCTTAAAGTCAGGGCACTTACTTTTCTGTGTTTTGATGTGTCGATATTTCTATCTTGAAAAGTGGATTTCTTCCTCACTCTTTGATAGCTGAGCTGAGTTTGTCTGCTTACTTCAGCTCTATGGCACTCCAGAGTCTCTTGAGATAAAATGTTATATCTGAACTGATGCAACTGGTACAGATGTGTCCACAGAGAAATTGAAAAGCTCTCTGATTGACTATTTCAGCAGTGGTCCCCTTCAGTTTTGACTGAAAACAACCAAAAGAGTTCAAACAAATGGAACTATTCTTTTCTGATAATGTGTACTATGTTCTGTTTGTTTCTCATACTTGGAATCAGGTATATTGTGTATAGCTCCTGATCCACAAAGGGACAGATGACAGCGACAGCTTACAAATGATATATGGCTGCTGAGATAGCTGGTTGCTTCCTAGTAAAATAGTATCTAAAGTAGCAATACAGTAAGTTTATCAAACAAGAATATTTTACTGTTATTCATTTTAGATGTTAGTACCATGGAGAAGCTCGACACTCATGGTGTAGTTATATCTGTGTATTTGTATGCATTCACTCACATAAAGTGTATGTGGAACAGATCTGCAAATACAGACAGGTACTGGGGGAAGGGAAATGCAGAAAGATTTTTAAGGTATTGCCATGTGACCCAGTTAGCCTGTGACATTTCACTTATATTCTTGTCTGCAGTAGCTGAAGGTGATGTTAAACATGGCCCCACCCCAAGTGACTTGTACTTGTGTCGTGGGAATGAGAGACAGTGCCAGGGACTGGCTCTGGAGTCACCTAATCCCTTCCTCCCCACCCTGATTGAGACATGGCTCCCTAATGCTCTCATCTTACCCCAGATTTTGGATAGCACTTGTGCCAGTGGCGGTCATGGCTTTGTGTCACAACCAAGCTGCTTCATGCATGAGTTGCCCTGTGAAGAACAGTTGAAATAATGCCCTGGTGAAGGACATAGCAGGAAGTCAAGGCAGGTGCTGAGCAGAAGGAATGTGGATGTGAAGAGAGGAAGAAGTTCCATGGATATGTAAGGAAGAGAGGGAGAAGACACGACAATCGTGAATTCATCTGTAGCAGATGTTGGTGCAGGGAGGATGTTATTTGAAGTGGGGATTTCAAAGTTTCAGGCTTAAAATGATGGGCAGAGGTTTCACAGCTCTCTGAGAAGTGCTGGCAAGCCAGGGTGACTGCAGAGGTGGCAGGTAGTGATGGAGGTTCTGGTTTCTGGGTCCAGGTTGACCCACAGAGGTTGTGGGAGAAACAAGAGGAGGATTTAGGCTTGGCTTAAACATGTGAAGCCAAGTGCTGCAGGCAGAAAACTTGTTGGTTTAGGACCATCAGAAATAAGAATCCTGTTTTGCATTCTAGGACACAGGTGCAGAAGTGGTTGTCCAGAAGGAACTATTTCCTGGAGTGCAAGTAAACACTGAATATTTTGAAGAGGAACAGAAGGTCAATGAGCTGAAAAAGGAAGTGGCTGAACTGGATATGGTGCTTATAAATGAACAACTGAAAGAACTGGAGGTATGGAAACTGCAATGCCATTCTCATTGTTAATGCAGTGATACACTTAAAGAATTCTGATTCTCTTGGGCAAACCAAAATTGTTGCATATAGTCTTATCTGAGGTTTGACTGCACAAACACTGTGCCTTGCTGCAAGTATGTCCATGTAAATCCCACAGTCTGTACTGCTCTTCTGGAGTGCAGCAGTAGATAGACCTGGGATTGCACCTGTGCTTCCATGATGTGCAAGGCATCCGTGCTCCTTTGCGTGTGGATGAGCAGGCATATGTTTGTAGGTGAATCAGTATTTAACTGTATTTTGTGTTGAAAGTGTTTTAAGATCATCCTTTAATCCCCTCTCTGTGGTGGGCTTGATTGTAGGATTTACAAAATGAGCTGGAAACGTGGAAAGCAAAATCTTTGTGCCGTAGTGAAGAAGCCATTCCCAATGCAACGGGATCAAACAGAGCAGAGCTGCAAACCACGGAGCCTGTGGTGCCCTGCTGGGACAGGCTGCTCCAAGAAATAGATGCTGTTAAGGCAGTGAAGGAACAACAGTACTGTTTAATTAATGAATACCAGAAAAATCTTTCTGCTGCGCAGTCCTCCATGAAAAATTTGTCAACAGAAAAAGATAACATAAAAATGTAAGTATAGTTGAAGGTTTTGGTTAGGAGGCTGCAGAACAAATATGGCCCTAGGCTGAATTTTGTGCCATGCTCAGAGAAGAATATGGTGTTTTATCCACTTCATTAATATTGGGTAGCAAGAGAAAGCTTACAGATCTGTATGTTTGTAAACAGCCTTAAACAGAAGCATTTCTGGTAGTT
The DNA here is from genome assembly GCF_003945725.1 of Corapipo altera. Lineage (NCBI taxonomy): Eukaryota > Metazoa > Chordata > Aves > Passeriformes > Pipridae > Corapipo > Corapipo altera. Next base: position 2,039,652 of record NW_020884878.1, read on the forward strand.
CTCTGCTATCCTTAAGCAACATCTGCTCTCTTTATTCTTTAGGCAAAACAATGAAATAGTTGCTGGGCTAAAAACCCATAAAAAATCCATCCTAAAATATTCTTGCAAAAGTATGGTAGATATGAAATATTCGTTTCTCTTTAAGGACTCACTAGTTCTAATTCTTTTCTGAGAGATATATGTCTTCACTCTGAAAACAAACCTTATTTGACAGGAAGAATTCTGTGGCAGTAAATAACTCTACAGTGCCAATTCAGACACGATGCACATGAAATATACTGTTTTGTGAATTAGTCTTCAAAACACAGAACTAGTTTGTACCAATAATGTATCAAAATAATTTGAAAATATTTAAAATTTTTGAAATTGTTTATTTACAGCAAAGAGATTGGAAAAAATGGAATAAAAATCTAATCTGCTAAATGTATTTTAGATGGGCATTTCAAAATGCTCCTGGAAATAAAAGATGAGTATATAAACTGCTCCAAATTAATCTTGAACAAATGGAAATTTCTAAATATTTTTATAACTAAGTTTTATCTTCATTGTCAACCAGAAATTACCATAAAATATTGTTAATTCACAAAGAGATGACTTAACACTATTGTTGATTTTAAAAACTTTATTTGTTGTAACTTTAAATGGGGGCTACATTCTATATTAGTATATACTGAAATTTTAGAGAATATACAGTAGGATATATCTTTTCTGCAGAGACATCTGGGAATAACAAATGCTGTAAAGATAAGCAAGAAATAACGATATTGCAAGGGTGATTAGGAAATTTGTGAGAACATAGGGATATGTGTGATTAAGTGAATAAAGTGAGTGAATTATATTTTAAACAGTGAAAATAGTTTTTAAAGCGTCTAGTCTATGTTTTAGGAGAATTTATTTTTTTTAAACACTGCTCATGTTTTTGGCAGGGGTCCTACGAACAACGCAGTTCTTCTGGAGAAAATTAAGGCATGCATAGAGTCCTTAAGGAGAGAAAGAGACGTCTTAAACCAGCTGCAAAGTCAGCAGGAAATTTTATCTCAGCATTTGACATGCATGGATAAAGTGCTGACGGAAAGCCAAATGAGGCAACTGGAGCACTGGTGGCAACATGTGGAACAAACAGTGCAAAAGAAACACGATCAGGTTGTGGCAGAAATTGATGAATTTAACCTGCTTATGAATAAAGCACAGGATATTCAGAGGCTGATACAAGAACAGTATTTACAAGCAGAGTTACATTCCTCAGCTGCAGGAAAAGCCAAGGACCCTCTAATTTGGACCACAGGGCTACAGGACATTAAACATGGACTTTCGCAATTAAAAAGAAGGATTGAACTGCAGATGAAAAGAATTTGGAGTGATCAAGAGAAGGTGGCTTTGGAGAACTCTATACATGATTTGCAGAGCAAATTGGAAGCTTTATCAGTACAACAAGCTCAAGGGGATGCTCAGATCACTGGTCCTGCTCTTATGAAACATGAAATGATGAAGAGGCTGAAAGAAAATATTTCATGGGTCAGAGATTCACTGTCCCACCTTGATCAGAAAGCAGCACTTTTCCCCAGTGATGTCAAATCACAGATCAGAACTTGTCAGCTCATGAGCTCAGAAGTTGTAAACAGAGAACCTGTGATTCTGTCACTGGATTATGGGCTCCAACACATCCTTCCCAGCTTGGAGCCAGAGGAGGTCTCTGATATGACCTTCCTGTTACAAACATTGCAGAATTCATACAAGGCTCTTGTTTTAAAATCTGCTCAAAGATTGCAGCACCTAGAGCTCCAGCTGGAGGAGAGGCAAAGACTTATTGCAGAGATAGACAAAGTTCACTGTCAGCTTCGAAATGCTGAGCTGCTTGCCAGGCCTGACACGAACCAAACCAGCACGTGCTTAGAGTTAGTCAGCCAACAAAACATCTTAAAGGAGATGTTAAAGGACATACAGGAAATAGAAGGGCTTATTTCATCTCACTGCAAAGAAAGTCAGGTCACAGCTGGGGAGCTGAGCCTGTCTGAACAACTATTTTTGATTGATCAGTTGAGAAGTCTGAAGAACAGAGCAAGAAAGACACAGAGGCAAATTCAGAGTAAAATTCATGAAGTTGAAAAAAAGATAGCTGTCTACAGAGAGTTTGCTGAAGGAATAGCTTCACTACACCAGGGTCTTAATGATCTACAGAAGGGTGAAACGAACCTGAAAGAAGATGAATTAGTAGATGCCAAGCAGGGAGTGAAGGAGAAATGCAAAGCACTTAAAGAAAAAGTATTAACTCTTCAGGCAGATTTGTCACAAATAATGAAGTACAAAGAAATCTTTGAATGTGTAGGTCTGAAATGGGACTCACTGCAGCTGGATGAATTGCAAGCTGAATTTTCTAAAATAAAAAGTAAAATTAAAGGAAAGATAATGCACTTTGAGAATGTTGTTAAGGAATGGGATAAGATTCAAGTATTGCTAAACGAAATCCAGACTGTAACATCCACTGTAAGAAAAGAAGCTAACATCCTAAATGATAGCTCTAGCTCTTCTCCTGCTGAGAATGTCATATCTGCACAGATTCTGCTGCAGACAGTTCAGCAAATCTTGTGCTTAACTCAGGAGGCAGCAAATCAAATAAACAAAAATGAGGTCTTTGATATACTATTCAAAGAATCGAAGACAGAAGAAATTAAGAGCCTGGAGAAAGATGTTGAAGAATTGAATAAGTTTCTTCAAAACTTGGTCTCTGGGCTCCAGAGTGTAAACAAGGAAGATACCCAGAATGAAGTAGAAAATATATCCCACATCATAAAGCATATTCAGTCAGAGCTCCAGCAGCCAGTTGTGATAGATGTGAAAACAATGCAGGATGAAAAGCTGCGATGGGAAGCAATTCAGAATATGGTGCAAGCAAATTTTTCTGCTATTAAACGTATAATGGAAAAGGAGAGGGAAAATCAAGAAGAAAAATCTCTTGCTGCTGGTATAGAAACAAAGTTAGAGATGCTGCAAAGTCATGAAGCACAACTGAAGACAGACATTGCTGCCCGTGTTGTAAGTATATTTAATGAAAGTGAGGTATTGATGTATATCTTTCCCCAATAATTAGATCAGGTGTCTGTGACTGTAGCATTTATATTTTCATGACTTATATCTCGTTTATTGTAATAGCTGAATTGGCCTTTGATCATCTCTGCATTGGTGGGTATGATGGGAATCATGATAGAAACTAAGGATACAAAGAAATCAGTTGTATTCAGTTTGATTATAACCAATCAGTGGAGATTAGCACAAGAAAACAATGGTAAAGAGGAGGAAGGAAAAGACTGTGTTGAAATATTTGGTTGAAGAGAGACTGAGTGCAGTTGTCCTGCAATTATTCTTGGGATAGGTTTTAGATAATGTTTTCAATAGTAACAATGGTGGAAAAAACCCCAAGTTCCTTGTTTCTACTATAAAGAAAATTTTACCAGTTGGGAATGATCAAGAAGAGTAAAGCACAGGTCAAACCAATGCGATCAGGGCTCAGGAAGATTGAACAAAGGAAAGGCAACTGGGATCCAAGGCTTTAACACGAGTATATAAGGCACTGATAAGGTATTGCTGGAGGATTGACTCAATTCTCAGTGCTTTTGTCAGGAAAGGTTCACTCAAATTGGAACAGACTCTGTCTGGACGAGGAATGTTGAGGGCAGTTAATAAAACTGAATTTGCTCAACCTGTTAGGTGAGGGAAAGTGGGAAATCCATCTGAGAGGTGTAATTAGAATGGAGGCAGACTTCATGAGTGGAAAAGGACTGCTTAAGGTAAAGTGCAGTGTTAATATAAGGATCAAGAGTCAGTGAATAAGTTTATGTTGGAAACCAGAAGACTGATAGCAAAGACGTTCTGAAACTGTGTTCTGGTCAAGAAGACCTGTGCCCTTCCTGCCCAAGAGATCAGTGGATACAAATGAGGAAATTAGTTAATAACAGGAAGAGGCACTCAGCATCCCGTGGTGGATTTATGGTCCTGCTGCCAGATTTCCCAGTTTGCTGTGCTTCACAGCTTGGGTATTGTGTGGGGAGCACAGTGCCAAAGTTTCTCTGCCCTGCAGGAATCCAAGAGCTGACAAAGTCACACGTTCGGTGTAGAAATACATATGAGAAGAGGGTTTAGCTAGAAGCAGTTTGGCAAGTCATAATGAAGATATCCCCTGAAGCAGAATAAAGCATCAACATGTGGACTTTCCTTGTCTGAACAGGAATGTATACTGCCATGTCCATGATGGAATCTTGGGTTTCTTCTTCCCTGCCATCCTTCTTTCTGGACTTTTCCAATATTAGCAGTTCCCTCATAACCCCTGTCCTATGGTTGAGGGCACTGCTCTGTGACTACCTCAGGTAGCAGAGTGCACTTGCCACGTGTCCTCCCTTACTTCCTCAGGCCAATTCTGGGAGCATTGGTCCCAAAGACAGCCAGGTGTGAAATTCTAAGATCAACTGGTGATCCAGAGGAGTAACAGCAGCCTTTCTTGATTGTTCCTTCATTTTTATAATTCTTTCAGAGTGCTCTGGAGGAGGCATGTAGTGTTGGTGATCTTTATACCAAGGCCCTTCAGAGGGCTGCCAGATTGCTGGAGGACTATGAAGCTCAAATCCAGGCTGGTGCAGCAGAGCTCTGTAGCTCAGAGGAGATCTGTCAGGCCCCACAACAGAAACAGGAAGAGTTCAACTCTGCAAAGGCTGATGTAGAAAACCTTCACTCCAAGCTGAAAAGCCTAGTGAAACCAGAAGATAAAGTATGTCTGGAAAATACTTTAACAGAAGTGGTCAGTAAGAGTTTGGCATTGAGGAAGAAGGCTCAGAGAAAGGAAGCTGATGAACATAGGTAAGTTTAAGAGATCTTCCTAGATTATGTACCTTATTATGAGAAACGTGGCTGAAAATAAATCTGGTGTTGTTTCTGTTCTGATAGAACCAGGTAATACAGTAGAAAGAAGTGTAAGCATTCCTGGTGCTCCCAGGTGTGATTGTAATGTAAGGAAAATTACCACACAGTCAGCATATTGCTACGAATTTGCGATGCAGTCATTTGTTGCATAGTCCAAAAAGTACATATGGGGCCTTCACTGAGGGTGCCAGAATCAGAAGAAAACACATTTCCACAGTCTCTAGTTCAGTACTGGTGGAGGTTAGAATAGTTTTCAGTGGGGTCCTAATTCATGTCTTTGGATGGCTTGAGAAAGTAAAGATCAAACAAGACACAGGGTTTATTTTCCTTCCTTGAGGTACAAAAGAAATCTGAAGGGTCTTCAGATACATGTACAGAAAAGGTTTGGGAAATAAAGGAATTTTAAACTGCTTGCTCGTGATCCAGTGCTTCTGGATCCACTTTTACAATCAAAGAATGAATGAATAAATGCTTTGGTAATAGAAATGAGATTGTAAGATACAGAAAAAAAATTGGAATTGTACAGACGACACGTCGTAGGAACAATAGAATGTGTGTTACCCAAAAACTAGTTCCCAGTTTGTATCCTTGAGGAGGATGGAATCTTAGATCAAGACATACAATTCGTTCGAGCAGCTCCATGGCTGATATATGGATATACATACCTATATTTGCCTCTGGGACATTTGTACCTTCACCTCTAAAATATCTTAGGTGTAACAAATGCTAATTGATGGTAACTTGCAAAACAGTAAGGATTACTAGTTCAGAAGATATTTTTATGTTAATTTTTATTCTAGTGGGCGTTATGTTTGTAGAGAGGAGCAACAGCAACAAATTTTAATTGGTCGATTAATTGTATCTTACAGGTATTTTGAAAAATACAAAAGCTACACAAAAACCAAAGATAAAGTGTGTGATAATCTTAAGAAACTGGAAAAGATGCTTAGACAGTCTTTGTCTAAAATTCCAATGTCTTATAAAGAAGCGTTGGAGCACTTAGAAGAAAGCAAGGTAAGAGAGGCTCTGAAGAACTTGAAAAGTTCATGCAAAACTAATGCAGCTATGCACACCAAATGATACCACAGTTGAAAGAAGTTAAATTCTTTATCCTGTATTTATATATGTATATATATAAACCCACAGAATATATTTATGTACCCGTAAAAAGGCTGCATTATAATAGGCCATGTGAAATGAGTGCATCTTACTGGTGTAGAAATCAAGCATTTTCTGTGCTTAAGCTCATGTTGCATTTCTGTTCAGATCCCTTACTGCTTCTTTGCAGGCCCAAGACTGATCACATTTCTAACATTGGTGGTTTCCCTCAGAATTGAAAATCAGAATTTCCAGTTTCCCCCACAACTGTCTTGCTGCCTCCCCACCAGACCTGTGTTATAATCAACTTCTTTGCTGTCTTCTCCTTTAGTACTTATACTTGTAATTTTATGTCTCTAAATCCTTCACATTTCTCTTCCCTTCCAAGTAACCAGAAAGAAGTAACAAGAACATAATTACCCAAGCACACTATTCTTCTGTTTGTTTTGTTTTATTTACCCCATCTTTCTCTGTAGTCTTAGCTAACAGAATTCTCTCATCATGACTATTTAACCAGCTTAGTGGAGTGATTGCCCTTTTATTAGAGGATCCTAATCACGTTACTGAATACTTCATTAATACTTCTGACTGTAGCATTTTATTTATTTACGTGTTTGTTTCTCCTATAAGATTTTAGTCTCCAACATTGACTCGGCTGAAGAGGATCTTGTGAAGCTGAGGCAGATCTCTGGAGAGCTGATGAGATTATGCAGAGGAAGTGACAGGGCCCTGGGCAAGATTGTAACAGTGCTGTGGGAAAACTGGCTGGGTTTGCTTGAGGCAGCAAAAGGACTGGAAATCAACTGTGAAGAACTAAAGCAGGAATGGAAATTCATCAATGAAGAGGTGAGTTACTCAACATCTGAAAGTTTGGGGAAATGTGGTAGAGATGTGACCATCAGTAAAATGGCCTGTAAAGGGCTGAGATAAGTGCAGAACATCACTTGCCTACCCAGTGGTCAGCCAGTTACCTCCACCCTTTCTTGAACCCAGAGTCAAAATTGGTGAGGAAATTTATAGTGCATATTCCCTGAACCCAGAACAACTCTGCATGGGGTTATTTGCTTTGTTAAAGCAAACCCAAATGTTTTGGCACCCTTCAGAGGTTCAAGCTCTGGCTATGTAATTCCCACTACTTAGTCACCCGTATGAATAAATGAATAATGTAACTTAAGATGATGGAAAAGAAAAACACTTTATCTAATGCTTTGACATGGTTGTTTACTTAGCTGGAACGAGAAACAATAATTCTCGATAAGCTCCAGGAAGAACAGCCAGAAAGCCTTAAAGAGAAAGAAAAGGCCACCAGAGAGGAACTGGTAGAGTTACTAGATTTTGTGAACTCCTTTGAAGAAAACATCAACCAGCAACAGCTCCTCTTGCTCTTGCTTCTTCACCGAATAAGAAACATCCTGAATACATCTGAAAACACCGAGGCAGAAGCTGCCCTTCCTGCCTTATGTGAGATAAAGGCAATGCAGGATCGCTGCAAAAAGTAAGTGGTGTGAAATTTCCGTTGAAGATATGACATAGGACTATTTATAAGCATAGCATTTTATTGGATATTAAAGAATATATAAAAGCTGTAATGCAGTTAAAAAGACAATGAGTGCTTTACAGGGTCAGACCAATGCTCCATCGAACACATCTGCTGTCTGCAGCATGAGCGTTGGGGGATATTATTTAGGGAGAAGACCTGAGCCTGACCATATCACTTGTGGGCTGCAATTTGTGTTCAAGTGCAATAGGAACCAGAAGGAATGATAGTCAGTTTTGGAGGTTCCAAGCTCTTGTGAACTTGAATGAGTCATGTGGGTCTGCCACTCCTAGGAAAATCAAACCTTGGGCTTTTTGCAGCAATGCAACTTTTGTCTTACTGAGTGCCACTGTCTAAAATTCACCCTAAGTGTTTTTTGCAAATTTGTGATTGTACTCACCCTTCTCTGTGCCTGCTTTTGGACATGGGAATCTTTGTGAACAACATCTGCTCTACCAGCATCTTCAGACTGTGAGAAGCTGACCTCTGTTTGCTGTTTAAATATGCCTCTTATCCGATTTGGTCTACCAAAAATACTTTGTTTACCAGTATCTGAAGACTCAGTTTGAAGAAACTGAGACAACAAATGACATAAACTCAAAGATTTTACAGAAAATATTACTAAAGTACAGATGAATGTGGTTCTGGATATAAATCTATAAAATATCTATATTAAGCATGCTCTTTGCTCCTACTTAGTGTAGAATCTAAAACTTACTGTGTTCTTTCTGGCAATCTCTCATAGGTTGTATGAAAAGGCTCAAGACCATAAGGATTCTGTGAAAGCTGAGATTCAAGAGAGGAACAAGGTCACTGAAGAAATAAGTGCTGTGACAAATGCATTACAGAATGCTGCATCTGTGTTATTGCAAGATGCTGATGGAAAGGCAGAACAACTGGAGGTTGGTATTGGCTCTCTTACTGTGTGGGGACATTTGGAATATCTTCTGGCTTGTGCTGGTGCTTGAACTTGCTCCAGATAAAATTAGTGGCAAGGTGTATGCACATTGAGTTAAAGAGAATGAACCTGGCAGAACATGACTGGCCCTACCATGTCCTTGGTTGGTGTTCCTTTCCCTCTATGTAGGTCAGTAAGCAGGCACAGAAGTATTTCCGAATTACACGAAATTCAAGCCAGTTGCAATTCTTTTTGGAAGGATTATTTAGGATACATCCTTCACCCTTTCCCCCTCTCCATATCTAGCCAGGGCAGCTTCAGGTGCTCTGGCTTTGATGTCCCCTATTGGAGGTTAACCTGGTAAATAATTTTTAGAAATCAAAATGTGATCAAGGACCATGCCCTTCAGCTGCCACCAGCACTCTGTGACAGTCTATGCATTTCTGTCATTTCTTGACTTCATGAAATGCTATTATTCCTAACACACCCTGAATGTGTGTTTATTTGTTATTTTAATTATATTGGTTTCAGTGTTTATATTGCTATCATAATTTTTTTAATCTTGGTCAAAAATTTATTTTTAATTGTATTTAATCGAGTTATCTTTTAACTTCAGAACCTTATCATTTATTTATTCTAGCCAACAAGGTCTATTACAAATTTGGGCTATCTTTGCTGAGTCTTATGCAAAAACTAATGAGGTGCCCCACAGTTTCTTCTCTTTAGAAGGTGGATACTTTAAGCTGACAAAGGGCTAGGAAAAGTGCTGAAGCCAAAGACTATGGTGACAGATGGGAATATTTTCCTAAGAGTTAGCATAAGAGAGAGATGTTAGCTACATCTTTAAGAGAAAGTTCAGAAAACCCATGAGACAGCATTACTGTGGTGAAAACTGTGGACTTGTCTGAAAGGGCTGGGTTTCTATTTAAAATGATTTAGAATTAGAATATAGAGTTGTGTCTGCTTTTTCACTGAGTTCTTTCTACCCAGAGTAAATGTTACTACTGCAGGTGTTTGCCTGCTCTTGTCCCTCACATTCAACCTGTGACACTCCGAGCACCTAAAACTCATTCGAAAGTGAGTCTAGGCCTTGTCCTTGTTCCTGACAGCAATGGCAGAAGGAAATGTTAGCAGCAATCCCATCGCATGATTTCTTTGCAACAGTGTGTCACAGCAGGCCTGTTCCTTTTGAGAAGATTCAGATGAAAGGGTTGAAAAATTCATTAGTTTTACATAATGCAAATACCATTAAGCAAAAATCTGCAGAGCAATTTCATCCCTTACTTCCAAAGAAAACCTCGTTTCTCTAAAATCTATAGCATCTGCTTTCCAGCTGAATAATCTGTGAAATGTGAACATGCATTAATGTACAGAAACCAGTTTGCAGAGACATGCTTTGTTTTGGAGACCAGTGTTGTAACTGATTCTTTCAAATTCAGGTCAGGGAATCTATAAGCTCCTGTAAATGTTGGCACAGTCATACTTGGGCCATTTGACAACAGCAGCCTTCTCCATGAGAAAATGAGACACACAGCTGTTTCATGGGTTTGAGGGGTTTTTTAATATCACACCCAGTTGTTGTGGGATGACAGGAAATAAATCAATCTCAGTCTCTTACATGTTTCTTCTGTGCGTTGTATTCATGTGAGGGAAAAGATTCCCAAGTGAAGATTGGGAGCTAATGGATTACCATTACTCCTGATTGAAGAAGAAAAGGCAGTTAATTTTAATGTCTTTCATTGCCTGGTAGGAGCTTTAGATAATTTTTCCCAATAACTTGGATTAACATTTGAGTTTCTCAAACAGGTGAGCATTGGGGGACAGGAACCATAAAGCAAGCAAACAGAACCTTCCAACTTGAAATTCTAGAAAACCTCCAAAACAAATGAGTTTCTTCATTCTTTCTGCAAGAGGACTTAGATCGGATTTTCTTTCTAGGCCACAGGCTGTAGACAGTTGTTCAGGTTTCTTTTATCTCATAAAACCTACATTCTTCATGCAGAACTGGAAACTGCTGTTTTGAAAGGAGCCCACTGTGCTGCTCTGCGTAATTGCCTGAAAGCAGACACTTCAGCCTGAAACCTGTTGCTTTTTGTGGCCTTTGTGTTGTTTATAATAATGAAGGAGTGGACGTTGGCTATTAAACGTCTTTCAAAGGGAAAATGCACTTTTGGCAAAAGGGGGAGCACAAAGGTTAACATTTAATCATAGGGGCATTTCAAATGGTTCCTTTGCTGTACCTGTCAATGAGCATCAGTGCGTCAGTTGCCCAATGTGGAGTAGTATCAAGTTTATTTAATTCTTACAGTTTGAAAAGCATCATTTGATCAAATGAGTGAGTATTTCTTAAAGTTCATCTGCTTGCAGAGGTAGTCAAATTAGGTTTGCTATCCCAAAAACAACTTTTCCAAACCGTAGTCATTGTAGGAATTATAAAACGCACCATGTGTATGTGATTACCTGAGTAAAAACTGGGTAAAACTGCTGAAGTTATTTATTCTTAATTTTCTAGGAGCTTCAGAGTGTGATCAGTAAAGAAAGTCAAGCTCTACAGGATATCATGGAGAAACTCCGGATCAAGTATTCTGAGATGTATACAATAGTTCCTGCAGAGATCGAAACACAGCTGGAGGACTGCAAGAAAGTACTGCACGACCTAGAAGAGAAGGTAACTGTTGATGTAATTTTCAGACTTACCTTTTAGCAATGTATAAATAAGTACAGCAGTATTTGATGAATGTTGTAACTATAAATTTCAACTTGAAACATTGATTGGTTTTATTTGCATTTTCCCCTCAGTGAAAATTTATGCATGAGGAAAGATTCCTCATGCTAACTGTCTCCTTTTAGAATATCCTTGCAGTAGGCTGTCTGAATATAATATTTTTCTTCTCTATTAAAATTGGACATGGCAGAACCTCTAGCAATGAAGTTTTAATACGATATGGATTCTGTCTTCTATCCAGTCTGATTCTTCAACTGTGAACTAGTAGTTAAAGTTGATTGGGAAGTTTGCATAGCTTAACTGAGAATGTATTTTCAAAACTGGGTTAAAAAAGGACTTTGAAGCAGGATTTTTTAATGTAATTTGCACACACAGTAGGGTATTGAGGCACAGTTCTTGTTACCATCCCTTGGGATGTGGTTGCCTTCCTTTAAAAACAGGCAGGGAATTTAAATAACTAAATAACATTGCACTGGTGTTTTTTGGGGGTTTTTTTGAAGTTTTTTCTATCTGTAGAGGATATAAACAGTTAAATGTGAGCAAATTAAGGAAAAATGGAGTAATACTCTAAGTTCAGGGTCAAATTTTAAACTGGTATTATTATTACCATTTTTAAAGATTCATTTGTATTACCTTTTAAATGAAAATAAAATATTTCAGTTCTTATATTTCAGAAATAATTATGTTTAATGCTAATCTTAAAGGCTAAATTTCAGTTAATTTGATAAAAATTGAAGGTTTAATAAAACAGTTTTGAAATCCAGTTACTTGTTAGTGTCTATCAGATTATTCATTCATTTTATGTGGCATTATATTAGCAGCATATTAACTACAGCTTATTAGTTTTAATTTGGTTAACTTTATAGTTTCTGTTTCAAAATGGAACCGTCTTTTCAGAAGTAACAATTGGATAGGAGAGAGAAGTAAAACAGTATTTATGTTTTGGGGGGATGGTTTTGTTGTTTACCATTTCATTTACTGAGCTAAAAGATTATCCCAGTATACACACATTACATGTTGGAGTGAAAGAACTGGTCCTGGAAGCTAGGTAACATTTGCTTTTCACAGTTAGGTATTGAAAAACAATATAAACTATCTTGGAATTTTTCAAAATGCATTTAGGAAACAAAAGAAATCCTAGTGGAACTGGAGATCAGTTTAGTTATGTATTAGAAGATACCATCATGTGTTAAATTGAGTTAACTTGTCATATTTTAATGGCATTCTGCTTTCTTCTAACTCTTCTAACCAAACAGTGTAAATAAATTGTACTTTTGATGCCATAAATAATTAATTTATCCCAGTAAGAAGTTTTGAAATTAAAATCCTACCCTGCTGATGACCAGAGCACTGACAGATGCAGCATTTTTTCCTGAGGAAATATATAAGTCAGTGCTTGATCTGCTTTCTCATTTCCAGCTGTGTCACATCACTCATACATGATTCTCTTCTGTTTTGGAAACTGCCACTACAACCATTGATAATTTTTCATGTTTGGTCAGGATAATGGTCAAGTGTTTTGTGATTACAATCTGAATTCCTTTTTCCAAGGAATCTTAGGCACTAAATACAGACTGGACTTCATAGCTCCTTTTGTATAAGCATGAGCATTTGAGAGGAGCACTGTAGTTCTTTTGGCTATATATTTATTTTGATTAATGCAGTTTTATCAATACAGCATCTTACTGTGGCTACTTGTATAGTGGTCTTATGTTGGCATCTATAAATAATGTTAATAAAATTGATAAATAAAAATGGATAATAAATTTATTAACTAAAACTTATATCAAGTCCTCTTCCCACAACATGGATAAAGTATTTCAGTATTAGGAGCTTTAAACCAGAATAACTGCTAAACTAAAAATCTTTTGCATCAAGGCAGCATTAAACTGTTCGGTGTGCATATGCCCCCTAAATCCTAGGGCTGCAGCACACAAACAATTTACCACAATTTAACAGTTTCCTGGTGCTAGCAGCTAGCAGCTAGCAGGGTTTAGTAAGGAAAAATGTCACTCTGGGCTAAAAGCAAGGACTTTCTCACTCCTGCACCTCATCTAGTCCATAATAGCCTGATATCTTACTGAAGAGAGTTTTTCTTTTTACACAGAAAATCAGGCCCTCCAGTGTACCAATTTTTCATTTCTGTGGAGTTCTGCGAAGTGAATTTTTGTTCCATATACTTGATGGTGCTCAGAGCTTTTTATTTTAGTGATAAATCTCTAAGTTTATATTTAGAAATTCTCTGTACATTGATGCACTTTCATATTCCCTTACTCGTTACATGGAAGTCATAGCAGTTGGCTGAGACATGGAGGCGTCATTCTGGGTTTCTTACAGCATAAATCTAGATGTGACCCCTTCCACAATGCAGCATCATCAGCCTCTGTTAGGGATGAGAACAGGGGCAGCTGAAGCAAAGCACCCAGGGAGCTGCAGTGTCTCATTGCTTGTTTCCTCAGGGATTGCCTTTCTGAGGCAGTCATTTTTTAATGAGAAGGAATTATTGAACACCGTGTAGACATTGAACCTGCTCATGTCGATGCTTCTCCCTGCAAATGTAATTCCACTCCTGTGTTTTTAAGTGACTTGTCAAGAGAAACATAAAAAGAATTTGAATATTTTTGGTGAGGTGGTGCACAGAAACAAGCAGATCTTTGTGATCTCCCCTATCGTTTTCTCTTTGCTCTGACAGGTTAGCTCTGAAATCTTGCAGAACTCTCCTCAGTATGTGCTGAAAAGCAAAGCAGAAACTATTAACAATGGCCTGCAAGCTATTGAAAAGATGTTGCAACAGAAGAGTGAAAACATTGCCAAAGCCAAAGAAATTCAGAAGGTAATCTTGTGAGAAGAAAAAAATCTGTGTTAAAAGATTATTGGTTGTTTCTACAGAGCCTGGTTTAGCAAAAAGTGGTCTTCCATTCATTTTATGTCTGTAGAAAGAGAAGTACAAACAAACATTTAGCTGGTGAATATTTACCAATTCTTTCTCACAGGAAAAGACATCGTTTTTTCAACTGTGAATCAGTCCAGTAGATGCAGAGTGTTCTGTTCTCAGCATATCAGTTCTGAAATCTTTGCAATTCCACATGCCCCACGTGAAGAATAAATAACACTGCTGTTATCTTTGAGTCTGACCTTATATTTCACTTCCTTTTTCTCCACGTGCAGCAAATCTGGGATATGCTGGACCTTTGGCATTACAAACTCAATGAACTGGATGCAGAAGTGCAAGATATAGTGGAGCAGAATTCCTGCCATGCACAGGAGTTGATGGATATCTTGGTGACCCCCCTTCAGCATTACCAGCAGGTCTCACAGCTTGCAGAGCGCAGAACTGCAATTTTAAACAAGGTAGATGCAAGTGTAAAAGTTCTTTAAAAATCAGATCTCATAAAAAAAAAAGAGAGTGAAGGCTTTGCATAAAACATCATCAGAGGCTGACAAATGAGTAAAGAGTCACAAGCCTGCTGTAAGTACATTGGCATATTATAGCTGGAGTTTTTGGAGTGGCAAACTTGCCTCCAGCTGCTACCCCAAAGTTCTGGTGGGTCTGCACCGTGGTTGGTGGGGGTTAGTGTGGGGAATTCACACTCCTCGGTGGGTGCAAAGATGGTTCTCTGTTACCCTGCCTGTGGGCTGTCTATTAAAGCAACGTTGCCATATAAATTGCAGCAATGCCTCCATGAAATGTAAGCATGTAAGCACCAAAATTACCTTTGATTAGAGGAGATAGCCTGAAATCACGAAACTGTTTTAGAAAAATAGTGATTTTTATTTCACCGTACTAATTTAATCGGCCACAATGAAAACACATCCTGTTTTCTTTTAATCTTGTCCACAGATGCATTTATCCTACACAGTGAACAGCAATTCATTTGTGCCTTTCTGTTAAATCCTGTCATTTCCTAGGCTGCCAACAAGATGGAAGAATATGATGAACTCTTGAAGAATGTGAAAGATTGGATAGAGAGCACCAACTGTTTGCTAAGAACAGATGTTCAAAGTGACTCTGCGAAAAGCTTACGCAAGCATACTGATGACCTGCAGGTAAGTCTTGATGCAGATATGTGGCCCTGTCAGAACTGGTTGCTCTGTAGAGATGCAATTTTCCATTCTTAAGTCTTGCTGACATAAATAATTTACCACTTCCAGTAAATCCTTTGAGTGAAAAATAGTTACAGTTGACACTCATGAAATATGAATACTTTCAGATGTTGAACATATCTATATTGTCAAAGTGCTAATGTTCACCACTGATGGATTAAACTAAGCTCTTATTTTGTCCCCAGATGGCTTTGGAAGACTCAGAGCAAAAGCAAAATGTTCTGCATGGTGTTTACGTGGAGCTGGAGGAGCTGACACCAGTCTTTGAAACCAGCAGTGTAATGCAACAGCTGCATGAAATAGATGACCAAGTAGCAACTTTACAGCATGAGATAGCAGAGATTCTTCCACAGATCCTGCATGTGGCTGATGTAAGTCTGGGTGACCCATCAGTGCCTTTTATCAGAGCTTCATCATATGTTTTGAAATACGAATTATATTATCTACATAGGGAAAAGAGGTGCTGGTTTTAGTAGTTGTGCCAAACAAGGAAATGAATTGTCTGGAAACAAACCATCGGAAGGTGTTTGGTAACTAATTAAGCTGTAAAGTTCAGGATTAGCACAAGGTGTAGGAGGAAATGCTGGGAACCTGGGTTGGTTCAGCCCAGAGAAGAGGCAGCTTGGGGGTGATGGTGTGGATATTACTGGTGTCTGCTGCTATGTAATGGAAGACTATAGACAGGACAGCACCAGACTCTTCTTGGGATGTGCAGAGAAAAGATGATCAGACCTAAAGTATAACAAAGGAAATTACATCTAGGAAGGATTTTTTTCTGCAGTGAGATTGGTCAGACATTTAATCGGGGCCTATAGGTGGGGTAACATGTACATCCCAAGAGATACTCAAATCTCAACAGGATCAGGCCCCAAGTGACCTGCTTTGACAGGCACCAGAGACCTCCTGAGGTCCCTTCCAGCCTAGTCTATTCTGTGACTCTGTGAGAATTCACAAGCAGCTCTACTGTATGTGATTCATTTGCTGTAAGACTCTGCACAGGAAACTGCAATAGTGTAATTAGAATAGTTTCCTATGCTGCTATCTGTCACCACTGGAAAACTGTCTTCTGACTACGGGTAATTTATAATGTGACTTTTCCAGGATCTATCTGTTCTGTATCCAGGATTTAAAACAGACCAGGTGATCTTGAATACTTAATTCCTTCAGAAGTTATGATGATGAGTAATTTATAGTAACTAACCTTTTGATTGCGAGCATCCATTAACATATCCTGCATATGCTAAACTTGTTTTTCAGTGTTTATTTCTAAATGTAAGTTAAAGGCAGAAATGCAAGCTGGCTGTGGTATTTGTACAGTCTACAAATACTCTCTCTGTTCCCAAAATCTAGGAATTGGATGCCATTGAATCTCACGTGAAAGTGTTTGAGAAGGATGTTGCAGAAATGAAGACAATCCTGTCATCAGATGATCTGTTAGAATTTTCTCCTAAAGACCAACTTAAACATGGACAGGTCTGTGAAAACTCCTAAATGGGCTTTTTTCCCCTGTATATGTATGCAGAAATTAGTGTAAGTATGGTGTCAGAAGCATAAGGTTGCTTAGTGACTGCAAACCACCATGAACAAGTTTTTAGTATGCGATCTTGAAATGCTAGTATGACACAAATTCTAACTCTGGGATCAAAGATTGAAAGTATTATTTCAGACATGGTTTCTGCTGCATGTTTCTACAGTAGTAAGTACTCTAAAATCCAAAAGGAGAACATTGGTAGGACAAAACAGTTGGTGCAGAGGACTTGGTATCTGTGTTGTATGTGTCTTGGGGCTTACTTTGGACTGATCCTGTAGAATGAACGTCCATTAGTAGCTGGGTGTCTTCAAAAGCTCTTCTGGAGAATATCACCTGCTTTAGTTTCATTTGAAAGGAATTCAGTTTGCATCCAAGACATCTGATCAATGTAAATCCTAAGGGGAGACTGTTGAGAGACACTTTCAAGGAGCACAGTCATGTTTTGAACAAAACATTTAAAATGAAAGCACTCTTGAGAACACGCCCACGGAGAACTCAAGTGTGTAACTTAAGCACATGTTGTCAGTCATAGCTGCCATATTTGAGATCTCCATTTTTTGGGAAGTTTACGGCCTAATTCAGATACCCTTGCTGCACACCACTCTACTTGGCATGAAACAGTAATCTGAAATTTGGAAAATGAGGCCCTATTTTTTCAAAAATGGACAAAATTTAGCAGATGTTTCTGGAAATGTAGGCTGAAGTGACTTACCATAAAATTGTGCAGGGACTTCACTGCAAAGGTACATTGGCCAGATGTTTTTTCACGTCTCTGCATAAAGCAAAGCATTATAGTATCTTTTATTTCATAACACATGCAGTCCACATTGTTACCTGACTGATATGCAAAAGGCATTTGCAGATGAGGAATAAAAATGTCCTCATACTTCTTGTAGCTTTGTAACTCTCATAACAAAGCTTTGCAGCTTCGTTATCCAGAGAACAATTTTGTAATGACTGCATTGTGTGGAAAAACTGAGGTAATACTTCTTCTGAAAAATAATGTTCACTTCCTTATTTTAAATCAAAGCCAGGATAATACACTAATAACAAAAAATTCCTGATGCAGACTGCTTGTGAAAGAGAGAATAAGCATCTTTATTCCAACTGGGGCATTTCAAAATGAAATCTTCTTGAGAGGGAATTTACCAAAATCTGAGTAATTAAAAAGCCTATAGGTAGTTTGTTTGGTATTTTTTCCTCTGAAGTTCCCAGCTGAATGAAGTCTCTGTAAGATTTCATACTTTTTTAGGAGAACTAAGACGTTATGTGTTGGGTTATTACCATTCTGTCTTTCTGAAGCTGATCACTGAGTCTTCCATAAAATAAGTTTTGTGGTATGAAACTGCATATTTCTGTTCATCCAAAACTGACAAAGGTGGTTGTAAACTGCATTCACTTGAGGTATTGTGGTATGAAATGCTCTCTTCAGGAAAGCCACCTTCACAGGTTTTCCCTGACTTCCATCCCGATTCATCATCTCAGCTATGTTGATACACTGTTTATAGGACCGTCATAAAACCACTGGTGTGCAGGACAAACAACAAAACCCAGAATTTGCTAGAGTGACATCAAAGGGTTTTTAACTGTTTTAACTGCCCCAGGTTTTTAGCTGTTTTCACTGCCAATAGTACTCTACTTTGAAATGACCCGCTTAGTAAATAGCACCTAATCTGAATGTGACTGTGTTTTTGTCACTGTGCAAGCTTTATGAATGTGTACACTGAAAAAAGAATTGTAAATGAAAGATGTATCTTTGTCTTGCTTTCGACAGCCTCATTGTGGATTTTCACTTCTTTATTCGAAGATTCATAGAATCACAGAATATTGAGAATTGGAAGGGACCCACAGGGATCATTGAGTCCAACTCTTAAGTGAATGGCCCATATGGGGATAAAAATATTCCTCTGAAATGGGAAACTGACCAAAGAGAGCTTTTGCACATCATGAGAGTAGTATAAATTTTCGATGTTGATTTTTTTTCTAACTCAGTATCACATCCATTGTCTGTCTTGTATCCTGACAGGTTATACTTGAGCATGTTGGTCCCATGCAGAAGACTATTGTTCATATACAGTCATATGAAGAAGCACTTCAGCTACCAGCGATGAAAATGCAACCTTTCTCAGTCTTCAAAAGAGCAAGAAAACTCTTGAGAGAATTGAAGAAATTAGAAAAAATTACTAAGGAACAAAATTACCTACTTGAGGTAATTGATTTTTTTTTTTTTCTTGTCACCTAAACCACCTTTACTTTATAGTAATTTTGATCTTTAAACAATATTGCTATTACAGACATATAATTATGCCTATTATATCTTCTATGTAATGTTTTGGGGATTTTTTTTTTGTTCTTTTTTTCTTTCCTGTTTCATTTGATACTGCAACAAAGCACACTCAGTAGTCTTGAAATACATTTCAGTTTTCCTATTCAGTCACAGCTGACACCATGTGGTTTTAACATACTGTAGAAGAAATGAAGGCTCAGGTGTCTTATGACACAGGTTTGCACTGATGAGTGAAGTCCAGTATTAGATGTAGGTGTCTACATCAAGTCTTTAAAGTCATCTTTACCATGGAAATTCTTGTTGGCAGCCATTATATAGAAACAGCTGACAGCAGAAGGCCTTTTACTAATTAATCCAAATCAGTAAGCCAGGAAAGTGACCATTTCCTACAGCTTCATCGTGGTTAATTCATTGTTTTGAGGTAGGCCAACATGTGACAGGGAGCTTGGAGATGCTGTTGGCCAGACCAGGTTTGGGAACAGAAGTGATGTAACAGCATCGGTGTGGCGCATGGCCCTAGAAGAAGGCAGTGCTAGCAGGTCAGTGAGTGTTAACTCAGGGCAGTGAGGGTTATGAACAGCTCCAGACCTGAAGGAATCTCTCTGCAGCACTTCACTGAGCGATGTGGTTGTACCAGCTCAGGAAGGTTTCAATTCAGGGCCTGTCACACTCCACTGCCCAGGTTGGAGGCAACCTGGAGTTGGGTTACGCACGTTCTCACGTCAGCAGAGGTATGAAAATTCTCAGGTGGCCCATCCATTTCTTAGCAGGATGACGGCAGCACCTAGAAAAAGGTTACATTTTCTTTGCTGATATGGTTTTCCTAACCTATTACAGTAAGGCTTTAGAACATCTAACTGGGCATTTCAAAGGCCAGGCAGACGCAAGTGTCAGCTAAAATGTGAATGTCCATCTTTGATCTTTAGTTTGTGAAATTAAGAGCACCACACAAAGGAAAAAACTGAAAACATGCCACATGACTAGTGCATGCTCGGAGTTCAGAAAAAAAGCAATGACTATATGAGATCTGTATGATCCCTATGATCCCTTTTTTTTTTTTTTTTTAATCCATACAGCTTCTTAGGTCTGAAAAAATGGATGTGGTAAAATGTACCTTTTTCAGAGTTACCAGATCAAATACTTGAAAATTTTCAAAACACTTTAAAACCATCAGAAACAGAGTACTTTGCAATTGAATTGTTATCATGACACTTGTAACTGGTTTGTGTGGAGCATTAGGTCAAGTTTTAGATTTTTCTCCTTTTGTAGAGCTGTAACCTTTCTTTGCTCAGCATTTGCATTTACCTTGTAGGCATCCATCAATCTGTAGCTGAGTGAAATTTCTTTGTGAGAATACAGATTGGAAAAATTGCAATTCTTGGCAGCTAGTTTATCAAACTGTGCAAAAGAGATTTTCCAGTGCAGTTAAATGGTTTGAAAGCAGCAGTATTACAATACAAGTCTAATACCAGCTAGGATGTAACAAAGGATAAAGCTATTAAAATATGGCATTTTGAGTGCTGCATCAAAAAGATAGTAAGCTTCCTGTAGAAATATATACATGGGGTTTCTTTCCCTGGGGATCAGTACGTGGATGAGTTTGCCCATCTTTTGTTGTGGATGACGCAATGGGATGTTGCATTGGTAACTTTTGTATGATTAAATTGCATTGTAACACCTGAAAAAATATAACAAACAAAACTTGTAATGGGTATAGCAAGTGCTTTGGGGCAGGATTTTCGGTGACTTAGATCTGTGTTGAACATTGCCCTCTGTTTTTTATTATGGCTTGTTAAGTACCACACCTAAATAACGTCATCAGGAAGAGGAGTTGGAAGCCACATCTGCTTCTACTGGTTTTCTGTGTGAGAGAGTGGCAGTATTTGCATATCCATTGGCTTACTGAGCTCATTTTCACTAAGCTCTTCCAAGACAAATACACTAAAGGCAGGTGGGCCTTTTCCATGGGTCGGTCTTCTAGTGTTACCATGATATGAAAAGTCAAGGGCTAATGTTAAGCAGGAAATAACTCAAAAGACAGGTAACACTTGTAGGAAGAAATTAAGTCCAACAGATATGGTATCATTTGGTGTATGGGATAAAGGATAAAATCAGATTTTCTTGTCCCTGAGTGGAAGGCAGGAACAGATGAGTTATCTTCAGGCAAATGACTCTATCACATATTGACCTGTGACGGAAGACATTGGAGTCTGTATACAAAATATTCATATTCTTTAGTTAGCCAAGGAAAGTTGAGGTAGTACTCAACCTATTACTAAACACTCCTTTTCATATGGAAGTGAAGGTGTGAATAAGAGAATCTCCCTTTTAGAAGGTCTTTAAAACTGAGCAGGAGAAGACCTGTTCTGGTTTTTTTCCTCCTCTGATTATTTATCTATGGCACTAAGATTATAGGCCATAATTAAATATCTTTCTCTTCAATTTGGCTTTCTTTTATTAACTGAAGAAAATAGGTTTTTCTTTCTTTTAAAACCTTTAAGAAAGATAATAATGATTACTTAGAATCTTATCTGTCTGCATTTTCTTGAGAGGGAGTGTTCTTTTGAAGAAGTGACTGAAGAAATGGCTCTGTTATGTTCGTAGGAGGAGAGACTCTTTGCTCTGAAAGTCAGAATCTGTGCATACTTTGCAGTGAGATTTTTGACCTCTCAGGTTGTTCAGGTGCTGCTATCAGCAGAGTAAGTTCAAGCCTGTTGACTTCATTGTTTCTTCATTACCTTTTGCAAACACCTGAGGAACAGTCCTTAGATAGTCTTTGGTTCTCAGCCTGTGGGTCAGAAAACACAGAGCCACCAAGTGCTGTGCATATTCAGTGTTTTCACAAAAGATTCAGATTTATAAATGTGACAATTTCTTAATTACCAGACACATCATGACAGGCTGTGATTGACAAATATGAGTGTGTGGGGAGATTACCCTAAACAGTCAAGCTGGGGGTCGATGAGATTTTGCTGTTACTGTCAAATGAGTAAAAGTGAATTTAGCTATTTATAACACATGATATGTTTTCCTATAAGCCAAGTAAGAACCTAAGTAATAAGCTAAGTAAGAAGAGGAAGTTCACATGATGGGACTACTTATCATTTTTATGGGAAGTATTCAAATTGTCAGATACTGTAGTTGGCTTATTCTCTGAGCTGCAGTGTCTGCCTGGTGTACAGCACATTTCATTTTTGGTCAGTGCAGAACTAGCTGGCAGTAAGGACTTCAGCACCAGTAAAAAACATGTAGGCTTTCTAACTTGATACGAAATACTGTAATTTCTCTCTTTTCCCTCCCCCCAACCTTTTCTAAATTGTAATGAATGTAATGAAATATACTCTATTTCCGTTTTATAGCCAAATTCGCAGTTCTACTCTGGAGTAAGCAAAGATGTGCTTCTAGGCAGAATAATCCACCATACTTCAACTTGAGGATAGAGCAGTTTGTTTGTCCTTAGCAAGTGAATAATAAACTTGGTGAGTTTGTGCAAAGTTAGCAGAGCAAACACAGTTTCTGTTACACGTAACTAGAGGTGCAAAGGAGGCTTCACTACTCTTCAGTTCATCTTTGCTGTGTTACTGACTAGTTTGTTTCTGTACTCCTTAATTCAAACTTATTTATGGAGATTACTACTTCACAGGAAACTGTAAAGAAAACAGAAGAATGTGAGCAAGAAATTGAAAAGTTGAAACAACTCTTAAAGAACCACTTGGTTGAAGTATCACATGAAGATCAACCACAGGCTCAGAAGACTCACTGTCCAGAGGTGGGTTTCATTGTTTTCTCTCTCATGTGTGTTACTTGTCCTGACTAACACTAATCATGATGATGCAGAGCACTGAGAAATAGCAGTGTACTTGCCTTCCCCACCAGAGTCAAGCAGACAACTGAATGCCATAGTGTGGCCATGCCATTACAGTTAATATTAGTTTGCAAATTGGGTATATCTTTCATAATATACTCCTTATTGATTTTGATGTGTCATTTGTACCTATATCAATTTCTGAGAAAAGCTGAGTGCTGTTTTCATGTCAGCTGACAGCTGTTTTGGTGAAACAATCTGTGGCACTGATAACTCACCTGTGCTCAGCATCCCACCAATTTTCCTGAGGTAGCAGCTTGGGATAGTGCATAAGGAGAGAACTGAGTCCCTTTCTGATTACTGATTATGCAATGGTACTTCTGGGGATTCTGATTAGAGTTAAATTCATTAGACTCTTTTCCTTCCTCACTGCTGCAGTGTGTTTTCATCAACTGATAAACATGTGTTGCTTTTCTCCCTGCAGTCAGCATCTTTCTGTAATGGATGAATTAATTTGTTAATGCAAAAATAAGATGTGTTTTAAGGACAGCACTGCAGAAGCCAGGAAATTACTAATTAAATGTAATAACTACTTATAAAGTGCCTCTGTAATGCTCAGTTTTTTCCAGTCAGTCACAATAAAGTTGATACACTTACACTGTACTTGCCTAATAACTGTAATCACTCAGTAGGCTCCTAAGTACATGGTAGCTCTGCTGTCAGCTGGTTGGGTGCTGGAGGTTTGATGTAGTACTAAGCATGACTCATTTCCTGGTTCTTACTTGGTTTTGTCTTTGAGTGTGGGATTTTCTGTTTAATAGCTCTTGTTTTAGCAGACAACTCATCTCAGAATTGTAGCATTGCATGTATAGAAGTGGGCGATGGAACTGCCCATCTTGTTGAGAGGTTTCAGATAAAGAAGTGATGTTAATAAAGATTTGGTTTCTGGGGAAGTTATGGCTGACTAAGTTTGAAAAACAGTAGAGGGTAAATGTATGCTGGAGAGCCTCCTGCTGCAATGAAACAAACAGATATATTGTTCTTAGTGGGCATTTATAAAAATATGCCTAATTGTCATGGATGGCCGTTTCTTCATTCCAATGACATTTTCTTGCCTCTACCTTTGGGAGATTTTATCTTGTGGTTTTGAGTGTACAAAAGGAGAAAAACATCCTTGTCTAAGCAGAGTTCCCATGTCCTTTTAAAATTTGCTGGAGTTTCTGCCTCCACCTTCCCTGTCATGCCACCACATTTGAGTTATTAACAGAATAAGCTGTAGTCAAGGCAGAACCAGCAGTCTTACTGCTTTCATCTGTTACAGATTATTACTGGCATAACATCATTAATGATAGGGCATGGTGTGGAGTCATTGCTGTTCTGATTTCAAGCCCAGCATCAAAGCTTGCTCTGATCAGCTGAGCCCAGTGTGTAATTAAGAGAGCCCACTTTTAGTAATTAAGAGCCCACTTTTTGTAATTAAGAGAGTAGAGCAATATATTCCTTGCCCTGTGTTACTCTGTTATTTGCTGTGCTTTCTTTGCTCACCTGGAGGCTGGGTGGTAAGGAAAGCCCTAGCAGAAAACTCTAAGGGCAGAACACTGGCTAGAGCAATTGTCATGGCCAGGACAGAGACCAAGACAGATTTATTTCCCCCTTTGTTAGTGCAGAGTTACTTGGATTATTGTTTAGTCCCTGCAGAACATTAAATATTTTCCTTGCGCTTTATTGGGGACCATTTCTCCCAGTATGACATTCAAAGACATGGGATAGTTTTGTCCCTAGACATGTCCCTAAAACCCATCAAATGGTTTGTTTCCTTTCTTTAACTTCAGCAAAGACTCAGCCCTGAGCTACCCTTGTTGTTGACCTTGCCCTCATCAAGGCTATCCTAACTACTTAGTGTCAGGTTTTTCCAGAGAAGGTAGTTGGAAGTTAACATCACCTGCCGTGACACACAGAGTAATGTAACCCATCTGCATTCCCTTTGTCCTGAAGGAAACTAGTGTTCCCTTGGGTATGCAGGACCTAGTTAGAATTAGTTCCAGCCTGCCACAGTTTCCTTCCAGACTACCAGCTTGTGCACTACAAGTGGCAAGTGCTGTCCTGAGCTGAATCTGTTGCTGCCGTTTTGCATGTATCTGGACATCTGCTGCAGTGACAATGGGGAACTGTCCCAATGCCCTGAAAAAGGAAAAGGGGGAAGTAGCCCCAATCCCAGTAAGATGCATCACTGGTGTCATCTGTTACATTGCTGTTTGGTTAAGTAAGAGTAATGGATGCTTATGGATGTTGTTGCTCCTTAGGGAGAAATGGAAGCTGTAAAAGAAGAGATCATAAAGCTGTGCCAAAGAAAGGAAGATATCCTTACCGGGATGAAGAATTCCATGTCTGAGCTTCACCAGCGCTTACAGCAAGACGTGCCCGAATCAGCAGATGAATCTATAGCCTCTGTGTTAGCAAAGAGTAACTCAGTTGGGACTGATGTTTCTGGTCAGCAGGTAAGTGATCATTTACCTGAGAGCTGGAGAGGGAAGGTAAATAACCCTTCTTCCTCTGGAGGAGTGGCGTGTGAGAGAGGAGCACCCCTGCAGCTGTGAATCAATACTGTTTCTCCTCCCCTTTGTGCTTCTGAGTGGCCCCAAAATGATTGAGTGTGATGCATTTCTAAGAGAAGCTAGGAGAAGGGTGCCTGTGGTTATTTTTCATCAGGAGCAGATTCAACATGAAGTTTGTATCAAACAATCAGTAGCGAAATGCTTGATGTGTAGTTTCGTGGATAATCAGTTGTTCTGGGATTTTCAATAAATTATTTTCGTGGAGCAAAAATAAATTTGTCCCTATTATATCTGGGATTTTGAAACTTAACAGCATCAAGTCCCGGTTTTCAGGGATGCTGAGTACCTGCAATTTTCAGTTACTTTAATGTAGGGTGCCAGATTTTCAGTGCTTCCCCAAAAGTGGACCGCAAGTGGTAACTTTCTTTTCGTTTACAGGCAGAAGGGAAGAGGCTTTTAGTATTCTTGTCATGATTAATTGGGTTGTCTCTTTTTGTGTATTTTTGTAGTTGAAAAAAAGAGGAGTGGTATCTCTTCTGCCTTCTTTAGATGAAGAATCAGAAGACTGTTCTTTCCACAGCAAGGTGAGTTCAGTATATATCTTTATATATACAGCTGTGTATGTAAGATAGAAGATTTTGGTAGAGGATGAACTATGAAAAATGTGTAAATATGAAGTACTTCAGAACAGATTGAGATACCTGTTATCACTGCAGGACACAAAGATATTACACTCAAGCCAACCTACCAATATTCCAATGCCATTATTACACAGCACCTCGTTCTGTGATGTGTGATTCTGCTTTTGGTGGGATTGCTTATACAGTGAAAATCCCTTTATGGAAGTGTTAGTGGCAAAATATGGGCCTAAATACCAATGTTCATATGTGGGGGTGGGCTTCAGACAGGATTAGGCAGCCTCTGAATTGCTAAAACATAAAAGAAACAATAAAAATTATTTTTGTGTTTGAGCTTAAGAAAAAAGGGTATGACCAGGCTATTGGGAATGAGGTTAAAATAGGATAGATTTCTGGGAAAATGGGAGAAACTGTGAGACACTGTCCAACACCTTGCTCTGAATCTAGGGAGTCTGAATGCCCAGGTGAACTGCAGAGGAGCAAAGCTGGGAATAAAGATTCCCTGCTTTCAGGGGAAAAAAAATCCATGGCTAGACAGTGTGAAGAAGTCCAAACAGCTTGGATAGAAGTGGTGCCTCACTACTCTGATCCAAGCACTTCAATTTTAAGGTTTCTGATTCTACACCTCCACTGTGCAGGTTTTTTTACATGCAGGACTTTTTAGGGGATAGGATAGGAGAAAGTTTATTTCTTGCTTGGGTATTTTTATTAATTTTTTAAATAGTATAAAAAATGGGAATACTCTGAGGTCTCTAGAGAAAACTATCAGTGTCATCCAGCTGCCATTCATCTTTCAGCAGAGCTACAGAGCAAGGAAAGAGGGGAGCTTTGGGAAACAAAATAAAGATAGATAACCAAGGCAGAAATAGAGCAAGGTGTTACTAGAAGTTTGCAGTACTTTACATTGCCTGAAGGAATATCTGAGCTTCCTGTTCAAAAGCTAAAGCTGAGCTGTTACTGCTTTCAAAGGGAAGTCCAGCCACAGAGAAAGATGCAAGCTTTTGGCCTTCAGAAAGAGATGATGAAAGGCACAGGGAAGACAGTGCAACCTCTTGGTCTTCTGGTACCTTGTCGGATGGCGTTGTTCAGGTAATGCACTCAGGTTTATCTCCATGGGGATGGGAACTCATCTTTGTGGAAAAGATCTGCACAAGTCCTAGGTATTGCTGAAGTCTGCAAAGGAAGAGAACTGTAGAAATGCAGGACAAGATTGCCTTATTCGTATCCTCCATATCACACTAAATTTTACCATTTAAAATCTCTTTCTGTTGCACATATTGGTTGGACCAGTGACCCCTGAAAGGGTCTTTTCCAATCTAAATGATTCTGTGATTCTAATTCCTTTTAGCCATACAAACCCCACAAAGATAAAAATACATGTTTAGTAGCAGTGATTTGTTTCCCTAATTTCTGCAAAGTCTCTAAAATGTGAGGGATGATTTGTGGAAGAGATTCTCTTGGTACGTGAGAAAATCAGTGTCTAAGACAACCAGTCAGCTACAATTTTGATTCCATTCTGCTCTGTTCTTCTTGGTGTCTCAATAATGTTGTGATAGGTGCAATTGCTTTTCTCTACACCAGTGTTATAGGCATAAAAAAACTGTCTGTGAATACTTTTGGGCCAAGACCAGGATAGGTTCAGTGGCTGCTGCTCTTTGAGGCTTCTCTAGCACAACAAAGCAATGGATCACAGAATCATAGAATCATGTAGGTTGGAAAAGACCTTCAAGATCAGTGAGTCCCAGCTGTAAACCTAATGCTAACAGGTCCACCACTAAACCACCTTCTGAAGTGCCACATCTCCACTAAGAATGACACAAATATTTCCACTGTTTCCTCTGTCTCTACAGGATGAGGATGTAATAATTGAATCGCACAGTAAACATGGTGAAGGAACATCTCTGCAAACTTTGGAGAGCACTGAAGGCCCTGGCACAGGTGATGGCAGTCTGGCTATGGTGAGTTTCAAGGCCTGAAACAGCTGAACAAGGTCATCTGAGTGTGTTGCATGACCTACCTGGTGGGTAGAGGCTCTGTTCTGTTATGGTTATGCTGCTGGAGTTTGTTGCAGTATGATATGGTAGGATACCTGCAACTTTTTCAGGGCTTTTTCATATTTTGATGCTTTAGGTGATGATAAATTTTGATTTTTCTCCTTGAAAATGCAATTTGCTAGGGAGCAAAAGGAAATATTTTCAGGAGGTAAGCTGCTGGCATGAATGGAGGGGTTCGAGTGATGTAAACATACATCAACTATGGGATTTTTAAATGGCAGTTAAAGGAGAAATTAAGGACATTGACACTCATATATATTTCTGCTTTGTGGAAGTCATGCAAAGGCTAAGGCAGGAGTGTGCAGCAGCTGTAGGTTATACACAAAAGAGTATATGGAGACATTGATGCTCCAGGAAGGCCAGGAAAAACAGACTGGTGGCAGAGCATCCTCAGCTCTTGGAATCATAGAATCCTAGAATTGTTAAAGTTGGAAGAGACCTCTAAGATTATCAAGTCCAACTGTTAACCCAGCACCACCATATTCACCACTAAACCATATCCCAAGTGCCACATCTACACGTTTTTTGAACACTTGCAGTAATGGTGATTCCACCACTTCCCTTGGCAGCCTGTTCCAATGCCTGACCACCCTTTCAGTGAAGAAAGTTTTTCCAATATCCAGTCTAAACCTTCCCTGGGGCAACTTTGAGGCCATTTCCTCTGGTTCTATCCCTTGTCTAGGAGAAGAGACCAACTCCCACCTCACTACAACCTCCTGTCAGGTAGCTTAGAGAACAGTAAGGTCTCTCCTGAGTCACTCTGGTTATCCAGGACTCCTGGTAAATGATTGAATGTGGCTTGATAGCTCTTCCACCAGCTTCCTTAGGTACCCCTGTGTGGATCCCAACTGACTCCATAGACTCGTGCATGTCTGAGCAGCATAGCAGGTCAATGACCATTCTCCCTTGGATTATGAGGGTTTAGTTCTTCTCCCTGTCTCTGTCTTCCAGCTCAGAGGGCTGGGTACCCAGAGAACAACACTGGTCTTCCTATTAAAGACTGAGGCAAAGAAGGCATTAAATACCTCAGCCTTTTCCTCATCTTCTGTTGCTGGGTTTCCCCTGCATCCAGGGGATGGAGGTTCTCCTTGGCCCTCCTTTTGTTGCTGATGTATTTGTAACGTTTTCTGTTGTCTTTTACAGCAGCAACCAGATCAAGTTCTAGTTGGGCTTTGGCCCTTGCATAACCTCACAGCATCCTTGTGGTCTTCATGAGTTGCCTGTCCCTTCTTCCAAAGGTGTTAATCCTCTATTTCTCTGTGAGTTCCAGGAAGAGCTCTCTATTCAGCCAGGACAGTCTTCTTCCAGTTTGGCCCCACTAGTGAATCTCCTCCTCAGAGTCCCTAATGCTTCTTAACCTTTCAACTTCCTCTCACAGCTCCCTCACCAGGCTGAGCAGATGGTCCAGCTGGTCACACCTTACACTGCTGTTGTCCCTACTGCCTTCCAGTGACAGTGCCAGGCTCTGGCACTCCCTGCAGCCCCAGACCTGGATGGCTACAATTTTTTGTGGGAGCCCTGCCTGGGTCACCACATCCTTTCTGGCACATGCAGAGGATGTGGCTTTTGTCCAAGTGGACAAATTACCAGGGAGTATAGTGATAGGACAAGGAGTAATAGTTCTAAGTGAATTTAGATTGGTTATTAGGAAGAATTACTTTACTGTGAGAGTGGTGAGGCACTGGAACAGGTTTCTCATAGAAGTTGTGGATGCACCATCCCTGGAAACATTCAAGGTCAGATTGGACAGGGCTCTGAGCAACCTGATCCTAATGGAAGGTGTCCCTGCTCATTGCAAGGCAGTTGAATTAGTTGGCTGTTAAAGGCCCCTTCCCACCCAAACTGTTCTATGATGACATTGATAGCTGAAACAATGCATTTTTGCTCCTTTTTTTTTGGCCAAATCTCATTTTAACATGGAGCTTGTACATTACCTCTGACCATGTCAGTTGCCTGAATGTGTGCTCTAGAGCCACTGGAGCATACAAGTAGTTTTGTTCTTGTGGTGTTGTGCTTTATTTACTTACTAAGTTCCAGTGTTTGGATGTGTGGGGGCATATACAGACCTGTGCAGCCTCCCAAGCAACTGCTGATTATCTCCAAGCACTTTGGACTTCTCCTTATTACAGAAGTGTGCAATGCAATATTGCTTCCTAAAGGAGGGCAAATAAGAAGAATTACCCAACATTTAATACTTAAAATACACCATTTTTTTCTAGGGTGACCTAGAGCCTGAATAAAGCATATTTGACTGTTGGAACACACACAGGTAGCTTGTAAGCATTGCCCAACAGCTTGCTTTGCAGCTCCAAACTGCATTGCTTTTACATATAACTCCCACAGAAAAACATCTCTCCTCGGGGGAGAGCTGGTTAATGGTGAGTCATCCTCTTCCTGTGCGCTCAGGAACTACCTGCGTGCTCAGGTATAGCTGTGCAAATGCAAATTGCTGCCTGGAAACCTGTTACACCAGATCTTGGATCTCCAGGCTGCTGCGTTTCCCTTTCTTTTTCTTTTTTCCCTCTTCTTTTTTTTTTTTTCCTTTTCTTTTTTTCCCAAGTCTGGGAACACTGTGACAGAGTTGTTTCGGAGCTCTTGTGAGTGTGAAAGTTAATCATTTCTCACCGGTAAGGGGAGGGGAAAGAAATGACAAACCAGAGAGTTAACCATGTTCCTTTCATGTGCTTTGCTTCAGAGCGACCAGCCGCCTCCAGTCCCCAACGTCGCCCTGGGCTCTCGAGGGGAAGCGCTGGATGGCGGGAAGCCCGAGCCAGAATCCATCCTCCTGGTGTACCAGGCCCAGGTTGCCGAGCTGGAACAATGGCTAGACAAAACTAAAATGTCCCTGAGGTCAGACCCTCAGACCCCCCACGCGCAGCAGGTGGTGGAGCCGCAGCTTGCGGATTGCCAGGTAAGACGGAGCAGGAGCAGTCGGTTTGCTGCTGCCATCCAAACCAGGCACCCTTCCCTGGGGGGGTGTGTCTGCAGAAAAGCTGTGCTTGCTCTTCTCTCCCTGCTTCATCAGCTTCATCACACCGTGCAGAGTACATGTGACTGCTTGGCTTCAGTTTCAGGTGCAGCTTTGAAAGGGCTTAGTTAAGATACCTATTTTTAGAGTTGGGATCTGTATGCATCCAGGGGATTTAGGTAGAATTCTGGAGTATTTGTAAAGCTTTGTTTTTCTTTGAATTGTTTTCAAAAACATGGCTCATTATAGTTTAAATCCTCTATTGAAAGGCAATTTTTCATTAGTCTCAATCATGATAAATCAGCTAGAAACAAAAGAGTATTTTTTTTCTTTTGACAGTTTCACTCTGTTTCTGTCAGAGTAGTTTAAAAGACTGGTATAAAAGAGCTTCCAAGCTGGTTAATTCTACTTTTGCACTTTTTGCATAGGTAGAAAGATGGGGCTTTTCCCCTGCCCTCAGATATTTGGACCTACTGCATTTACTCCTAGGGCAGCCTCTTGCCCCATGGCAGTGGAACAAAAGGAGTGGGTGGTACCTGTTGGTGAAAATGGGAGGAGGAAAACAGGACTGGCATGAGGGGCTGGGTGGGAGACAGTCCTGGCATGCAGCAAGTGCAGATTAAAACAAAGAATGCAGGCAAGCCTCTCTGAAGCTCCCCGTGGTGCCAGTCTGGTGTGCCAGTTTACTTCAAACACTGAGTCTACCTAGAGCAACAAATTTCACTCACCATAAAGGAGCCAATACCGAAATGTCTCCATTTTAAATTACCAGGAGACATTTCCACCTGTTTTGTTGCTGGTTTGGGTGTCGTTTTTATTTTTTAATAGGAACTGAGTCCCTGCCAAGAAGTGCCTCTGGGTTTAGGCTGTGATTCAGTCAAGTGTTCAGGTGCTGTGGGAATTAGGATCCTGAATGCACCTAGGTGTCTGGATGCATCTGGATCCCGTTCAGCATTTGTGTCAGCACAGGCTTCAACAGGGCAGTTCCAGCTGGTGAAAACAAGCAGGCTTTGGGCAGCTGTAAGAGCTGCTCAGTTCCTGTTGGCTTGAACTGGCTGGCTCAATGTAAAGATGAGAACTCAGGGGTGGAAGAGAATTTTCTAACCTAATCAAGACCTACACAAAAAGATACACATAGAACAAAGAGAAGTATTCTCTAGATCCAGGCGTATGACGTAAAGCAGTTTTTTTATTACAGTTAATTACTTTGAAGTTGAGCCATGATACCTGTCTCTACGCTCACCTTAAAAACATGAGTTTAAAGTATGCAGAGATACACTTTGATTCAAAGCAACTTGAATCAAAAACCAGATCCCAGCAGTTTGCAGTGGCCTGGCTGACACATGGGAACATTGCTATGCATTGGTAATTCAGCATCGTTCGTCCCAAAGGGTGACGTGAGCAGTCTGTGCACTGCCTTTCCCCCCACACTGAGATGTGTTGTCTTCTTGGTCACACTCAAATGGAATCTGTAATTTCTACTCTCCTATTTTATTGCTTCATATCTTCATAACTTCCTACAGATGCTATTGTTTGAAACAGTGTTAAGACTAACTCTGTAAAAAATTTGTTTAATTGTTCAGAATAAAAAGAGTCTATATTGGAGGAAATCTTGGGGAGGCACAGCTATTTCTCTTGCCTGTATGTTTCTATTCTTTTCAAACAGGGGTGGTGTGAGCATTGACTTCAGAATGTTGTCAGGAGAGGAGTGTTGTACTTCTAAGAATGAATAATCATCTGCTGTCCCTTCTAGGTGAGGTTATCAGAGATTGAACAAAAGGTCCTCTCTTTACTGGAAGATTGTGGAGATAGTGCAGATTACCAACAAAAAACAGAGGCTCTTTCCATGAAGCTGAAGGAAGTCAAGCACAATTTGGAAAATGTCCAGATGATGCTTCAAGACAAGTACAATGAAGAGCAGGTAAAGCATATGAATGATGTGCAGACCAAGAGTGAGAGTCATGATGCTTTAATGGTCTGTAGTTGCAGAAGAACAGTTAGAGCTCACCATGTGAAGCAAGGAAGGGAGAGAAGTCAATCACAAATGTCAGAGTTGCTATTATTCTAGTTTACAGTCCTGTATAATTACTTGCAGTTTGTAGCAAGTAGTGGATTTTTAATGACTCTCTGAACAGCATCTTTTCTGCTTTAAGTGCTCAGTGACAGAAGTCAACATTTCGCAAGGAATATAGGAAAAGGACTGGGGTTTTGATTTGGTTTTAAATGCCTTTAAAATGCCATGATGTTTGTCTGGGATAGTATCACAGCAGAGAGGCCTTTCAGTAACTTTCTCCTTGAAGAATGCATAAATGGCAAGGACAGTGACTGACACAGCTGCACAGTCTTTGCTAAGTTTCCCAGTGGGTGAGACAGTAACTCCTGGTTTCAGAGCTCATTCCCTCTTTGTTGTACAAGGGATCAGAGAAGCCCACCTGATGTGTTTGTGTAAGAGCAGCTACACTTTCTCCAGGGCTGGAGTAGCACAGTCTAAAAGGGAGCTTGCACGGCCCAGGAGAGAATTAGTACTGGTAAAAGCTCCTGTTGAAATACCTCTGTGAGTGCAGACAGATAGAGAATCCAGGCACATGACCAAATTTATAAGTAAAAATTGCACATCCCTATAATTTGGTCAAACAATAAGAATGGAGGGTTAGTATCACCTAATCTGCTAACAGGTAAAACAAAGCAACTGTAAGTGTTGAGGGAGAAATGTGAGGACCTTGGCAGCAGGTTAGAATGGATTAAACTTTCAGTAAACGAAACTGGACAAAAATCTTTGCAAAAGTAGCGATTGTGTTTCATGTGCTGCTGATTCCATGTATGGTAAGTCTGAAACAGCTCTGCTTTTCCTTATCCCCAAACTGCTCCTGAGGGGTTCTACTGTCTTGTCAAGTCTGGAAACTTTCCCCCACTGGGTCTCTCTCTCTTTACAGGTTAACAACAGGGAGAGGGTGGACCCAGAGCCCCTTGAGATCCTGCACTCAGATGGCTTCAGCGTGCCCCAGCCTGCCCTTGCCGAACAGCCACTTGGTTGGCACAATGGTCTCCAGCACCCTCAGGTAATTCTCCTCCCATCCAGGAGCCAGGCTGCTCCACATCCTCTGTGGGTGGGGGAAACAGCTGCATTTACAGCTTCTGCAGAAGTTTGTCAGGATGCAGAAAGGTTTCACTCCTAAAATCCCTTGTCCAGAAGCTTTAGTAATATTGCAAAGCGGGGTGGGACCCTGACATTTGCCTTGTTTCATAGTGATTCAGATGGCATCACCTATCCCTCCAATCTCCTATCCTTGAGGCACTGATGTGTTGTGAAATCTGAATCCATGTATTGACATTACTTTTGAAGATGCATTTGAAGCTAAAGCTTTGTGTATGTTTTCCCATGGGCTAACTCACAAGAACTTTAAGGTGGTTGTTAGTACAATAAAAAAATCCTGTGATGTTCTGTGCTTTGCACACTACTTCAGTTTTACTATCTGAAAAATTAACTTTTGCCATTTTGATGCTATTAGAAAAGAGTTGGAGAAAATTATCCAGGTTGAGCTGCTAGAATTGCTCACTTTTCACTCGACACTCTCCTTTTGACTAATGGAAATCATATTTGAGCAAATCCCCATTTTCCCTTGCCGGTCTCTCTGTCTACAGATTGCAGTAGGTGGCCCTTAAATTTCCATGTCTACATAATTTGTTTCTGATTGATGGGTTTTGCTTTTAAATCTTCAACTCAGGCAGAAATACATGCCATAAAAATACATGTTTGCAGGAAACTGTTTGTTTTGCAAAGTCATGTTTACACGAAAATTGCACTTTATTCTGACAGATGTATTCTTATTTTCATTGCCGAATGATTTCGCTTAAAATGTGATTGGAAAAGCGCAATCATCATTTCATATTATTACAGTTCAAATAACTGTTCGTGCTGTCCTCTGTGCACAGGATCTGAAAGTAAAAGCAGCTGAGCAGAAAAGCCTCATTGACTTTATTGAGTCGTGCGTGGAAAAAATGCAGCCACAGCTTGAGGACAGTGTGACTCAGAAATCAGAATCAAGGTACGAAAAAACAAACTGGGTTACCAGATTCAGTGATGTGAAACTGCCTAAACCTGCTGAAGGTTTGTAGTCATACCATTGGTGCCTGTAGAAGAAAAATGGCAGAAACTGGGGATATCTGCCATCAACAGTCTAGAGGAATGGAGGCTCGTTCATGTGACACCCTCCATGATACTGGGCTGACTCCAGTGTTCAGAGTCAGTCTGGCTGTCAGGCAGGACTGACACGTGCTGTAAACTAAAACAGGCCCCTCTGGAGGCGAGTTGGGTGTGTCTGTTCACAGCCATTGCTGTACAAATGCACAGACACACCCAGCCAGGTTCAAAGGCAGCAGCCTTGAAAAGGGGACATGGGGGTCATGTGCCTTCCAGTATGGAACTGAGACTTGCTACAGGACTGTGCTCCCCATGTTGTCATTACAGACATGGAGGCTGCCAGCAGGCCTCTAGGATGTTTCATGGGAAGGGAAAAGTCCAGAGAAATGTATCAAAGCTTGGATTAAAGATCATCCATACACTTGGTTTCAGGCTGGTTTTGAGACAGGAGCAAGAGGAATTAATTTTACACAAGTAACCTTACAAACCTGGTTTTACTTATTCTGTTTCAGTATTTGCCATTCTGACAATGTTTTCTCAATACAGCAGTGGAGAATCTGATTCAAAGAGCAAGCAGGCTGATCCCACCTTGACTCCAAAGGATCAAATGGGAAATAAATGGCAATATTTACAACAAGAGCTGTCATCAAAGGTGAAATCTCCTCTCTGCCAGCTTGTGGAACCTCAGGTTTGTTTAAGTTCAGTAAAACACTCTCTGTGGGCAGTCGTTTGTGGTAAAGATAGCAATTAGTGTATCTTCCTGTGTCACCTTAGCATGGCTCTTCATCAGATAACTGAAACCTATGCAAGCATTCTCCAGAGGAGATTGTTACTGCATAGTGTTTTCATAATTGTCTTTTAATTTTACTTTGAGGTAAATCATGTCTCTGAAGTAGTGACTACTAAGCACAGTGTGGGAGCACCTGGTGAGTCTTTGTAGTTAACATTCAGACTAGATGTTATCTGCCTCATTCTTTCAAGAGAACTAAGAGAGTTGGCCAGCAAGCTCCCAGCTGGTTTTTTTGGATGTGGGTTAAGTCAGTTAAGTGGGTTAAGTTCCCCCAAGTGAGAACATTTTGGTCAGAGCAAATCTCTGGCTAAAATTTTGTTCTGCCATTCACCATTGTGTTCTCTCATTCTCATATGTCAAAAGCAGAGTTTGGAATGCAACAAGAGCGCACTGTGTTTATGTTCTGAACTGACTGCAGAATTTTACTCTTTGGACAAAACTGTAATTCCTGTTATTAACAGTTTTGGTCACATTAAATTAGAATAATTAGATTTCTTATTCTCTGAAATTGCTGCTATACAAGAAAGAATATCAGACATAAAAGAATGAATGTCAACTCTTTTGCAGGCAAGACTTAACCCTACAGTGGGCAGTAGGGTTGCCTTAACACAAACTACAGCTGTAGCCCTTAAAACTGGGAATCAGAGGCTCCTTTTTCAGCCAGTCTCCCATCAGGGCATAGCCTGCCCAACTTTTACCAGTATAAAGGGATCCCTGCTATCCAGGTGCTTTATACTAGTGCCTTAACAGTTTCATTTTAATGCTTTTTGAGAGGGGTGTTATTTCATTGCCCATAGCCCTGTCTTCATTTGAGCTTTTCACCTAATTTCTGTGTCCTTTTTCCAAATGTTAGATTACAACAAAGATGAACATGCTGCCCCGAGGAACATTCACAGGTGCAGGAACCCCAACTGTGGAAGAACTGAAAACTTACACTGTCCAGCTGGGAGACCTGAGCCAGGAAGCAAATGTGGTGCATGCACAGGTAAAAATGGCATGTCCTGGCACTGCAAAAAATACCAGGGATTCTAGAAACAAGACACTGCTTGGACGCTGGGAAACAGTCAATAATCATATTATTGCAAGTGGCATTCACTGTAGTGAGCTTTTGCATTGGGTGTGGACTAGAATGTAGAAATCAGCTTTGGATTTTGAGAGGAAACATTTCAAATTTCAACTATGATACTTCTGCTAACTGAATCCAAAGATTTACTAGTGTGGGTAAAAATCCTCAAGCTATATAAAGCAAGGAAAATGATTTCAGTAAATTTACAGGATTGGAGCTGACAAGACAAATTTGTTATGCTCATTCCTGAGATTAGAGACCTGAAAGACCACAGCCAGTCTCTAATAAATAAAGGGTTATTGTCTCAGCTTTGTCCTTGACAGCTCTGAATGTTACATGCATATAATTGTGTCTCATGAGTCTGTCTCTCAGTATGTAATTAATTCCATTTTATTATTAGCTGACCAAACCTCTAACCTTATATGAGTGAATAAATCTTAGCCATGCCTTGGGTGAAAGTACTGAAAACTTCTGATTTGGATTTACTCAGGATAACGTGGCAGAGGAAGTCTCTTCCAATTTGGACAGAAAGTTGTTTGAGTTGCTTCTGGCAATCAGCCGATGTTTGAATAACATGGAGGAGATGTTAAACACCTCAGTCCTCTCCACAGAAGAGGCAGCCGTGCAGCAGGCTCTTTATGAGGTAACTGTCCTAAGCCATTCTGGGAGGGAGAAATCCCAGTGGATTTCTGTTACAACAGAATACCTATGGTGTTATATTTCCCCTCTGTTTTGCTGGCATTATTCAGGAATAACAGCACCAAACTATTTGGTATTGCACAGATTTGGGCCTATTGCTTTTAACAATTACCAACTTGAGTCCTGCTGCCTTTTACAGGTGAGAGTCCTCAGAAAGACCATTTTCACTCATGTTACTTTTCTTTTCACCCTTTAGACTCTGTCTGTTGAGCTGCAAAAACTTCACGCTGATCTGAGTGATAAAAAGGATGATCTCCTGAAGTCTATTAGCTGTGCCGGTGGGAGCACAGATGTGTTCTGCGAGTGCTTTAACAACTTGCAGGCACGGCTGGAACAAACTCAAGCTGCCACTGCTTCAAGGAGCAACTCAATGAAAGCTGGGCTGGATCATAATAGCAATTATCTGGTACTCCACTGCCAAATGCACATCTTGTTTCACAGCATCTGTTAGACTTGTCAGTGTTAATGCATTTGGGTTACAGATGAGCAACCTCTAATGGACTTCTTTTTTTTTTTTTTTTTTTGCTACTAAACAAACTTGTCTTGGCCTCTCAAGAAGCAAATTAATTTTGCTGGTTACAGTGCTGTTTGCAGTGCTGACTGCTATAGAGGCCCGGAGCATGGCAGAAAATTTGCATGCAGAAAGTATGGAAGTAACCTGGTATCCCATGCAGGCTGAGCTACAGGCTAAAGCAAGTTTCTCTGCGTAGGGATTAGGCCAAGGAGAGTTTCATGTGTTGTTTCTGCTGCTGTGTCCTCAGGAGAGGCAACCTTCTTCCCTTTAGCTGCCATGTCTGACACTGGGCTACTTTTAGCAATGTGTTGGAGGTTGATTTGGCCCCACTGTATTTACTGTTCCTTTAGATTTTGTGCTGCAGTAGCAGAAGCCATAGTTTTGCAAATTTGCCCTTTTTTTGTTCTTTCTCAGAAAAGCAGATAATGAGAAGCTTTTCTTTAGATTCTTGTGATGTGCTGAATCAACTAGCTGTTGCTGGAAAACACTCAGATCAGGTATTTATTGTGAAGTAAGGAAGGAGCCTGGTCTTTGAAATACAGTTTGCAGTGTCCAGCAAAACTTCAGTGTGCTCATCATCTGCAAGATGGCCTGGCTCTTTACTGCTGAATAATAAAGCAGTTCCGTTGAAGAGCACTGGGATATTGTCTCCAAACAGCAGCAGGACTAGTCTAGTTTATTTATGCAGAATCCATGGAGCTCCATCAGTCAGCCAGTAATGGGCTCATTTTCTTATTTTCAGAAGAGAAGAATTTGATAAGTTTCACAGATTTTTACAGTCATAGAGGATCATTGGGACAGACTAATCTTCCTTCTTACACTACACAAACTCCAGAATTTCCCTCTCTAAATTACTGCTTTAAGCACATAATGCACATGCTTTATTTTGTCTGTTTTTTTTAAAGAAGGAAGATGTACTTTTGCTGTTGTTTGCTGTGTAATTTTGTCTGGTCATTACTCTATTCCTGATACATGATATATTTCTGATGTTTGTTTCTTTTGCAGAATCAAACCAGGCTGCTCTATGATCAGTTAACTGAGAAAAAAGCTGCTCTGCAACAATGCTTGAATGAACTACATGGACATAATGTTTCTGAACATCTTCAGGTAATTTTATTCAAAGGAAAGGAGAGTTTTTACAGCATTAGCTATTATTTCCAGTTTTCTGGAATCTATTAAGTTTGATATTTTCTAAAGTTTGAGTCTCACCTTGGTTTTAAAATTGAGAAAGGCAAGAGTTCAGTATTTGCCATATTTGCCACCCCCTTTTTTTTTTCCACTACACCCCAATCTGTAGACAGACCTTTTGTAGCTCTTTTAGTTGTCAGAGTGGAGAAACCAGTCTCTCCACAACCTCTCAGAGCAAATACACCTCATACTATTAAAGGGAAAAAAAAGAGCTATGCAGAGTGCAGCACTTCACACATTCGGCCTTTTTATATGCAAAACTAGCTTTTTTTATGTGGGAATAGGACTCTAGTATTTATATCTACTCATGTAGCATTTATGAGTACTTTGTCATATGGAATTTGACCAGTTAAGCTATTTCCTTTGACCTTTATAGGGATTAGAAGAGAATTAAAAATTAACAGACTGCATATCCTTCCTAGAATGGTCATTGGCCATCTACCTACTTGTTGCCGAAGAAGAGGGTATCTGGAAACTTTTTTATTACAGGCTCATAGCCTTGTATAAAGGCATAATTTTCTGCCAGACTGAGAACTGTGTTCCCTGCTGAATCCCCTAGCAGGGATTGCTGCCTTGGGTATATTCTGTCAGATAACCACTCCTGGAAAAGAAATGCCAGACGTATATAGCTTTCCTTTCTTCAGAGAGGATTGTCTCAGTTCACTCCTAACTGAGTATTTACGCTTCTTAAAAAAAAATGATATTTTCTGAGTCCCTGATTCCTTTTAATGTCTGCTCTTGAATTAGTAAACTGAAATGCATGTTGAATGTTGTACTATGTCTTGTCCATTTAGTTTATAAGATGATTGGATCTTCCAAAGTGCTGGCACAGATCCAACCTCTGGATCCACTGCTCTACCTGTGATAATGGAAAGTTTAATGGAATGGAACTCTTCCTAGTAGCTTATTTTGTCCTTCTTTCAGAAAGTTGATGCCTATGCTTTGGAGCTGCAAAACTTTGAAAACCAAGTGGCAAAATTGAGAGGCCATGGAGAAAGATTGCAGTTACCTATCACCTTAATCCAGGAAGCTTATAAATTAGAGGTAAGAGGACAGTACAGTTTCCACTCATTCAGTAAGGTTTGATTTTTCAAAGCACGATATTTTCAGCATCAAAAGGCCGATGGTTGGTTTTTTTTCTGGAAATATATATGTAGGGTTGTGGAATTTGCTTCTGTCCTTCTTGAATTGCTTAACTGTGTTTACATTATAGGATGTTTTGGATGACATGTGGGGGATTCTGAAAGCAAAGTATGTGGAGCTGAACTCCCCTTCCATCAGTGAAAGCCAGTATGAGGGCTTACTTCGTGGATTTGCAGAGCTGGTAGCTATTGGAAGAGAGAAGATGGCACAAGATCCAAAGCACTTAGCAAAAAGCAGAGCAGCTCTACAGTCTCACCTGGAAAATCACAAGGTATAAGATGCTTATCACAGCACTGCTTAGATCAGCATAGCAGGATCACTGTTTGTTGTGAGTGGTTTCTCTCCAGTGAAATGGAGAAGAATAACTGGTTCATGCATGGGGGAGGGACTGGAATATGTGTAGAAAACAAAGCAAAGGTTTTCAGTAGACCAAAACAGGACCCACTAAATATGAAAGAGTGGCTGTTATTACAAATGC
This sequence comes from Corapipo altera, assembly GCF_003945725.1. Classification (NCBI taxonomy): domain Eukaryota; kingdom Metazoa; phylum Chordata; class Aves; order Passeriformes; family Pipridae; genus Corapipo; species Corapipo altera. The sequence goes on from NW_020884878.1 coordinate 2,080,782, forward strand.
AGTTTTGGTGATAAATTACTACTTTTGCTTACTCAGAACACATTGATGTGTAAGGAAAACACATGTCCTTCTAAGTACTGACAGTAAATCAGGAGTGAGGTTCCTGAAATTGTCTAACAACTGGGACATGAGCCTTTGCTTTCAGCATTCTGTGCCATCATGATCTGGTGGAGGAAACTTACCCATAGCAACCCCTTTTCCGATGGGAGGGTAGTTGAGACCCTCCCCTTTGCAACCCAGTGTCCCTTTTATTCAGCTGCTACATGCTTAGTGGGAGATGCTGAGAAGGCACCTGCATCCTCATTGTCCTGCACTTGGCAAGCAACCCTGACCAGCACTAGTCACTGGAAGGTGTCTCTGTCATGTCAATGCCTTGATGTAACTGTTTCATGTAGCCTAAACTCCTTAAAAATTCCTTCAAGGTGCTGAGCACTGCAAACCACTACTCCAAAGTCATAGGAGTCAATCATAGGTGGTTGTCACTCACAGCTTGCCCTTAGCAAAGCCAAATGTTAGGAATTTACTTACAAAGCAAAAGAAAACTGCAAAAGCCATTTTCTCTACCCTGGTAGGAATGCTCAGGATGCTCACACAGCCTATGCCTGGAGTATGGTCTTTAAGTGAAATTCTTGTACTAGTTATTAGTTCTTAATGAAGAATGTCTTGATTGAAGACCCTGAAACCTTTTTTTTTTGGGGGGGAAAGTGCTGTGTTGAGATTCAGACATTTACCAAGAGCCATAACTAAATCAAACTGTTACCTTATAGTTGTACGAAACTATTGTTCCCTGCCTACTACTTATTGCTTGAAGTCACCTGAAATCCAGGTGAAACAAACTGGATAATGACTGTGTGGTGATAACTACCTCATGTTAAACTACACATTTATTTATAGCTAAACTCTTCCTTCTGTCATCTTCCTACAGCATCTATGAATTTCATACAAACTGAAGGTATAAATGTAGATCTTTCTCTTTAGAAATGTATAAATGAGAACAGTGTATTCAGCCCATCACTCATTTCTGACTAACTGTAAAATGATCAGTAACTGCCCATCTTGGGGTGATGCAGAATTTGGGTAGTAGGCTCCTGACTCCGGCTGTGCCCTGAAACTGGCTTCTCAATGAGCCTTTTCCTGCTGTGAGTGTGTGATCTCTCTTAAAGACCAAGCTTTAACTTGTTTTTTTCAGGACTTTTTCTGCAACCTCATGACCCGCATGGCTTACATGCAAGCATTTTCTAAGAGAGTGAGTCCTTCCGTCCTGCAAAAGAGAGAGGAATTCTGGAAAGAGCTGGTGAATGAAGTCAGGTTGCTGGAGCAGAAGGCCTGCCAATATGGTATCCACTTAGAAAGCCTGTTAAAGGTAACAACTCAAAAGAAACCCAGAGTAAAAGCTGGAGGGAAGAAGAAAAGTTTCATCTAAGGCAACTCTTTTCCCACTGGTGATTCTTTGGCTAGTAGTTGTCCTTTCCTGACTCCACTGGACAGCAACAGTCTATTAGTTATTCTCTGTGTGTCAGTAAACCAACTTTATCCTCACAAGTCTCTGAAAGTGGACATTTCAACTTATTATTCTGACATGGGTGGGACTTTATGACTTCTTGCAGTAACTTTTGAGTGCCTGGACTGACAGAAGAGACTTTTAAGGCACAAAATTACCAGCAGCACTCTAAAATAAGACTTAGTCTGAAAATATGCCTAGAGAATAAAAAATGATATACACCACTTTAAAATAAGAACTCTTGAAGATATTGGAGAATGAATAATTAATTCATCTGTGGTGAAATCATGTCTCACTTTAATTTAATTTCCATATTATTCACCTGTTTTCATGTTATGTTTCATTAAGGCAAGAGCTGCTGATGCTAGAATAAACAGTAAGGCCTGAGTCTGGTGTAGCAAAAACACAGATTGATGTGTGCTGTGTTAATGATTCAATTTATTTTTTAGGAATGGATGGTGTTTGATGAGGAATGCCTAGTTTTCAATAAAGAGTTAGAGGCACTTGCCTCTACGTTGCCTTCTGTCAGTTTGGTTGAAGAAACTGAAGAAAGATTAATGGAAAGGATTGCACTTCTAGAGGTACTTACGTGTTTTTCCGTCTGACTTTCTTTGTGGATCTGTAGAGTTGGCCAAAAGATTAGTTAGAATATGAGAAGATGATGATTTTTAGGACACTATTTCCTTTGTCTCCTTGCCCATGTGTGGATGCAAGCCGACAACTTACTTTTAAAAGTATCAGGGGACCAGGCTGCTAATTTCAGCCACAGGCTACAAGTTCATCAAAGTGGGAATAATGACTATAGCTACTTTAGAAGTTGGTCTGCAAATGCAAATATTTGGGATAAGATGGTGTGCAGGCTCCATGGATCCGAAATACAGCAAGGAGCTTTGGAGTGCACACAGAGCCACTTCTCTGTAATTCAGGAAAGATTTTCATGCCATAGTGTAAAACCTGTGGAAGAGGAGAATCAACCTAGTGCCTTCAAATACCTGAAAATATGAAGTATTTGAACCCCTATTGCAACCCTGGTTGCAGCTGCATCTCTGATGGCAGAGGTGCATCTTTTATTTAGAACCTCAACTGCAGTTGGAAATATTTTATCCATGTTTTAAACACATTTAAATATAAGGATATGAAAGCAGCCTTTATGATTGCTTTATAAAATTAAGAAGAAATAGTATTCAGTAACCTTAGTGATGTATTTTCAGAGAGTTCTTTGCATTCCTCAGAGTTTTGACCTTTCCTAGTCTTCAGAGGACCCACTCCATTAGAAATTTTTGAATTAATAAATGTTTGGGTCTATACTGAGTCCAGTTTGATATTTAGATTCATAGACTATAAAGGGCAGAAAGGATTATAGTGATTTAATCTGTCTGACTGCATGAAAGAGGCCATTGGATATTCCCAGAAAATTCTGAGCTATATTAAAGCTTTTGTAATTGATCAACAGTAGATATTTACGATCATAGTGGCCCTCTGTGCTTTTGATACCTGTTGCACTGAGACAGGAGACATACAATGCATAATCAGTAAGTGTGAAGTTGCCTAGTTTTCCTTGGCATTTTAAGTTTTTAACTAGCTCTTCACTCTGTATTTGTCTTTAAAGAAATCAGAAACAAAGTAGTAAAGCTTTAGAAGATGTTTTTGGGTGGAGTCCCAGCACTGGACCTTCACAATTTCAAGGAGAGGGCAGAATAAAATTCTCTGGGGCTTAATTCCTGTGAGAGAAATATCTCTATTAACAGTATTGTACATGTTTGGATAGAATTGAGATGCACATCACACAATTGCTACTTTGTTTTCTCCCTGGGACTGATCTGCTTCCTGCTTTTTTTTGTCTTTTTTACCCTTTCCTCATTTTGACCTTCCAGGGAAGTGTAGTAATGGTAAAATGCTGACTAAGCAAACCAGACCACTCCTATTTTTTTTCCTTAATGAGCTTCACTGTTCACTCTTTGTTCCTCTCTGCCACCATTATTCAATAATTATCCCAACAGTTTCCTTCAAAACTCTAGTAACATTTCTTTTTAAATAGGATAGAACGTGAAGGAAGCACAATAACTTCAAGGGGAACAGGAGGACAATAACAATAACTTTCTGGTGGGAACAGCCATATGTTTGGACAGTGCAGCCACATCTGACAGTCTTTGTCCATTGCCTGGGGTTTGCATGGGTCAGAAAAGCCCATCAAATCATAACACATTCTGATTATGTATGAAAGTATGTTGAGATGTGTCTTGATCTCTCTAGGGGAAACAAAAAACCCCACCCACTCATATTTGGAAAATAAAATACACGACAGAGTAAGTGTGAGATTAAGAAGTCAGAACAAATTATATGTGTTTTCCTAGCTGTGTTTTCTGTTTTTAAAATATTATTGTTCTGCAAACTTCCCATATTCTGACAGCAAATCAAAATCAGTGTTGATGAAAAGCATGCCAGGCTATACCAGATGGTGAAAGAAGGGAAGAAATTGCTGACTGCTGTGAACTGTCCAGAAATAAGAAGCCAGATTGGGAAGCTGGAAGAGCAGTGGTTGTCTTTAACCAAAAAAGTTGGCCATGAACTACACCGACTTCAAACCTTACTGAAGCTCTTGGTCAGGTGGGTGTAACTCAAAAAGCAATTAGAGATATCAGTTAGACATCAGTTTCTGATCTTCTGTAGGTGATAGCTGTAGTCAAGCTTCTGCAGGATCCTGTAGCAGCAGAGGTGCCTCCTCACAGAGAGGAGGACAATTTTGAGGGTGAGAAATGTATCCTAGCCTCAGCTAGATGTAATTTTCTGTGTTTTGTTTCCTCCTTGTAGCTACAACAGAGACTCTGAGGAATTAATGAAATGGCTGGACTCTGCTCAGCAGAGAATGAATTTTTGGAAGGAGCAGTCTCTCAATGTGTCACAAGATCTTCCCACCATCAGGGACAACATCAGCAGCTTGTTTGTAAGTCATTTCTGCTGCCAGGTTTAGATAAGGCCTTGTGACTTATGGTGAAAATGACCATTTTGAGAGGTTTTTGTATTTGCCATGAGGTGTAAACTACCCATGTAATACAGCACTGAATGGGTGTGTGCCCCAAAGCCACCAAAGACCTTCCTTCAGATCCTGAGACTGGCTAGAGATCTGAAATCAGAATGGAATCCTCTGTGATGAGCTCACAGCCCAGCCAGGATCTCTTTCTTATGCAAGTACAGCATACTGGCACTGTTTCTGTCTTGCTCCTCATGCCAAACACCAGATACAGCAGTTCTGCCAAGCTACCACTTAACAGCAGAACCTGGAGCATGGGCTCAGGGTACAGGAGGGATGAAGATGCTCAGCCAAAGTCAGGAAAGAGAAATATGCTGAATTGCATTTCATGTCTTTGCCTGCCCCCCTGTGCTGTGCTCCCCTTGGATGACCAGCCAGGAGGTTCAGCCCCAGTATAAGGCCAGACAGAAGGAACAGTGCACAGTGGGAAAGCAGAGCATCGTGAAGGTTGGACTGGTAGGTGTGAGCTGGCTGGAGACCTGAGGACTGGGGTTCCTCCCTGAACCTCTGTGTGAAGTGAGAATCAGGATATTCCCATCCACATGGATGGGGCAAAAAGTGGCATTCAGCATTATATCAAGCTGGGCAGAAAAATGCTTTACCTGCTGCCAGAACATGTTGAGCTCATTGTTAAATTTGCTAAAATCTGCTTGAAGCATTTCATCCTGTGACTGAAAACGTGGTTCATCTTATTCATTTAAATAGATATTTAAACATTTACCATCTCTTAAATTTCTCCTGTGCACCTCAGATGTTCTCTAAGGAAGTTGATGAAAAATCTTCCCTGAAGTCATCAGTGGTGAGCACTGCCAACCAGCTCTTTCACGTGAAGCAAGCTGATACTGCAGCACTTAGGTCATCTTTGGCAAAGTTTGAGCAAAAATGGGGAGAACTGATTACACAACTCCCAGCCATCCAAGAAAAGCTTCACCAGGTGAGGAGACACTCTGCTGCCATCTCTCAGTTCAAGCTAAATAATTACATTAAAATGTTGCTGCTGGGATTCAATTGGCTGCTCCCCAAACTACCTTTTTCTGAGTTAACTGTCTGTCTTGCTTTCAGAATAACCCCAATATTGTACTGCAGTTTAAATATTGCGGTGTTCTTCCTGGGCTGTTTTGCTTATATTTATTATCATTACAGTTTTACATGAAAGTCTGTTACAAAAAGAAATATTTTCATTTGAGATTTATGAATTCTTGAACCTTTCTTAAGTCACTTGCCCTTCTGGAGCACAGGGCTCACTATCAAGTTCATGCCCCTGTAATGCGATTATAGTGCCTGAGCCTTTCTAAAAATAGAAATGTCATTTTCCTTGGTATTTCTAACAAGCAGAGTGTAGAGGATTCATTATGTGCTTTATCCCAGCTTCAAATGGAAAAACTTTCATCACGGGAAGCTATTGCTGAACTAATGGCCTGGCTGGACCATGTGGAACAGCAGCAGGAACATGAGGAGCCAGTAAATTCACAACGCAGTGCTGCCCAAGTCAAGAGCCTCCTTCATAAGTACAAGGTAAATGGGAAGCTGGAAGTCCTGGCCTTCTGCAAGGTGTTTGGCTGTAAAAAGGATGGAAACAGCCTACAGGCTTTGTCATATCCTTCCCCTTGCTCTCAAGAGGGTTCCTCAGTCGCGAAGGTGTCTTAAAATCTTCCTTTATAAAACCTTATGCTTCTGTGACACAGAAAACACTGCCTGTCCTGCAATACAGCTACTGCCTGCTGTGCTGTAATCTCCTTTTCCCCATGCTGTCCCATCTGTCTTGCTTGTTCTCTTTCTCGCATTTAGATTATGAAGTGGGATGAGCAGGAAAGCCTTGCTTCCCTAGGAAGATAGACTGTGTTTGTGCTGTGTTCCCTGTCTTTTTAAGAGGGAATATATCTCCATAACCAGGATCTATTTAACTAAAGAACAGGGGTTTTGAATATCACGTGTCATCACAAGAAATAACCTGCAGAGAGAGAGGCTGCAGCAGAGTCCTGGCACTGTTCAGATGCCAAAGCACCAGTGGCAGAGGCTGATTGCTCCAGCCACAGGAAGGATTCAAGCTGTGTACTTCCATAGATGCCAGAGAACCCAACCTCGGGGCATATTTTAGCTCCCTGCAGAGCCATATTTTGCTCTGCCCTCACAGAGCTGCTGAGCTCTGCTCTGGGCTCAGACAGTCTGACAGTTCTCAATCTACAGCTGCAGTTCGCAGGCACTTTGGCACTGCACATAAGGCAGGTGCCAACATAAACATTTCTTTCCAAGTGCCTTGGTATAGTACATATATAACGTTTTGGTCTGTATCAACTGGATTTAGCAGTTAGGATATGTAGGTGAAGTGCTGTTTTAACTCCTTTGAATATTTAGAGGTCAGTTTGTAGGTGTTTCTTCTACACTTGTCAGCAATATGGGGATGTGTATGCTGAAGACAAAACTGGGATGAGGGACACAAATTCCTGCAGGAAAACAGCTGTGACTTTAGTACCTCTATTGTGTATTCCCTGGTGACTTTTTTCTGGGTACTGCTAGATATATGAGGAACGCTTTCCTTCTCTTTTCTCCCAAGACCTTCTGAAATAAATAGATATTCCCTTATGTTTTCACTTTGCGTGTAGTTTCTCACTCATCTCAGTGGGCAAGGACACTCATGCTGGAGGACACTTTCTCCTCCCAGGTACTCTGATATTCTGTTCTGATAGCAGATACTTTGGTGAAGGAGCAGAAGCTCTTGCTGCATTTGCCTGAGAGTTGCAGGAGTGTGGGAAAGCCTTGGTCTTAGCCTAATCTGGGACCATGGTAGTGTGATGGTATTGTCCTGTGGGTTAAGTATAGAGTCTGGTACCCCTGGATTTCCTTCCCTGTTCCAGCACTAACCTGTTCCTACCTTGAACTACCCATGTAATGATATTGAGGATTATTCCTACAGCCAGGTTTCCTTCAGAAAAATATTTTAGGTGATGGTTCAGACTCAGCCACGACTGTCCCACAGCTACACCTTGAAGCATCATTGGAACTGATCAGATTAAAACCACCAAACTAATTGGTTTACATTTCTGTTGTTTGTTTGTTGTTTTTTTTCTTTTTTTTCCTGCAGGAATGCATGATGGAAATGAACTTTAAACAGTGGATGGTAGATTTTGTTAACCAGTCACTGCTGCAGATGAGCACTTGTGACGTGGAGAGCAAGCGGTACGAAAGGACGGAATTTGCTGAGTGTCTTGGCGAGATGAACCTGCGGTGGCACAGGCTGCAGGCAGCCCTAAACAGAAAGGTGAGATTGAGTTCTCATGGCTTTCTCTCTCATAACTCATCTTGCCTGTTGACTGTATTAGGTGGAAATATAAGATTCCTCATATAAAGAAAATACAGTCAGTGACACGTCAACAAAGAAGTCCTATATTGAGAAAACTATGGAAAAGAAAGAATTCAGGGCAGTGTCTGCAGGGGAACCTGTTAGTGAAATCCATTGAATCTTTGGGGTGCTGTGAAAGTTGGAGCATTGAAAACTTCGTGGGAGAAAACACTGGGTGGTTTGTGGAAAGGAGAGGTGCTGCACTGCTTGGACAGACAGGCCTTGCTCAGCAAACAGCACCAAAAAAAACCAAGCAACCACTCCACATGCCATATGATGGGAATGAGAAATAGGGATATATTAAGCTATCCCCTGTTTTCCTGTTGTAGCAGTTGGATTTGCCAAAAAAAGTAATTATTAAGTTAGTAGTGTTGATAGCCGTGGGGAAACATATGACCCTGCTGGAAAAGGCGTAGCAGGGATTAGTTCCCAGGCCTGCTCCAGCCCTCCTGGGTCCCTGGAAAAGAGTTATTCTGGATCTGTGTCCTCCTCCTGAAGTAATTAAATACTTTCCCAGTGGAGTGCTTTGAAGACCAGCAGCTGATAGAAAAATTCTTTATCTAGACTGACTGTACCAGCATATCTTCTGTTTCTTTGGAGAAAATCTGTTTCAGGCAGTGCTCTATTCTAGTGAGGCTAGAAATAATCCATGCATCCAGAATTAGATGCTGCTGTTTGTGTGCCCCAGTGCCCAGAAAAGCTAGTGTGACTCATGATATGGAAAAGACATGAAGAAGGTTAGAATCCCAAATTCAACCATGAGGCTGCTGGAATGACTCCCTCTACTAACATATTCCTCTTTCATCTCTATTTCTCAATTTGCACAGCTTTGGAAGAAGCTGCCCTCTCTGAATCCAGATACAAAGATCACTGATCAAACAGAAAATTCACGATTTTTTTATAGCTCAGAAGGTCTTCCAAAATAATTTTCAAGTAGAAAATTCAGTTCCACGATGGAATCCCACTTTTGTAGGAGAAAAAGTTATCTTCTCTAACCATTTTCAAGAAGCTGCATTCTAGGATTTAATGGATCCTCAGGGCCAAGACTGAAGACAGGAGCTCTTCAAATAAGAGCGGTCCCTTTCTTATTAGTAACTCTGGTGGGGTTTAGTGAGAATGAAGCTTTCAGACTCCATATGAATGTGTCCATGTAGCCCAAGGTCTCACAACTTGTTAGGTCTGCATGCTCCCAGCTCCAGAACACACACTGCCTTGTTTCTTCCCAAGGAAAAGGTCAGATACTAAAGAGCCTGCAAAACCTTTTAGCTTTTCCTTTCAAAATATTTTCTCTAAATGCTATTTTCAATGTAGATTTTTTAATCTCAAAGTTTGTCATGGAAGGGGAAGCTCTGTTTCTGCCCACCCGTAGGTTTAAGGAAGTTAAAAGAGTTCTGTAACTTACAGATACAAGACCTGGAACACATTTTGGAGGATATTTCTGAAAATGAGAGCAAAGCACAGACTCTTCACAACTGGCTGGAAGCTCAGAGTGATCGACTGAGATCCTTACAAACCCCAGCAAGTCTGATTTCTGCACAGAACACATTAGATGATTGCAAGGTAAAGCATTACATGAATGATATTTTTGTAAAAACCCTATTTAGCACTTCAGTGAATCCAGAAAGAACTGCTCAGATTTTAACAGAAAAAACACAAAGGAGTTGCTAAAAGCTCTGCTAGGAGCTATTTCCTAGCAGAATACTACAGTCTGATCTTAATTAAAGCATGTTACATTCAGGTGATAGAGCCAGATGCACTTTTAATGTGAATTGCTATTCTGTGGGGTTTTCCTCCAACTGAAGATGCCATCTGCTGTTGCTCCATGGTATTTGGAGTGTTGCATAGCAATATTGTAGATCGTATTCTGAGATTCAAAATTGTTCTCAGTTCAGCACAGCCATGGTAAAAGCCATCAATTCCATTAGTTTGAAGAGCTCTGTGGTTGAAATGTCATGGAAACTACACAGTCCTAATTGGAAAAATAGCAATTCTCTCTACTTCTGCCCTAGAAGGTAGTCTCTCTGCACCAACCTCAAGAATCTTGGTGTCCTTTGGTTTTGTTGTGTTTTTCTAGGCATCACATCCCTCAAAATTAATCCAGGTGTTCAGCTGCATTAATAGAAAAACTGTTTGCATCTTGAGAGGTACGAAGAGTCCTGGTTGGTTACTGAGGAATTAGCTCCTGATTATTTCCTTCCCAAGCATGATGTCCAGTGCTCAGACTGACAGTAAAGGGACTGATTATAGTTCAACCTGCAGGAGACCATCTGAGGCAGCCACTGTCACTTGGAATTCCTGTAAAACAGTTGTGTATTAGAGTTGAAATGATGGTGGCATGGCTGAAGAATTATGCAAAATTGGTTTTAAAGAAGGAACGTTTATCTAAGCTCCTCACACAGCAGGTTTTTTCCTATGATCTCATTAAAAAAATCTTATTTTTCTTCCTTTTTTTTATCAATTAGGAGCTAGAAAATCAACTCACTGCTAAAGCCAAAACTCTTGACGATCTCAAACAGAGTTTGGCTTCGAATGGTAGTGCAGAACAAACCCCAGAAGCTCAGTCTCTCAGGCTTGCTGAGCTGTGTGAAATGAAGGACAGCATTGTAAACCAGGTAAAAGCTTCACCCGTGTTCAGGTTTCCTCCACTACCTGTTCTGACCACCAGTGTTATTAATCTTCTTCAAGGGATGGCAGGAGCTGGTACAAAAAAGATGCAAAGTATTCCTCACTCTTAACCTTCTGAAGAACTTCCTTTGAAGTCTTTACCATAATGTAAATTAATGTATTTCCAAAGTTGAGAGACAAAAATTAGTCTGATCTTGAAACAGTTTGAATATAGAGGGGGAAGGAACAGACCCCCATCTGCAGTTTAAGAAATTAAAGAAATAGCTATTTTTCTGTAAAGTTGAAAACTTGACTCTCTTGCTTAATCTGCTTCTCTTTCATACCTGTTATTTGTCCCCTGTTATGTGCTGGTGGAAGCTGTCTGTTCCTACCCCATTCTAACTGCAGTTTTTCCATCTCCCAGTGACTCTTCCATCCAGTCACTGGGATGGCTGCTGCCGTCTTCAAATCCTATGCAGTTTGCAGTTTGTTCAAGGATAGTCTGGCAGATTGGTTTGCCATGCAAATTTACTCCCCAGCAGTTTGTATTTATAGTTATATTATCTTTATACTTGGAACTGATCTTTTTTTTTGTGGATGTAATTGACAGGTTCAGGAAATATAATAATGAGTACATTTATAGATTTAAGTGTGTGGTAATAAATAACCATATACTGTAGAGAATTATACATGATGTAGTGTTTATGTTTATAGTTAAGATTCCTTTACACTTTCTATTATAAATGCCTTGCCTTTATTCCTCAAAACTTTGTGAAACCTAAACCCTTTTGCTTGAACTCTTCCACATAAGGTGTCAATACAAGATGGATCTGCTGCTTCTTAGTTTAGTTTTCAACAAAAATGACGTGGCTGTTTCTTACCAAGAAAGCAGGGAAATTTATGTCTGTGTACATGAAGAAAGATTGTCCTTCTGCTTTATAGCTGGGCATAGAAATTGGCAGGATTGCAGCCTAGTGCTTTTTTCTTCTTGCAGTCATATTGGGTCATGTTAATTTTAGGAACTTTATGACTTAACTATCAAACTTCTAAACTGCAGAGTGTTCTTACAGCCGAGTTGTCTGTGTGTGCAAAGAAACACTTAGTGCAGGTTCCTTCCCAGGGTGACTGCTCTCAGCAGAGCCAGGCTGTGATTTCAAATATAGGGCTAAGGAGATGTGATCCCTTGATTACAATGTCCGTAGGCTGAACTTGAGACTGTGAGTCTGTGGCCTCAGAGACATTTCCCAAGAACAATGTCTTTCCATCTTCCTTGTGTGGGCAGTAATTAGCTACAGGCTACAAAAAGCAATTACAAATTCCTCCCACCTATACCATGATTCAAAAGAGAATAGGGATGATTAATCCATCAGCCTGTGCGTGCCTGAAACTAGGATACTAGGATAAAATGATCTATGCAGTCTATTTAGGGTGAACTATAATATAGAAAATTTTTCTTCTCCCACTGTGTGGATGCATAGTCAGAACTGAAATCCAGCATCTGGCTTTGCCGGGTCTCATGGAGACATAGTTGGTTTTTTGCCCTGTTTTCAAGCTTTTCTCAAAACATCTGGTCCTGGCATGACTGGAAGTGGGTATTGAACTAGATGATGCTTTGTCTAACCAGGACCATGCCTTATGTAGTTCCCTGATTCTGAAGGGTAAAAATGACAAATCACACTGCAAGAGGACTGTGGTTTTGTGTTTGCAAAGTCTAGGAGTATGTGGCAAATGGAAGCTGTGCTTGCCCCTTATAGATTAGATAACTGTAATAGTAAAAGTGACATAGAAAACAGAGGATATCCATCATTTAATTCTATATGAGAACCCTGAAGTTGCTAGACTGGGATTCAGGTGGGCCTGCATTATTAGAGCACAATGGCATAAGAGGGATAACAGCTCTCCAGAGTATTGTAGCAGTGTCTTCTTCCATACAAACCAATTTCTGTTCAAATTATCTTTGAAAGGAAACTTGATCTCTGGATCAAACTATTTGCTTCCCAAGAAGATTAAGGCGCTCAGCTTCTTCCCACTTCAGGTTGATTTTGGCAGAAAGGAATAAGCAGTTCATTATTTCAGTACTCGTTACTTTTTGGCTTGTTCTGAAGTTGTGGCTGAAAGAATAGTGCTGCCTTGAACTCCAGTTAAATTTTAATTGCCCACAAATTCTTATACTTCTCTCTAAATACAGTTTACTGCTTTGTTTGAAGCCTGCACAATTCCTTGTCAAGTAGGAAAATACTCCAACTAGTGAAATTCTTGAGAGCAGTAAGCTTAGATTTTTAAGTAAATCTACAGGTGATAGATTTTCAAGATCCCAAGAAATAGCAACAAAAGTGTTTTGTTTGCAGGTTGCACAGTTAAAGGCCTCAATGCAGTCAATATTGGAGCAGTGGAGAGCATATGATGAAACTTATGCAGAAGTCAGCCTGATGACAACAAGATATTTATACTGCATAGACCAGTGCAAACCTTCTGAGGAAGAAGCTTCATTGGAAGCTTTGAAAAAACAGGTCAAAACTCTCCAGGTAAATCTATTTAAGTTGTCTTATTTCTGTACTTCCTTCTATGCCCTTAGGCAGACAAACAAACACTGAAAAACAAGTGAGCAACTTCATTATCATGACATTAAAGTCAGTGGAATACTATTACATTTTTTTTACCTCCAAAGACACTGAGGACTATTTTTAGGCTTCTTACTTTGTTTAGTGCCTAAGTTCAACTTTGGTGCAATTTAGGTACCAAGATTCAAGAAAGAAGTATAGGTCAGTCTGCCTTATTGTGGGCTAGCACTGCCTCTATTTTGGGTTGCAGAGATCCCTTGTTCAGTCTCCTGCACGTGCTGGAAGGCATCCCTGTAGGAAGCACCAGGTCCTCATACTCCCTTGCACCACAGAGTCCAGATGGACCTGTGCTCTGCACCACTATCCCTCATGCTAATGTCTGCTCAGTCCAAATCTAATTCACACAGACAGCAGGAAGTCTGGCTGAAAATACAGCTGGCAAAGGAGAACTGTGGACACTGTTGTATGTGTTTGCATAAATGTTATTCACCGTTCCTGTAAAAGATGTTGGTTCTTGGTTCATTCATTGAAAGTAAATTTGTCCCTTTGCTTGTGCTTCCCAGGGAAATGCTCTGCCATAAGGCTGTGGCATAACCTGGAAGGAGATGCCTGGGCATCAATGCTGCGACTCAGTGCAGAAACAAAGGGAACCCAAGGTCTCCTGAATGTTTTGTTTTTTTTTTTTTTTAGCTCAGACAATTTTACCTCTCTTAGCTTCCTAATATTTAGAAACAGGTGTTACATTTTTTGCAGACATTTTGATCTGTGCTGCAAAAGCATGGTATTATTGCTTCCCTATCCCTAACAATCTATAGGGGAAGTTATACTTAGGTTTGTTTATCTCCACAATTAATTGCAATAATCCATTCTGCAGTGTCTTCAAGATGAATCGGAGAACAGCGAAGAAAGCTGGGCCAAGCTCCAGGCTGCTGCCAATAACCTGAAGAAGAGCTGCTCCCCATCCTTCACAGAGATTATTGACCAGAAGTGCACAGAGGCACACACTAGGTAAGCCTGCAAAATAAGACCTCAGTTATCAGTATTTCTGAAAAAAAAGAAAAGCTACTGAGGCAGGACTTGAAGGTCTGTCAGATTTTTAAATCTATATTAATGCAACTCACCTGTCTAAGGGTACTGTGTGAGGAATAGAATCACAGAATGGTTTGGGTTGGAAGGGACCTTAAAGATCATCCCGTTCTAACCCACCTGCTGTGGCCAGGATGCCTTCCACTAGTCCAGGTTGCTCTGAGCCCCATCCAGGCTGGCCTTGAACACCTCCAGGGATGGGGAACCAATACCTTTTAACTGGATACCTTTTTCTTGATGGGGTCCCATAGCACAAACCACTCCGTATCAGCAAGGCTTCCAGTAACATGGGTGTGAATGCAAAGAAACTCCCTTGGGAATTCTGTGCCTATTCATATTCTGGAGGAGAACCTACTAGGAAAACGCTCTTGTCCTTGGATATGTTGGCAGGTGGAACTCAGTAAATGAAGACATCACAGATCAACTGCGGGCAGCGCAGGCGACCCTGCAGCTGTGGGAGCCCTTCGATACTTTATGCACTGAGACAGCAGCCAAGTTACAGCAGTACAACGAGCAGTGCACTCAGCTCTTGGATGCCCATGTGCCCGAGGAGAACATGATAGAAACCCTGGAGCAGAGGATACAGGATATGAAGGTACATTAAATGCGTTTCTGCTGCCTGGCACTAACCAAGGTTTATTGTTGAGAAACAGATCAAAAGAACACCACCAGTTCAGTCAGTGGAAGAGATAAAATCTGTGGGTTTCGTCCATTAACAGGCATCTTTGTGTTTCTTTTAAACACTTTGCCCAAATCCTTGGACCAAACCACAGTTAGCACATGATGAGAAGAGTGCAGAAGGGAGTAATCATATTCCAGCTCTGCCCATTTCCGCTCTACACAAAGAATCAGGCCTGTGTTGGAAGGAATCATTAAAAGAAAAATAGTTTACTTTATGGGGCATTGCTTGGGAGAAGAGATAATAGCTACTAGAACAATAGCTAGGGAAAAAATGTTTTCAGCGCACAGGACCATCCTTAGGTTTTCTACAGTCTTCAGGTTGGTTTTAATTGTATTTGGTGTTGTGTTTTGGCCTGGTCTCATGAGTTCACAGATTTCTGAGCTCATTAGATTATTCTAATTGCTTTTTACTTTAGGTAAATGAGACCTCATGCTAAGACCACAGAGTACATTGGACTCTCTCAGACAGCAAAGCTGTCATTAGGTTCTGACATTTTTAGTTTTTTCAAACTGCAATAAGGAAATGTAATAATCCTTATTTCAGGACAGAGCAATGATTCATCATGCTTTATGAATCTCTAGCTGTGTATTGGAAGAAGTCCAGAGTACTCCATTTTGCATATGGTCAAATAAGAGACTTTACATTATAGGAAAAAGAACTCATGTATTTCTTTCTGTGTCATAAACAACTGACAGCAGCAAAGCTTAGACCAAAACATTTTCACTTTCTTCTGATCTGTTAATGGCTGTGACATAAATTCCTCACTATGTTGGCAAAAAAGCATTGTGTTTTCTGAAAATTTTTGGGAAGAGTGTTGCACCTACTAAGCAAGGCATGACCACCTGAATGCCATTAGCACTGATGTGTGTGGGTAGAACACATGGAATTTATTGTGGTTTTTTGGAAGTGGTGAGTTAGAAGAATGGGGATCAGTGATATGGCATACAAGTTACATGTATTTGAAAATACATGTGCATTAAAAAATTGTATTTTAATCCCTCTAATCTTTTCCTCTAGTGTATACTAGGAAAGGTTCTGTGGAATTTTGTCATCACAATAAAATAAGTCCTATATAAAGAGTAAGAAATCAAAATGGATTATTTATTCAATGGCTGAAGTGGAACTTAACAATATGATCCCTTCCAAACATAGGGGTCAGGAAGCAGAAACCATTTTGCTTTTTAGGGAAATGTGTCTGCTCTTTGCTATCAATCAGAAATCTTTGTTTGTTACTCTCAGAAAAGACACTAAAAAGATAGTGGCAAATTTCAGGGGGTGTCATGTTAAAAGTAAATTTCAGTTGTCTTGGTCAAAAAAAAAAATCAAGTACATTGAATGAGTCTAAAATTACACCCTTTGTTCTTGTATTGCCTTTAGAGTTTAATTTTATAGGATCATTTCTGTAGTAAAGAGAAACAATTAAAACCAAACCTATGGTCCTCAGTCACTAAGGGATCCACAATACTGGTATGTTTGTAATAAAAGAGTGTTTCTCATCTGCAGCATGGGCCAGTTCTTCCATCTGCTAGTGTACACCCGTTTTGGAGAGAGGGATATTCTGATTTCCCTCCCTAATTTCCTCTGGAAAATAGTAGTATCCCGCTGTCTGAAGTCACTGGTGTTCCACTGAACTTTGAACTGTGCCTTTCCCAGCACTAGACTCAAAGGATGCAGTTCCCATTATCCTCCGGGTAAAAGGCTGAGGCTTCCACTATAGCTGAATTTGGCTCCCAGATGAGTTCAACAAAAAGAGTTTAGTTACAGCAACAAAAGGTACTAAATGAAAGTGGCACATGAATGACGATCTGATTCATTTACTGACTTCTTTTTCTTTCCCCTTCTCTCATCAGAATTTACAGCATGGCCTTCAAAACATAGCAGGATGCCGTACCCAAATTTATTTGCAGGCTGATAGGATAAAACAGCAGGCTGGGACAGCTGCTGAAGCCATTCTGGTGGAGAAGCTGCAGCCTTTCCAGAGAGCCACCTATTTGGAAAAGATGCTGCAGAGGAAGTTGGATGAACTTCAGGTGCTTTGTTTTTAATATTAAATCAACTGTCAGTGTGGGGTAACTTCTTACCTAGAGCCCTGTGTGAGCTACATTGTTCATTAGAGCCCTGTAGTTCTTGAATTGAAATTTCAATAAAATAAAAATAACTTGACAGCATGATCAACTATGTTAAGAAGTAATACATGAAGCCAGAGGGACAGGTGAAGGAAGGACTTCAGCCTTGCCAGCTTCTGTTGCTGTAACAAGCCTTTGCAAGTGGGCCAAGCAGTGCAGGACCCTCAGATGATTAAAGATTAGGAAACATATTTTTATTCTATGAACATTGGAGTAAGTTGTGAACTTCCATAGCTCTGCCTTGGAAAAAAACTAAGGGCTTCAGTTTGCTTCGATAACAGTGCACGTAATGAACATAAAACCAAACAGAAAACTGTGGCCATTTGATGTAATTTGGAAGACCAAATTTACATCCCTGTTCAGGAAGAGCGGGGAGGGAACTGAATCCAGGTTTCCCCACATAATGTCTGTTCTGAGAAGTGCAGAACTGACTTCTCTGTGCAGATATTCCTGAGAAAACTTCCAAGCAAATGTACTGCTGGACACCTGCTGAAGTAAAACTACTCTGTTCCTGTGAAAAAGTCTGATTTCAATAATTGTTCTGTTCTAAAGTAAACCCAAATTCATCACGAAATTTTAAGCCAGCTCTATTTATGATTCCATCTACCAGCACAGTTCAATGGCTGGAAGCCAGATATCTTTGTGAAGATAACAGATTTCTCATATTCCCTGTGAACTTCTCGCTGCATGAAAAATTTAATTTCTGGGTAGTTATTTTCTTTGATGTAACCCTGTAGTATTACCACAGAAATCTCTCCCTGCACCAGTTTTTGCCATTCATTCCTTATAAAAGTGTTGCTGTCTAAGTGTTCTCAGAGATGTGAAGTTTAATTCTTGCCAAGAAAGAAAAAAATTTGCCAGTGGTGTTCTCTCTGATGCATAGAAACCAAACTAGAGAGTAAAATTGAATTCCAGCCCTAGTTATTTCACCACAGAGCTCATGGAAGCTGCACAGTCTTGGCTGCAGGCACATGGGAACAGGCCCTGTGTGTGGCTCACTTTCACAAGTTTCTCCCCTTTGATAAGCTGAGTTTTTACTTTCCAATTTCCCAATAAATCAAACAGCCCAAAGCTACAACAGATATCTCAGAAGCCCTATTCCTTCCAGATAGTTATGAATCTCTCAGGACTGAGATTCAGTTTCTCGTTCTCTGCTTTGGGTTATATTTTCCCCTTATCCAATGGAAAAATTGAATAAATTTCAATAAGAGAGTTATAAATACATTAGAATTTGGATTTAACATCTGTTTGTTTTCCTGATAATACTGCTCATTGCTCCTTTTTGTATTCTGAATAAGTACATTAAACAGTAATTAACATAAATTTGCAATATTCACCCTAGTTCAATCTTCTACAACTGGAGGATTTCAACAACTGCCTTGACACGCTGGAGGGTCGTGTCAAGAATTGCACAGACGCCTTTGATAGCCTCTGTCTAGAGGAAGGAACAGACAACTCAGAATTGCTCATGGTATGTTGCATCCCCAAGTGCAAAAAGGTGTTACTCAGCTCTTGCCTACTTCAGCATGCTCTCTGTGACCTGAGTATCACATTACAGCACTTCCATCAGAGTAACTGTAATTTATCCAAAACACAAAAAGCAGTGATTTAAGTTTAAAAACTCCAGATCTGCAGTGCAGGCCAAATGCCTGCATGGAAGGGAGGAAAATCACATAGATTTGGGGTGGACAAAAGATCTTTTTCCCCAGCTTTGTTCTGGACCTGCCCTGTTGCCCTTGATGGAGGATACAAAGTAAATCTGCAAGCACCACATCTTGAGTATCTGTTCAGTGCTGTTGGAAAAGCGAGCCCTGTGTAAAAGAATTATGACTTTTTTTTGTTTGCTATATTCTTTGAAGTTGACACAGAAATTCTGGGGTTTTTTGGGTTAGTGTTTTGGATGTATAACTCTCAGATCTTTCCTACAGAAGAGGTTAGGCTTCTATATTTCTTTGAAATGAAAGAAGGGCAGTATTTTTTTGCAATTAATTAATTTTTTTACTTCCAGAATCACACACTGGAGCTTGCTGCACTTTCTCCAAGCATAGAGAGTTTGAATGAAGCAAGCATTAAGCTGCCACTCAGTGACTTCACCCTGAAGAAAATGCAAAGCCTAACTCGGCTGTGGAGTCAGAAAACAGCAGCTGCTCTGGAATGTTGCAGGTCTGAAATGCAAACAAAAAATCGCTACTAACAATTTCCTTTTCTGTGAGGAGAATCAAAACTTGAGATAGAGCATGGGAAATCTGTTCTCATCTTTCTCTGGGGCTTTCCAAGTTGAATTCTGCACTTACCATTTACTCAATTAATCAGTGGCTATTTGTATTGTATTCCAAGTCACTTAAAGCAAAAATCTGAATGATCATAGAGAAAGAAGGTAGCAAAGTGCCAAGTGAACCCCCCACTATTTTAGTATTATTAGCCTGTACATTAGACCATATGCAAACATATCCAGAAAAACAGCCACCCACACAACAGTTTCTGATTATTCATTTTGTTTTACAGTATGCTTGAGGGAACCCAAAATGATGAAAAGAAATTCTTTCAGAAATGTGAAAAATGGATGAAATTCCTGGAAAAAATGAAAGAGGCCTTAAAAGCAGATATTCCAGGCCGGTTTGAAGAACTGCAAGAGCAACAGAGAGTATATGAGGTAAAGCTAACTGTAAAAATGGAAGCACCATCTTGCGTGGTGAAGGTGGGGGAAAATCACTAGAAAATGCTGTGCCTTTTGAAATTAGATCTGGGCAGAGTTTTACAGAGCATTTCACTCTTGAAATGCTTATTCAGAGGAAACCTCTGAGACGCGAAAATCCTTTTCCAAAATGGATGGATCCCTTTTTGCGGAGATCAGACTTCTAGGAGTGCAACTTCAAGTGTTGTGTCGTGGAAGTCCTAGATTTCTCCAGCCCTGAGGTGTAACTGTCTGTCTGCCTGTCCAGAGCACTGAAGTCTGTATGCTGCAGATCTGGCAGGAGTCTTACCAGTTTCTGGAAGAGCTGAATTTTAAACAAAATGTGTTCACAGCATATTTCCATTTTGACCAGTTGTTAAGATTTTGGTGGAAATCTGTTTCACTGGCATTTTCCCAAACACTTGATATTTGTTACAAAGAGACAGTGCTTCACATGTGTATGACAGTATCTGTTCAGAGGAGGAGGCACATTGCATTATTCTAGCAATGGAAAAATAACCAAAATAGAGAAAAGAAAATTATTTGTTAAATGCTAAACATCATAACCCATTATGGTGAGCCTTGTTCTGCCACAGTGGGCCACAGCCTCATATTACCCTGAGTGCTGGGGCTATTTCCACAGGATGTTAAGTGTCTGCATGTTCATTAGGGTCCAGAGAAAGTTATTTTCTCTTTTACTTAGACCTCTCCAAACCAATTCATTCATCACAATGAAATAATTTATAGAAAAAAACTTCTGCTCATTGTTTTAAAGAGTAAATTCACCCTTAAGTGTAGCCTTTTTATACCTTTTCTATGGACTTCTGTCTAGATTGCATTTCTCATTAATGAGTCCAACAAACTTTAGGTTTCAGATTGTCTGTACCATACAGCTTGTAGTCGGTTCTGCTATCACTTATATGCAAACTTCTCCTGGTATCCAAAGAGTGTGAAATCTTTTAAGGTGCATTCAACACTAACACTTGAAAATAACAGTTTTGAGCATTTGCAATGAAATAAATCCCATCACTCTAGAGGAGCCAGAAGCAGCTTTCATTGCAAAGGTTGTTAAGTGAATAGTTAAAACTGCTGTTCTCGTGGTATTTTCAGATGCTGCAAACTGAGATTTCCATAAATCAGCAGACATTTAATTCCATCATAGAAAAAGTTCTACTCTCCTTGGAGTCCGGAGAAGCAGAGAAAAGGTAATCCATTTGTTTTGCTCCCTAAAATCTTGGTAATTCATTGAATATGCTGTCTTCCTTGGAGTTGGTATTGAATCTTTGCTCTCGTGAGGACATAAACCCAAATTCTTGCTGGGTTCACTCTTTAAATAACTTCCTGACATATTTTGCAAAAGTGTGAGGAGGTCTAATAAGAAGGAAACAGGAGTGCCCTGGCCAGACTGGGATACTGGTATTTGGGATACTAACTGGCTGTTCTGCCTAACAAACATAATTGCTCCTGAACAGGAGGCTTTTGTTGTGTAATTGTGGTTGAGAAGCTACCTTCTTACAGAAGGTAATGAGGGTGCTGCATATGAAGGATCCTTTCCTACTTCCTAGACCTCTGTACTTTTCAAAGTGCAGAGGTGTGGGCTACCCACTCTGCCCCTGGCACACATGACGAGTCATTGGCCATGAAACCCAAAACATATGGTAGCTAAACCTGTTTTTTATCAGTATGATCTTATACTTTCCTCTTAATCAATGTGGCATGAGAAACAGCAAGTAATACTTGGGAGCAGAGGTTCAGCTGCCTCAGGTGTTTGCTGTGAACACATTCCCCTCTCTGCCAGAGCTTGCTGCTCCCAGAGAATTGGCAGGACAGTGTATGTGCTCCCCTCAGCCCCTTGTGAAGTCCATAGCTTGGCTTTAAGCTGCCTGGGAAGGTAGGGCTCAGCTAAGCCAAGCCAATCTGCTGGATTTTTGTGTTGGAGCTACCCCCACAAACACAGGGGTTTGTATAAAAAGCAGTCAGGGGCTATGGCCTCTTGCAGAGGAGCAGAATTGATAGATGGGGTTGTCTTAATCAACCAGCTAGATCTGCTGGATTATTTAGCCATGTTGTATAAGAGGACCAAAAAACTGTTTAAGTGGGTTCCAAAACACCACAATTTGCAATTGTGCAGATCAATTTTGCGGCATAATCAGTGACCTTGTCTCACTTGCATTGACCTTCTTGTTCTTCAGAGAAGTGTTTAGTGCATAATGTGTCTGATTCCTGTGTATGCCACAATTGCAAGATTGACTTGCCTTATTCATTCTTATATCATGTAAAAGGTTTTTTTTGATTGCTTAAAAGATGTAATACAGAGAGCAGGGCTGAGCTTAGGCCTGCATAGAGCTTTTTGCATTGTTGGGTATTATAATTGGAAAACAACTTTGCAAATAGAAATCATCACAATTACTGTAATATGCAGCCTTGAGATCAAAATAAATTAAGACTCAACACTTGTTATTTTCAGGACAGAGTTTATTTCCAAGCTCACCTTGCTGAAAGAGCAGTGGCAGAATGTTATCCGGATGGTTCAGCAGAGGAAGAAAGATATTGATGGACTCGTGAGCCAGTGGCAGCTCTTCAGGAGTTCCCTTCAGAGTCTCAACAGATTCCTTGATGATACCAACAGCTTCCTCACAGCTGTGAAGAGCCAGGACTGTTATAGCCTTTACCAGCTTAGAAATGTAATTCATGATTTCAAGGTACTGTATTTATTTCTCATAAATCTAAAATACTTGGGTTTTTTCCTCAGCCTGAAACAACTTCAGTCCAGTAAGGTAAAAGCTTTAAAATCACATGCCTTTTTTGGGGAAAAATGGTTGCTGACACTTTTTCTCTAAGCTGAGCACAGTTGAGAAAATATTGACATTGTGAAAGGCTCATTATACTAGGAAACTTCTTGGTCAACATTAACATTTAGTAGCCTTGTATGCTAAAAATCTTACTGATGTGAAAAGGGAAATGCAGAGTGCCAGAAGATTAGACAAACCCTGGTCAGTGGGTAACCTCTAGGACTATGTGTATCTTACTGACATGACTGCTGAATTCAGGCCCTTTAGTTTGCCTAAAGGAAGAAGGCATATATGTGTCAGGAGAGGCCTATAGGTCCTGTGTGTGCAGGGATGGGCAGGAGATGCCAGGAGCAGAGGATAAAGCACTTGCAAGGGGGTCTGTCCTTGGAACCATCAGTCCAGGATGCACAGACCTGGACAGCAGTCCTTCAGGGTGGTGAGTTCTGCATTTCACATGTGGTGGAAAAAAATACTTTCCTTTGTTAATTTTGGATATTTTGGTTTTCTGTTTAACTGTGCACCTCCTTGTTCTATAGGAAAGTAAAAACAAGCAGCAGTTGTTCAAGATTACTTAAGGCAATCCAAAACCTTTCAAAAACATATTACTGAACGCCATTTGCACAATCCAAGATTTATATTGTGTACCCACACACCTAATGTTGATGAATTAACACATTACCAGTATTCCATTTGGCGCTTGCCTTGTTTATTTCATCTTTATTTTTACCTGCTGTGTACAGATGATTTCCAGTAGATTTTACAAGTTAATGCTCATGCTTTTCCTTAGTGAGAAAAGCCAGAAAGTCTTCTCCCTCCTACTCCAAATTGCCCTTTCCCTCCTGCTGCTGTTCTACAGAAAGAAACAATGATCATATCTCCTTGTGTTACCAATTGTTTATAGGCAAATTTGTTATAGGCAAATTATTATTATTGCTGGCTTACTTCACTTGGATATGTCATGATTAACAGAGCTGTTACCTCTGAAAAAGTTTGTCTAAGTTGTTGATGGTAGAGGTGCTAACAGAACTTACACTGGCTTTTTGTTCTGAGTAACTCATACAACTGCATTTCCATCTTTTTGTAACTGCTGTACTTTTACCCTATAGATTCAGTCTGTGAAAAGCTATTGTAGAGTTTTATAAATCAAAATATCAGAGAGAATATGATTTTTCTGAAATTAAGGAAGCAGATAGGAGATCTATTCACTACTGTCTCGTGAATATGAACAAAGTAGTGCCTTGAAACTCCTTTTGTGTGAGGAATCTTCCCAAGTGAAATATCAGGAACACGCTTCTGTCACTTCCGAAGAACAGTTTAGAAACTAATTTTGTTTTTCTTTCAAAGAGTAAGACAGTGATTCTTCAGAGGTGGCAGGCTGTGTACACCTTAGTCATCGACGTTGGGGAGAAGTTGCGCGCTGTCTCCAGTCCCGAGACCAGCGCTGCTCTCCAGGAGGAGCTCAGCCAGTTGCAGCAGAGCTGGGGGAAAACCCAGGCCCTGCTGGAGAAGAAGAAGATGCAGTTCAGCGGCACCCTACAGGTACATGGTGTCCTCCCCACCTGCTCCTCTGGTGTTGGGTCTTGAGAACTTCCCTGTCCAACCATCTCCAGGGCTGAGCTCTGCAGCAACAAGGCACACGCTCAGCTGCTGCTCACCCAGAGGGGCTCTGAGGGAAGTGCCCGTCTGTGTCATCAGAGCTTGTGGGAAGCCAGAACTGTGGTCCCCTCTTCTCCAAAGAAAATTGAGTCAGCATCCATTTGTTGCTACAATGGATGTTCCTGCTCTGATTGTTCTCATGGCCCGGAGCTTGCTCCTGCTTTGGGCTGTGAAGCCTGAGATAATATTTAGCTTAGAGGGAGTTAGTGTGACTTGTTGCTCCTCTAAACAGAAGGGTCAGGTCAGTCATGTTTATCTCCTTAGAGCAATGAATTTGCTTTCCTGGTTAGGTAGCACATAGGTATGTCTGAAAATTGAATACTGTCATTGATAAAATCCCCAGTCCAAAAACTATGCTTGGGTTGAACAATCCAAGCCTTTCGGGTTGAACAAAACAAAAAGAGCAGAAATGCCCTGTAAGGCAAGCCTTAAATATCAGAGGCTTCAACTTCTGTAAATCCAAGCACCAAATCTTTGTGGGTGGTACTATGTATCAAGAAAGAAAATTCAAAAAAAACAGAGCACATGATTCATTACTTCAGTGTTGGAGATGCTATTTTGTAACATATCCATGTGGTTCAACATGTCATGATAAAGTATCCTCACTCTTTGTACTTTCTTGGGTGTCCTTGAGCAGACTTGTGACCGCTTTGAAAAGCAAACCAAGGAATTGGAAAGCAGACTGCGAGAGCTAAAGGAGAAAGTAAAAGATCCACTCCCTGTTGAACACGAAGAGCTCCACAAAGCCAAGGAACACATTAAGGTATGAACAGCCATATTGTATTTAAATAGATACAGTCTTTGCACACCACCTGCTCCCTGTAAAATCAGTTTTCCCTCTTACCTGATCTTCAGTGACACTGAGTTTCTCTCTTTTACACCATCCTGATTGCTGACAATCTGCAAAGTCCAGCTGACCAAGAAGATTGCAAGGGATAGTAGTAGCAGTGTTTGGATTTTTTTTTTCCTGCTTCTGCTCCCTTTACAGTCTGAATTTATAAAATGAGTAGTTTCTTAAAAAAAAGGGAAAAAATTCCTTGTCTTAGCTCAACTGGCTGCTATCCCTGTGACTGAATCTCCTTTTTTGTTTTCCAATCCATTTTGGACAGGGAGCTCCTCAGGCAAGAGGCCTTGTAAGTCTGCAAAGCACCACACACACCTGCAGGATCTGGGAATAATTACAGAGAAGGAAAATTAAGAGTAAGGGAGTGGCAAAATCCCTTGCAGCCCATAGTGCACCATGAAAGTTAAATGGAGTGAAAAGCTTTTCCAAGGGATAGGAGACATTTGTCTGGACTGGTCAGTCTTTCATCATCCTTTTATGAAGTGAATTGTTGACCTATGTAGTGGGAACAAATAAGCTTATTAATGAGCCAAGGCTTTGAACTCATTATCAGCTGTCTGAAATCTTCTTTGTGAGTGCTGGCTGCTTTTCCCACGGCAGCAGTCTTGCTGTAGCCCTGAATTATCTGTGAGAGGGCAGCACACAGCTCCTGCCTCTTGTTCCAGTAAGAGAAATTCAGCCGCAGAGGCATCAGGGTCAGACAGTGCCAGTGCAGATGCTGCTCTCAGGTGTCACAGTTGAGTAAAATAAGGTACCAAAATGGCATGGGGGAGAAGGGACCTCCTTTCCTCTCCCTGCTTTTCACTTTTATATGGAATAAAGCTATTTTTCTGTCAGGCCTGGACCTGATATGAGGCTAGCGAGGTCGCATGAAATTCCACAGCTCCATTAATACAGGGATTCTCCCTTTGTTAGGATATATAAATACACGTGTGCACATTTGTAGGGAGTAATTTATTGTGAGCCCAAGTAAATTTTAGTCTCAGGTGTGTTTATTTTTTTCTCTAGTGTTGAAGCTGGGTCCAAGACCTGTGAAAATCCTCACAGGGCTCAGAGCCAGCACACTTTTGATACAAACACTCACAGGTTTTTTTTTTTCCCTTTAAAATGAGACAAATTGGATTCTCTGTAAGAGGTTTTTTTTTGTTAGATGAGCAAGTGACACTTCCCAGCAGCCTCTTTGCAAATTGGGACCTAGGACCTTGTGTGTTGAGTCTCATTTCCCAGCTGCACGCAGTGGTGCCTCTGTTTTTTAGGTGACAATTTTAACACTCTTAAGGAAAATGTGTAACTTCATTATAAAGAGCAAGGGAAGTTAGCAGAAGAGACAGCACGCCTGTGTGAATGAGCAATTTAAAAACTCCACATTCCTGTGAAATCATTCATTAGAGAAGGGAACTGATTTTGGTTTTTTAGCATTTAAATAAATAACCTGAAATTGGAGCAAATGCAGGTGGAAAACGACTTGCCCAAAATAATTATAATAGAAACAAAAAAACAAAAGGAAACTCCAAAGAAGTGGGCATGTTTCAGCCTGGGTGTGAAATGCCAAAGGCTGCCCTGGAGCGTGGGGAGTTGCAGGGGCCAGGCTGCGCTCCGGCACTTTTGGATGCAGCGGTGGTACCAGTGGAGCACATCCCGGGGCTCCAGTGGGGCTCCAGTGGGCTCAGGGAGACCCCGACCAGCCCAGCCCTGCTGGAGAGCACAGCACAGGCAGCTGCACATTCCCTGCTCTCCTCCCCCACAGGCCAGGCAAGGGATTAGCGAGCAGGTTTGGAAAGCCGAGGAGCTTAGTGCCAAGGCTTGTGCTGGTGCGTTTTCATGCAGGAGCTGGAGCAGTCGCTGGCAGACTGGGCCCACGACATGAAGGAGCTGCAGGCCATGAAGGTGGAGCTGGCACACCTCATCCTCACCGAGGACATGATGGTGCTCAAGGAGCAAGTGGAACATTTGCACAGGCAGTGGGAAGAGCTCTGCTTGCGGGTAAGTCTTCACCTCCTCTGGGGGTTTATAGCAGGATGTGTATCCATGTGGCCTGGCAGGAAAGGGGGGAGCAGGTCAACAGATGGGGTTTCCCTTGGGTTTGACTCACTTTTGCAGTTTTGGGTGGGAATGGGGCTTCTCCTGGTGCAGCTGACCCGGGCTGGAGTTTGCTCTTTGTGTCCTGGACACAGACTGCTGAGATTTTTGTTGCAAACCCTTTGTAACTAGTGAGTGCCGAACTGCACGGAGGCCAGATGCAGCTGTTTACTGGAATAGGTGCCTTTGTTCTGGGCTGCCAAAGGGAGGGAGGGAGGGCTGGGGGGAGGGATGAGCACAGGAATTGCCTGAGGGCATGGAGCAGGGAAAGGAAGGGGGAAGTGAAAACAAAATGCCAGGAGATTTGATAAAGAAAACTTAAATGTGTTGAAATGGGTTTAAACCCATTAAGAACGGACTTGTCTTTTCTGTAGCAGTAAAATACTGTGAAATATTTGCATTTTTTGTGGCTTGTTGTTGTATTACACTTAATTTAGTGTTGCATGTGAAATTGCTGGGGAGCATTTACAGCAAAGTCACATGAACTTGATTCATTAGGTTATTATGTAGTTTGAATGTGTTTACTTTGCCCTCTTAACAGGATTGGAAGAAGTAAAATAATTTGGAGTCTTACGTTACTCTGAGTAGCTCTACAGACCAGCAAGCCAAACTCTTGCCTCTCTTTACTCACAACTCTCTAGCTTTTATTTTACAGTTTGTAAAGAAGTATCAAAGCAAGTTAGTATTTTGTTTCTAACTCTTACTCGGGCAAAAGTAAAGCAATCTTGGTGGGGATATTGCCAGAGTAATGAAAAGCTATGCTTATTTCACAAACTGTGCTGTGATGAAATAGTTATTTGGGTTAATTTTTTGCGTTGCAATGAGAAAGAAGAATTGAGTATCTTTACCTTAAATGGGATGGTTACTCTACAACCAGTATTTTCTCTGTTATTGCTTCTGAACTCTGAAAATAATTCCAGAGACATCTTCCCCCTTCCTGAGAAATAAGGGCCATTATTTTTAAATCAAAATGCCTGAACCATTTTCCTAATGGGAATCTGTAGTTAAGCGTATAAATGCAAGAACTTTTATGTTTTTCATTTTTTGGCGAGCTGCTGAAGCCTGCTGTCCCCACTGTGGTGAATAGCCCTGAAAATTAAGCTTTTTTTTTAGGTACCCTACTTCAGTCTATCCAAGTGGTAATTTCCTGCAGTAATTTAAGTTCAGATTTTATTTGAAATTTCCATTTTAATTTCCTGAGGGAACAACGTTTAGCTCAGTCCATCTTGGAGAGAGGTGACATTAATGTGACTGTGTTAAGCACACAGAATCCATAGTGGGAGGAATCTGTTCAGGGCTGTAGTGGAGGGAGGCACTGAAATGTTTGCACAGCCCTAATGAGCCTCCAGAGAGCCGGCACTGATGCTCAGCGCTGGACACCAGGGCAGGAAAGCAGACTTTGCCGGCTCTGCTGTTAGCACAACTGCTTTGTTTTGGCTTACAAATGAGAGTCAAGATGTATTGTGTGAAGAAAAGTCTGCGGAATAAATGCAGAGGGGTGAAAGAGCGACGCGGCCGCAGCTGTCACCGCCACAGCAGCAGGACAGTCAGATGCCTGTGCTCTGCTGGGCAGGGACACAACACACGGAGGGAGCAGATGCACTCGAGGGATTAGCGTTTGCAGAGCTGCCCTTGCAAGGTGCATGTAGGTCACAGATTTAACTATTCACATCAGCGAGCAGAGCATCCCATCCTGATGAACGCCAGAGTACGGGTTGGGCCTGGGCCTTGATGTTCTTTTAGCTTCCCTTGGAGGGAAAGCACATCATGCTTTGGATGCAAAATGGAGATGGTACCAGGGCAGCTGGTCCAAGGAGAAAGTGCTCAAAGCAGTGGATTGAAGGGCTTGTGTTCCTAGAAGCTTGTCTGGGATTTTTTGGGTCATTCCTGTTATACCCACAGTCTGTATTGCTAAGCCAGCTAAAAGCTGCTTCTTGTTCTCAAAATCCTGCCTTGCCCCTGTCTTAGCAGGCAAAAATGGAGTCGGGATCATGTCAGGATTTAATCATGTCTTTACACACATACATAGTCTGTTCTTACACTGACCAAGTTAACTCTGATCTCCACACATGAGTTGTTGCAAGTCATAGAGGAAGGATGAGGGGTTTACCCTTCATACCTCTGAGGCTGACAGTACAAGGGAGCATCCCAGAGCAGAGACCCCCTTAGAGAGTTTCTGAGGTCCCTGGCATCTCCAGACTTCTTCCGATGGAGAACTTTGGAGACTATTTCCCAGTGTCCCAGACAGTGCTTTCAGCCTCATCTCTTTGCTTAAATCATCATGAAGGATTCAGAAATCACTTCCACCTCTCCATCCCCTCCTTAAAAAAAGTCGGAATTTAAAGGACAAAAGCAATATGTTTGGTGAGGGCTTGCTGCCTTCTCTTTTGATCCTGGTGTTACGTGGAGCTGGTCTTGCTTCCACAATGAACACTTAAACTTCCCTCTGGGGTACAAAATAGTGTTAGAGGTTAGTCTATAAGAATCAATAATGGAATTTTGAGGAGTCATGCTGTATAAGGTGCATGTGAGATGTGAAGAGGGAGTGTTTCCTGCTATGGGGTGATTTTTAGAGTGGCCATTCACAGCCAAGACAAGCAAAATGTGATGTTCAGTCTTTAGACAAAGTTTATTGGTGAGGGGTTGTTTCTCCTGTTTCAGTAGAACCTGTACTTTTTTTCCCCTTTCTTTGTTCCATATATCTTAGTATGGGAATCCAGAGAAGTAGATAAATGAATACAAATACATATTTAAGATCCCTAGGCTAGAAACAGGTACTATTAGCTAGAATAAGAGTGACCCTGCTTCTTTCTGAGATATTGGAGCAGTGGTAATAGCTCTGCTGGTTTAGGCAGTATCAGACCTTAATTTCTCTGTCTAGACAATTTGTTTATCAGTCCTAACAAATGTAATTTTGATGGGGGGAAAAAATCCATAGTTTTCAATGAAAAGGATAGATTCTTGATGCTAATTTTTTTGGAAGTTCTCCAAGAACTGGTGAGCGAATGGAAAGAAAAGAGGGAGGCTTTTATAGAGATAAAATTATTCCAGTCAGGAGTTGCACAGTTTCTCTTACAGTGGCAGAAAAACAAGAACTTACCAAGGTGTTATTTCTCTTGTGTTATGTATAAGGCCATACTAAACAGTATGTAGTAATTAAATATTTTATATTCCTTCTTTGTTTGGCATTTTCAGGTTTTTCACCGAGTAACATTTTAAATTATTATATAAGCACATTATTTATAAAGCTGTCACTCAGTTTCATTCTTCTGAGGGAGAGAATCTGGTATTTGCTTGTCAACTTTTTGCCCTGCTATCCAAAATAAGATGTAATAACAACCTGCTTGCTGGCTTTGAAAAGTAGAGATACTTGATAACTGCTCCTGCAAAATGGAATATGAGCAAATGCAGTCTAGAAATTAGAAGGCTGGTTTCCTTCCTGAGAAAGCTGTTACTGGAAGTTAATATTACTGTGTGCTTTTCCATAGGTGTCTCTGCGGAAGCAGGAGATCGAGGACAGGCTCAATGCCTGGATTGTGTTCAATGAAAAGAACAAGGAGCTGTGCTCCTGGCTGGTGCAAATGGAAAGCAAAGTGTTGCAGACTGCAGATGTTAGCATTGAGGACATGATAGACAAATTGCAGAAGGTAAGTAGCAGCACCCGTTTTCTTCAATTGCAGTCTGGTAGCTCGTTATGGAGACACCATTCCTCATGTACTTCTTGCTTCTTAGGAGTGATACGTGATATAAAACCAACAGGTAAGGGCTTTTGTGAGAAGGTGAGCTTTTCTAGCATCATCTCATATCTTCTTGATGTTCAGACTTGGAGCATAATGCAAACAGAAATGCCTCCTGAGTGCATTTAGGCATGGAGTGTGAGCTGTGTGAGCTGCAGTAGTGGGGGTCTCTGTTGTTGGGGTTTTGGGGCACATGTGCACACACAGCACTGCTCAGAACTTTCCCTCCTGGGGATCAATGGTGTCCTGGGAGCAGCTCACTGCTCTCACCACCTCTATCATCTACACAACTGGTAGTCAGAGGGCAAAGGAGATTGAAGGACAGGGTAGGTCTTATGTCAGGTGAACAAAAAGTTTCCACAGCCAAAAATAAAACTTAATTTTGCCCCTTCCCTGTGGTAGTTAGTGCTTTCTAATACTTTTATATTAGCTTGGTTTTAAAAAGGACCGTTATTTTTCTGCTGTGTTCCTCCCCATGGCTAAAAGGTCTCAATATCTAATCCTAGATCTCCTCTGCATGAGAATACCAGCAAAATAAAGCCATCCTAGACTTGAATTTGGGTTCCTTTGAGGTAACTTCGTTGAAAAATTACTTTAAATCAGGAAAACAGATAAAATTAGAACATTCAGTTTCTATTTTTAGGAGTACTTACTCCTGGCACTTGCAAGTCTTTAAGCTGCTTATTTTTTCATAGTGGCATCAGTGTGAGAGGGCTTCTTCATTGAGATTTTCTTAAGAGTTGTACATGCTAATGTAGAAACCCCAGACAAACCTGACTTCACATCACATGTGTGGGAAAAGAAACAGACAGTTTTGTTTTGGTTTTACTGTTTTGTTTTGCCCTCTAGTTAAGCAATGTTTGTGTATATTTATCAGGACTGCATGGAAGAAATAAACCTGTTCAGTGAAAATAAGCTTCACTTGAAACAAATGGGCGATCAGCTAATCAAGGCTAGCAACAAGAGCAGAGTTGCAGAAATAGATGACAAACTCAACAAAATCAATGATCGCTGGCAGCACCTCTTTGATGTCATTGGGGCACGGTAAGAAAATGATTTTCAATGTTTTTTGTGAGATAAAAGTCAGAGGCTTATGTCCTTGACCATCAAAAACAGACTGACACGACTTTTCAGTTCTGTTGAAATGTATTTTTGAGAGTCAAGCTGAAGTGAATGCTTTTTTCGTAATGACTTGTTGCTGTATTATGACACCAGATGTCTTAATTTACTTAATGGTAGAGGGCAGGGTGTAAGAACTCATATAAAATACAATTTTTATTATGGGAGCTTTGTAAAAGGAAGAGTTAAAGTGATCTCTCTGTTGCATGTGTTGAATTGCAACTTGATTTTAAGGCAGTCTGGTAGGAGTTCATTTGGGCTTTTTAGGAGAGCGTCCTGTTTTAACAAAAGCCTTTGTTTCACCCTATGTCTGAAAGCACAGAATTTAAGAATAGATTCTGTTCTGTCTCTGTAGACAGTCAGATTTATAAAATGATACCGTTCCTTCTTTACGTTCAAAAGTGTATGAAATTTCATTTAATATCAATGCTATTTCTTTACTCAGTCTCTCTCATAAAAAAACCTGAAAGACCATATGAGTTTCTTTTAAATTTAGGATCTTTTGTATGATGGTGAAATGTAAAATACTACCAGTTGAAATTAAAACAAAAACCTGCATAGTCTAGGCAACGACCTCTTCTTAAAGGATTAAACATCTTTATTATACTTGACAGAGTTAAGAACATCATGATCATTTTAGTATTAGCCTTACTGAGAAGATCCCATTTCATTATTATCTCTGAGTTTCTACCACAGCTTGGCAGGAGGAGGATGCTGGGCTGGTCTCACCCCCTGCTGAGTTTATTAGTAATCCAGAAATAATAAGGCTAACACCAAATTAGTATTGGTCTAAACTTCTCTCCCAAGGTTTTGTTTTGCCAGTAATCCCCCTCTGTGGGCCCTCAGAAGCTCTGCTGCTGAGTTTGGGACAGGTAAGGCGGGTGGTTTGTGCTGTGACAATGTAGTGCTAAGTGTGCTGGGCCTTAATCAGGAATGAGATCTGAATTAATGGTGACACATGAGCCGTGAATGATTAAGCAGGAGGTGCCTTCTTAAGGTCCTACACTTTGCAGGTAGTCTTGCAATGGTTGTCTCAAGGTGTCTCTGTGTTTGATCCAGTGCAGGAGAGAAAGCTCCACTTTTATAACAGCACTTTTCCTGTTCTCATCTGATGGTAATGTGTCACTTTTAAAGCACTTTTATGATCATTTGTGTTCTGCTGTGTGTTAGTTTTGAATTGTAGCAATTTTTAAATGCAGGTTAAAACTGAGGTTAAAATGGCACATTCCTACCATTCTTTAGGAAAATATTCTAAAGAACTGATGGGATATTTAGAGACATTTGGACGTCTTATTCCAGCACTCTGTGACAACAGAGCACTTGTTTGTCTACCTGGGATGTCTTAAATCTTTACCTTCAGACAAGTGTACAGTGGTGCTTTGAGGTACATTAGTGTGCCAGTATTTGATGTCTAAGTGGATATTGCAGCTACTGGAGAATTGGTGTGATGCTTTATGATTGTTCCTGTGTTCTTAATCCCAAAATGTCTGTCATATGCCAGCTTCTACTTGTGATTTCCACCAATTTCCTGCTTAGCACCAGGGTAATGAACTGAAAGGACCTGGCAAATGTGATTTTAAGCAGCTCCCTTGGTGGTCCAAGGTTATCAGGGCAGCCCCATGGGCTCTGCTGCTCCTCTTGGACTTAGTACTAGCAGAGATTCAGTGTATGGCAGCGTTTTGCAGCCTGGGTGCACATCTCCTCCCTTGCCTAATCCCCCTTGCTTGGGCTTGGCTCCCAGCTCAGCAGTTCTCAGCTGCTCAGTCATAAATTACCACTAGACCTGTGAGTGTGGGTTGGGATGCCCTGTGCTGATAGACTGTCTCCTTCCTTTTCAGTAAAAAATATGGTATTTATGCTGTGTTGAAAGAGCACATGAAAAGAGCGTGGTGGCAGAATATTTTGGCCCTGCTGGATTGAGCCATCACAATCCAGACATCCTCTCACAATCCCGAACATCTGCCATCACCAGTTTCATTCAATGCATAGTAGGATGGGTTGGCTCCAGGGAGCCCTTAGGGAATGGTACAGGGGCTGTACACCCACTGTGGCCCTTTGGAAGAGAAACCGTGGCACTGCAGGACTGCTGCCATGTCAGCACACCTGTGCAAAGCCCTTTTCTTTGGGCACTGATTCATGTCTTGAGCAAGATAAGAGGAATGGAGGAGATGCCTCAGGGAAGGAGTGCCAGAGGACCTGGAGGGTTTGAGGATAGGGGAATTCTGCCTGGAGAGATGTGATAAATTTGACTGTGGTGGGGAGAAAAATCTTATCTTTCTCCTGAAATAATGAAATTAGAAGGTAGTTTTACTCCTATCTTTTCAGATCAGTAACTGTGGCAAGTGAATTGAAGTGTAAATTTTCTGAGTTTTTGAGTGAATCTGTGACCATTTGAAGCTTTTTTTTGACAAGTATTACAACTTCAGCAGTTTCTGTTGAACTCACAGTGATCTGCTGCCTTTATTTACACCACAGCCCACTGCACCTTGGCTCTCAGTGGCTCACCCACCATCACAGGGGCAAGGACCAAATCGTGCTATGTCTTCATAGCAGGCCAAGATTTGGGCAGAAAGTGAACTACAGAGCCACTGAGTAGGGGGAGAAAATGTATATTGAATAGCTGTGTGTTCAAAGCCAGTTCTTCATTTTGGGCACTGAATCTTTCTTGTAGAAAGGCACTTTTTGATCCTGTGGTTCAAGAGTATGAAATAACCCATATCCACAAAGGAATCTAATTGAGGTCTGTGGTTGCTAACACTCCATGGCTGACCCTGCAACCTGAGCAGCATTTTACCTTTCCTGTAGTGCAGTGTGATGACTGTGTGATACCAACATGAAACCAAAGCAGCCTGGAGGCAGTATATCAATGCAGAGTGTTCCTCCTGATAGCTTATTTCACCTTTTAAAACCAATAAACGTCCTGGGACAGATGGACAAATTAGGTGAGCTCCCCATTTAGTCCTTGAAGTGATTCTCTTAGTTCATGGTGACAAGCTCAGATTTGCCATATGGCTGCACTTGCAGGACTTAACACTTTCATTATGTGCCTGTGCTTGGCTTGTGCAGTGACAAAAGCTTTGCCGCGTGTGTTGCGCCAAGCCACGCTCTGGCTGCAAACTTGGAAAAGTCTCAAAATGTTAATTTTCATGGGATAAAGTAACCATCAGGGCATTAGCATTCCTGGAAAGGAGAACAAATGAATTCCTGTTCAGCTCAGAAGATACTCTTACTAGGGGAGTTTCTCCTGCTGAGGTCTTAGTTGATGGATGGGGAATGCAAACATACTAACAGGCAGAAAGGGAGCCTTGTGCTGACTGTAGAAATGGACACAGAAAGGCTCTTGCTTTTGTTGCTGAAGCAGTAGGAGAAGGACTGCCCAGGCTGCACACGGGTGGTAGACAAGCAAAAACCTGCAGATCGGTCTCTGCAGTAGCTGATGTTGCATTTCTGTACCTCTGGGCATCCCGCAGCTCTTGCCACTGCTGCTAAGCTGTGGAAGGGGGATGCCATTTCTCAGGTGCTCTGGCTGTGGGCACACTGTGATGTGTTTTCTTACTTGGTGGGTCTGGTCCCTGTTTTCAGCCTTGTGGAGAAAGGCAAAGTTTTTGTGTATGTAGCAGGAATGGGTTCAAATGACTGCGACCTTTATGCAAGCATGAAAATGCACGGAAGCTAGGAAGGTCAAATGTGCCTTCTCATTCTTTTATATAGGAATCCTTGGCAACTAGGTGTTTCCCTGTGTTTGCAAGCTGCCAACTGTCATTGCAGGGTCCAGGAATCTTAAACTGCCACAACGAAAGTCAACCCTTCCTTCCCCCATCGAACTTGGGAAAAGCAAGGTGTTTTCAGATGGTTTCTTGCGTACCCTGGGGGACTGAAATTCCCAAACATCCTGAAGCTGCTCAGGTTGCAGAAAAAACTGGGAAGACGTTTAAGCTCTCCAGTGACATCACTTTGTGCTGTGCTGGGTGTCCACAGAGGCTTCATTGGGGAGCTCCAGTGAGCCACTGCTCTGTGATTCCCTTTCCTCCCTGCACCCCTACTGTGGCTGGGTTGTCCCAGAACAGTGGGACAGCAGTGGACCTGATAGGTTTGGGGACTGAGTTCATATCACCACTCAGGTGGTCTCTATTTATTTTCCACTGCCTTGCTTACCCTTTGGCAAGACAGACTATCAGGCACCACATGTTGCTGTGCTGTCACAGCCCACAGTCAGTGTGGGTGCACTCTAGGTTCAAAGGTCTTTTTGAATTGCTGCAGATCAATATTGCAATAATGCAAGGGAAGCAGAATATGCTGCAGAGAGGCCCCCAGGTACATGATAACGGCAAGGTCCAGCAGAATCGTACTGGTTTGTGTCAGTACCACTGTAAAATCTCATTCTTGTATTTATTTTGGTAAAAAAAAAAACCTGGATAATTGAAATCTCACTCACAAAGTGCCTGCTTTCTTTCCATGTTCCCTCTGTCCTTTGAGGATTACGCTTCGCTTTGGTGCAGAGGCTGTGACAGAATTCATTATTGTATCAGCCATGATGGTTGGGCTTATTTTGGTTATGCAATGTGTGCTGGGAGCAGGGGGGGCTGGCAGTGCAACAGGAGTCCTTGTTTCCTGCAGGCTGTCACCATTCCCAGTGTCTGCCTGTAAAGCTGGGGGAATTATTTCCCCATTTTCTCAGACCTACCCTTTCAAATATGGTTTTGAACCACCCTGGACCATGATGTTAAACCGTGGAGGTGACTGAGCATGATTTATTTACCTGTGCAAATGTCCAAAGCCCTCTCCCACTGTGCTGTGTCTTCCCAGGCACTGTGTGTCCTACCATGTGAGCGATCAGCAAGCCAATACAGGTCTGCAGGAGATTATCTGAATACTGAAAAACCTTTGATTTCAAAACCATTCTTTGCATTTTTTGTAGGATTATCCTAACTTCTTTATTTTTTTCCTGATATTGGCTGGATGGGGAGTGACTTGTAATCCAAGGTTCTCCAACTTCTGCCTTTTTTTCCCCACCCCGTGATCTCTGGCAGTCATAACACAGAGAAAACATGACAGCGTGTTTTTCCACAAACGAATGATATCATAAATGAAGATTAGGGCTTATTCTGTCCTCTGGCATAACAGGCTATTTGCACTGGAGGCCTTCTGCCTGGTCTGGAAGGTTAAAGAGAGGACAGGTTAGTGTGTGGGAGATTTAATTCGTCCTTAAATACCTGGGATATAATGGTAAAGGCGAGAGAGCAGAATGCAGGGGAAATAAGGATACCTCTTTGTGCGTGGTGTCTGTGTGTGGATGTACGTGCTCTCGGTTTTTTGGGTTTGCTTCAAATTCACTCTGCTGTAAATCATCCGGAGCTGAGACTCCAGTCCCTCTTTTGCACAAGAAATGAGCACTGCATCCACCTTTCTCGGTGCCGAAGGCTTCAGCTTGCAACCTTTTTGTCGCCAGCCGCAGGCAGCCGCCCCGGCGTGCGCTTCCTCATGTGCTAATTCTCTTGTGTCAGAATAAAGCTCTCGTGGTTTTGTTCTGAGGAGGGATGCGGCCGTTCGCCAGGTAAAAAAAAATACCAAGGCAAAACGTCGGGGTTAAAATGAGGGGGGAGAGCTACGGTGTCTCCCCAGCTCGGGGTCGGGGAGGAGGAGGAGGAGGGCGAGTCTCCCCCCGCCACGCGGGATGCTAAAGCGGCGGATAAATAGGGCATCTGTGGAGGAGGGGTTTCCTCTTCCATGCCTGCCTGGTCGCACAGACGGTCCCCCTTGCAGCTTGGGATTTGCAAGCTGAGGAATGGTTTTTTCGTGCGAACAGTAAGTGCGGTGTTGGTGAGCGGTGCGGGTGTGGTGGGTTCTGTGGGAGCAGCGGGACCCGCCGGCCCTGGGCGGCGGCGGCGGCGGGGGGGAGGCGATGCGGTGCGCCAGCGGCTTCCTGCAGTTCTTCTCCCTGGACAAGTGGATGAGTGGGAGAAGCGGCGTGTTAGCAGCAGGAATAGCGCTCAGGGGCCTCTCGCCTGAAATCAGCCGTGTTTGGGGGTTGGCACCCAAGGCGGTGGAGATCTGTGACAACAACCTTTGGACTCGCCGGCGGGTGACGCGAGAAAAGCCTCCTCCGGCTTCACCCGCTGCTCGCTCCCTGTGCGCACACAGCCCACGGACACGGGGCTTCTGGCGTTGTACCAGGACCGAGAAATGTCCTTGCATTTAATAATAAGGCCTAAAATTTGCCTTCGGCGTCACCTCTCCACGTCGGTTCTTTTGTCCCTCACACGGTTAGGCTCCCCCTGCAACTCACTGAACAAAGGTTTCCTGGGTTGTGCATCTCATTTGTTTTACCGGCTGGTAAACAATCCTGTCAGCTGGCAGGGCAGTTTCAGCTCCTCCTCCGAAAGAAACGTACCGAGTCTCTTTTTCTGATGACATTTGTGCTCCTGAAGGAGGGTTTGGAACAAATGTCAGAATGTTGTTCATTCCTTCAGACGCTAGAATTTGAATGTTACTGTTTACCTTATTTGAGGTTGCCCCTACCTTTCCTTGCAGCATTTTGACATCTAAGGCAATGCAGTTGGCAGGCATTTTGTAGTTCTTTTTGCTTGTGTGAATACATTTCAGTCAACCTGGAAGCTGCTTCTACTGATATATGCTTCCTGAGTAGTTACTACAAATATTCTGTTTATTTCTGTGGTTGTACAATGATTCAACCTGAGACAGCTTAATGGGTTTCTCTTGTAACCCAGTGCGGGCAACTTCAGTGAGGGTTTTAAGACCCAAATCCAATCTCTGGTCAGGTCAGTTAGTCCTTCTGTTCACTTTTGCAGCCAGCTTTTAGTTATAATCTTCCAGTTTTGTTCTTTTTTTCTGCCAATTCTATTTTGGTGTGAAGATTAAGACATTTAGAAACTGGCTTTGTTTGGCTTATCCTAGGCATCTTATGCATGTGTCTAAGTGCTTTTATGAATCAGGGTGTTGTTTTAGCTAGGCCTGTTGTAAAGGACAAGACAAGTCTGAGTTTGTTGGGGTTTTTTTTAGACTAGTGGTGATATTTATTGGATTTTTTAAGTTACTACTAATTCTTTTGCTTCTGAAGGCATGTTGAATGGTGGCAGGTGAGCTCTCATTGGGAAGTAGGCCTTTTTTCAGTAAACAGTAAGTTTTTCCTGTTTGACCAAATAACCTGAAGATCAAACTTGGTAGAGGAAAAATTCAATCAACAGTGGTGGCACCTTCCACCCTGTGGCTAACTGGGAGAAACTGGTTTCCTCTGCTGCACTTGAACTTTTGTTGCTGTTAATTCACTGTGTGTTGGGTGATTGGTCCCCTGGACTGGGGTGTGGGGGTGAGATGGGTGGAGGGCGGAAGCTTTTGTCCTTAAGCTTGGAAGCTTGTACTGTGCACCTCCACCCAGGTCCCAGCAGGACTGTCTTTCCCTAAAAATGGTCCCTTCAGGATGCATCTCAAAACAGTTCATGAGTTTTCTGTTAGGCAAAGAGCAGGTGATTTGCAAGAATACTTGCAGTGCACAGATATGCATCTGAGAATGGTGGTTGCAAATGTAAGACTTTTATGGATGTAATTAGTCTATTCTGCTCTGAGCTGTAGCCAGAGAAATGGCAGTTTCCTGTGACTTCGGTGGAATCTGAGGGTGCTCAAGGAGGATGCTCAAGTTTTTCATCATTTTGATCATTGCTTCAGTGTAGAACCCTTGCCCTTTACCTTGGGCTCTGTGTGTGCTGACAAGAGCAGATCAACCAGTGTGAACATCTGGACAAAGGCTGCCCTCCCATTTACCCACTGCACTTGTGTGTACACTTCTGTTAGGTTTTTATTCCTCTTTGTCTGCTTAACTGGAGTTTGAGATTAATGCCTTAGAGCATTAAGGGTGGTCAAATGACTGACAAATGCCATATTCTATACAGAATATGTAACAGATTAAATTACTTAATTACAGTGGTGTATCTAATGGCAATTGCTAAAAAATTAAGTACAAGCTCCCAATACCACAGTGATGCTGTTTGAGACTGTTGCTTCTAGTAACACTAGAAGGTAAAGACCCACATATTTATGGTGATATTCACAACTTGAAATTTAGAGTGGTTTCTAAACCAAAATAATATTGGAATGGTGGTGCAAAACACCACACTTAGATTCTAAAACTGTTGGGTTTTAAATTTATTGAGTGTGCTTTCAGTCATAGAGACATTTATTTACGATCTCCTATCGCTTGGTTTTGTTTTGGACTTCCTTGGCTGTGTTTACCTGCCTATTTTCCTAAGATGCAGACTGAAAAAAGATGTTTTGTGGCCTGTGAATTTTTCTGTAATGAAGCTTAGGAATAGGCAGCAGGTGGATACAGGCAGAGAAAGGGGTACAGAGAAGGGAAGCAGAAATGATCCTGAGCAGCACAGCAAGCTGCAGGTCAGCTGTGACATCAGGTGCTCCCAGTGTGTGCATCTCTTGCAAGTCGCCAGAGGGACTTTTCCAAAGCACTAGTGGGAAACATCATAGATTATGCAGAGAATAAATTCTCACAGGATACAGTCAGGGACAGTGCAACAATTAAGCCTTGTTTTCCTCCCAAGTGGCCTGAAATCATGCACGATTAACAATGCAACAGTGTAGATGTTTGGCTCAGACTCTTTCTCTGGCCTGGCTTTTCTTGTGGCTCTTCCCTTTGGTGGTCAACACAGCACTTATATTGCCCCATCTCTCCAGGGAGAAGCATTCCTCAGTCACTTGTCTTTGGTGGGCCACACTCCCTGAGGAGTCA
This sequence comes from Corapipo altera, assembly GCF_003945725.1. Taxonomy (NCBI): domain Eukaryota; kingdom Metazoa; phylum Chordata; class Aves; order Passeriformes; family Pipridae; genus Corapipo; species Corapipo altera. The sequence goes on from NW_020884878.1 coordinate 2,121,372, forward strand.
GAGGCCCTGCTGAGCGTCGTAACCATCAGATCCAAATTGACTGGTGGGAATAGGGTGAAGGAAGAATTAGTTCTCCTGGGTAAATTACTGCCAACCCATGACAGCACAAGAAAATTCTGCAGTGACATGTTTATTGAGTACCACTTAATAGAAGCAGAACCAGGAGCAGGAAGATTTATATAGCAACTGTTTGCTTGGGAGCCAGATGCTGTCTGCATACAGGGTTGAACTTGGGAGCAGAGTTCTGAAAAGAGCTTGTTAAGGAAAGTGAGAGCAACTCAGTGCTTTTGTCATCCACTGGCTTCCTCTATCGGCTGCAGCAGTGGGAAGCACAGGCAGTGCAAAGGGGCAGAGGCAGCTGCTTTGCACTCTGTATCAGTGTCAGTGGCTTTGTGAGTGCAAGGCAGGAACAAGGTGGACCATGGACTTGGACCAAGTCCTTCAGACTGGCTTGCAGGGTTACTTCAGTCAGACAATACTGATTTACTTTCTGGAGAGTGCAGGGTTGCTAAATCCCTTCCAGGAGTCCTAGTGGAGGACTGTGCTCTTCTCACCCTCCTTGTAAAACAGCTAAAAGTACTGCCTGGTCCTTGTGGGACAGGAGGTAAGGGAAGGTGCTTTCCACACTGCTAATCAATATGAGACCCCAGTTTTGCCAGCTGTGCTCTGTACCTTCACAGTAACCAACAGGACAAATCCAGCAGGGTCATTCCCACATCTCCTCCACAAGTGCTTTACCTTAAATCAAGTGTCTAGCTGACGTATGTATCCTCTTTGATTACCTTAAGGTTGCTAATAAGATCAGTTGTTGCTTACAGAGTGGCATATTCTTTATGGATTAGCTGTCCTGCATATCTCCTGTCATTGTATCAACAGGCAGCTGCAAAAACCGCTCGATTACAGGCAGTTTGGACCCCTCTCCTCCAAAACTTGCTAGGATAGTTTGGCAGCAGGCAGGACAGTGTGCCAGGAAACTTCCCATTTTCCTCACAAGGAAGGGGCAGGTCCTTTGCATGAAGCCACCATGCAGGTACCCTGTCAGGGCACTCCTGTCTTGGGTAATCTGTCTCTTCCTGCACTACATGAGATCACATCCCTGTGCCCTGCCCCAGACTCAGCTTGCACAACACTGATGTTGCCAAGTACATCAGGGTTCATCTCAGACTCCTCAGCACTCCCCTGTATTTTTGGGACATGCAGTGATCCCCTTGTACAAGCTGCGCTTGCAGTCCCACTGCTGGTTTTGTTTGGCTGGTGACAGTTCCCAGCCACAGTGGCCAATGAGTGGGAAATGTCTCAGCCTTTTTACAATACACACTTCAACTTTTTGCACTGCACTTGACTTAAATAAAGAGGCTCATCTGGGTAGTTGCTAGAGCAGGCAGTAGCTAAAGGCTTAATTTGTAAGTTTGCATTTTAAAAATCACATGCAAGGTCCAAAAATCCCTCCCAAGGCAGAGTGACATAACTAGAGATCAGAGGGCAAGCAGCCAGGAGAACAGCACAGGGAAGCAGTGGTAAGTGCAGAACAGCACAGGGAAGCACTAGGAAGTGGGTTTTCCCTGGGACATGGGTGGAATGATTCCACCTGACTTTAGCATATGCAGTGTTGATGTAGAGCAGAGTAGAGCATTGGAGTTCATGGGGAGAAACATGTGCTTTTGGTACAGTTAATCTCTTCTGATGATCTGAATGTTTAAGACAGGTCTGATAGAGATCATTATCTTTTTTTTTTCTCCATTAAATACCAAGGTCTAGATGGCAAGCTCTGAAATAAGTCTGAAGTCAGAAGAGTTAAGTGTCACCCTGGTGTTGCCTTTTTAGTAATTATTTTGAGGGAATTCCAATAAATGAGAATTTCAAGGAAAGATTTGAGAGCAGTGAGGTAGTTTAGCAGATATTCCTCCAACACATGGGGACAAATTTTCCAAAATATACAAGTGTGCTGCTTGCATAATTTGAGGGGCTGATAAGGAGGGTTGACATGGTAATATGCTGTCAAGACTGGAAATAAAGAAAAGTTTGTCTGCAGTTTGAGAACTGTGCTACAAAGTGTAGGAAAAGTAGATAATCATAGTGGTTCATTGCTTGTCCACTTCACAAATCTCTCTACCCATTGCATATTCTCCTCCTTCAGGATGTTTTTTAAATTCTTCAGCCGTCAGGAGAGTCTGGCACATCTCTGCATGTCCCAGTGTAGTGTTTAGGAGACCTTTTTAATGTGGCGCTACAAGCTCTGTAGTGGTCGTTGAAGGCCTTCTCCTCTCCTACCATCATCCAGAAGGTAGAGAGGCACTGGTGCAGGTTGTCTGGAGAAGTTGTGGTTGTCTAATCCCTGGAACTGTTCGAGGCCAGGTTGGATGGGGCTCTGAGCAACCTGGTCTGGTGGAAGGTGTCCCTGCCCATGGCAGGGGGGTTGGAACAAGGTGATCTTTCAGGTCCCTTCCAACCCAAACCAGTCTATGATTCTTTGATTTGCCCGGGGTGTTGAACTGGTGGTTGGAACAGATCCTGCCTCTGTTGGCAGAGCGGTACCTTTTGCTGATTAGTGTGGGCCTGTTGATTGCTGAAGCAGACATTGAACATAATTCACAGCAGGAAAATCAGACCACAGATATCCATTTTAGTTTAACTGTGGCGCATTATGGTACAAATTCCCACTTCGACAAATGTCCACTAGCAGATGAAAATTCACCCTACTCATGTAGTTTCATTAAAGCATTCACACAAGACCATCTTGCAACTGTAGAGCAGGGACCTGCTGAGCCAATTTAGGTAGGTTTTGACTAAAACATGGCTCTGATTTCCAGGCAGTAGCTTGGTGCGACAGTAAGTGCTTCATAAAGCCGTGCCTGTCATCACCTTTTGCAAACGTCCTTTCCACTGATTGCCGACCTTTGTAACAAAATATTCTTCCTGATTTGCTTAGGGTGAAGAAACTGAAGGAAACATTTGCTTTTATACAACTTTTGGACAAAAACATGAGTAACCTTCGCACGTGGTTGGCCCGGATTGAGTCTGAGCTTTCCAAGCCTGTTGTTTATGACATCTGTGATGACCAAGAAATCCAGAAGAGACTGGCAGAACAGCAGGTGGGAAATACCAGCAGCCAGAGTAAATGAGCTAAAATGCTGCTGATTAGTCCTGGTTTAAAATCATCTGTTTCTTTTCTTTAGCTAGCCCTTCTAACTCTGCTTTTCATGGCGTGTTCCTGCCAAGATGCGTTATGTGGAAAATTTTTATTTGCTTGCAGTGATTTCAGTGTTGTGTTGAACTACCGTCACTTCACCTTCTCCCCTTCACCCAAGGAAAACATGCAAAATACAAAAAAAGGCATTTTAAATTTGCTCAGTTGAGTACAGCAGACTTCCCGAGGGCTAGGCAGGGCACAGACAGTGGGCAGAATACATGAGGATGACTTAGAGTGACAAGGCGTGAATACTGCTCTCCTGCAAAGTGGCTGTGACTGATTCGAGTGCTGTGATTTGATGCATTGCCTCACTAGCTCAGTTCTCGTCCCCTCCTTGCAGACAGCAGAGCAAGCTTGGCAGAGAAGGATGCTTGAGCTTTGGAGGGTGGACTTGTGCAAACACACCTTTGGCTGAGGCCTGATCCAGTCAGCAGGCCCTGAAGATCTCTCAGGATTGGGTGAGATGGTGTGTGAATCCTGCTCAGGCAATAAGTGTGAACCAACCTCTGCACTGCTGGGTGTTGGATGAGTGCTGGTGGGCATTTATCCAAGGCAGTGGCTCACCAGGGGGGCTTAAGAGATAAACTGGGTAGTCCTGAACTAAATTTCTCTCACCAGCAGCCAAGGAACAAAAAGGAACTTCTCCAAAGCAGAGACTTGCTCATGGAGTCACCCTTTGCTCAGGGCTGTGCTATAAGTCTGCCCAGGTTCAAAGTGCTCGACTGTCATCTGGCCTTTGTGTTGAACAAGAATATTTGCCCTAAAACTAAGGGTGACAAATAAATCTGTCAAGCTTGGAAGCTTTGTAGCATCTGCCTTTAAGAACACCTATTGGTATCCTTCTCCTCCTCCCCATCTTTTCTCTCTGGCTTCTGCTTTCATGTCTGAGGAGCAATCCCTGAGTGACCCAGACCTGAGGGCTGTGTTCTCTCCTGCTTCGTAGTGCTCTCCTTGCACTCATGTCCCACACATCACAGGAAGGCTCAACTCCTCTGTGACAGGAGTGGAAGTGGCTCCCACTAACTCCACTGCAGGAGCTGGCCAAACACCAGAAGCCTTGGCCCTGTGCCTCTGATGGTTTCATCTGCATTGTGCATGATCATGTAAACAACAAGGAAATGTTTTCTACCCATCCAATCCTTTTGCATTCTCAAAAGCAGTGATAAATTGCCAGGCAGAGCAGAGCATTGGGCACAAAGGAGTTGTGTCCAAACTAATTTATTTTTATTATGAGCATTCAAGTTTCAGCTGGCTGTAAGAGCCATCATTTGTTGCTCAGAGCTACTTATTGCTTTGTTGTTTGGATTCTGTTTCAAACACAGACCCCTGGGCACTTCCAGGCTCCTTCTACTGTAACTTTTTAACAGGCCAAGTATGAGAAGATTGTGCTGACTAAAAAAGACCACAGGAAAAAAAAAGCCTCTTTTACTCTGCATTAGAGAAACATTTATCTGAATGCGACAAGTAAAAAGATCTTTTCTGGTTTTATCTGAACAATTATTTCAGCAGGAACAGAGTGATGGTGAGAAATATGCCCTACAGGCTTCTTCTATTTGACATCAATGACTGGAAAAGCGTTACCTGTTCAGTCTTGAATAATGACATTTAAAAGTGTTGTGCATCCACAGAGATGTTGTATGGCATGTTTGTTCAATTAAAGGATAAAGATTACAACATGAGTAATAATAATTTTAAGATTGCAAAGGTGTTTCACTAATGCAGAGATCTAGCAGTGTGTAGTCTGTTTAAGATCTCTGGGCAATGCTGTGCAGAGCTGAAGGAAAAGTACCTTTTGGGGCTCACTGTATGTTCCTGGCCCCCTTACTTAGGTTGTGTTTGTCTCACTTAATACAATCGAGGCATTTGGAAAACAGCAAGGATTCTGCCTAGGGTTATTCCATGAACCCAGGCATAACCTAAAGTAATGAGCAACACTATCACAGTGCAAGTTAGAATTAATTTCTGATCTGTGGTCAAAATTCTCGTTTTCATTAATGCATCTGTAAATCCAATGGAATTTAATGAATTCAGAAGAGACTCTCCAGGTACCAGTAGTGGGGTAGAGCCAGCTCCCAGCTGTAGAACTTGTGTCGAAAAGACCCTGATGCATCTTGCTCAGAAAACATCTGTGAATCCTTAATAACCTGTAAAAAAGTCTGTTTAGCTCCTTCTGGCAGTCTCTCATCCATGTAGAGATTTTTGCTTCTACATTCCTTAAAGCTGTTCATTACTTCAAATTCCACAAGCCATATTACCCATGTAACCACTGAAGATTGCCACTGGGTGATACTCAACTCCTTGCAGCTTGTTGACTTCTGGGAATATCTTTCTTCAACTCCTTCTGTATTTACTATAAGCTGTATCTGGTTTTGTTTGTTCTATTCTGGGGTTTTTTGTGGGTTTTTTTTTTTAGGTCTAGAACAAAACCGATTCTGCTTCATATGTTCACTGAAATCAGTAAAATACCATTTAGTGATAGTTCCAGTTCACTGTTGTCAGAAAAATATTTGTCTGTGTTTGTTATTCTAGTGTTATCCAAGCAAAAGTCTCTGTATCCTTCATTAGAAAGGCCAGAAATGGATTCAGAAAATGGAAATGTAGTGGACATTGTCATTTTATTAATATTTATAGTTGATAGCATTGTGCAGAGCTGCCTTTTCAATAAGAAATGTTTAGATAAGGATTTTTTTCCTCCCCCTGTCATTCAGTTACATTGACTTTAGTAGTACTGATGGGTGCAAAATGAGAGGACAGACTTCCATGCCTCTGGAGAAGAAACCTGTAGTGTAGATTAGACAAAAGGTCTTCGCCAGACCCTTTAACAGTCTGTCAAAATAGGAGCTCTACAAGAAGGAATAGGAAAAGTAGTGTAGCACCAGGTACTTGTGTGCTGTGGTTCTGTGTTTCATGCTAACAGTCTGTGATCATACAGTCACTAAAATACACATACTGTACTAGGAGTTCTCTGACAAGTCTTACAGTGCAGTAAGCTGATATGAGACAGTCACCTTGTGCTGTCAGCACGAATTTATTTATGGCGTATGTACAGTTTGGATTTTGAATGCACATTGAAATTGTCCAGACTGTTAATGAGAAGATTGAGTTTAGACTGAGAAACCAAAGCTGGACAATCCCTTTTTGTGTGACAGTTTTGTCCTGCAAGTCTGTTTTCTGATGCTAAATAAGCTCTTCCTGACACACAAGCTGCTCTTTCCCCATCCTCTACAGCATTTCAAGAGGGTATGTCTGAAACGTAGCCGCCCGTGTTTCCTTCCACTCAAGCTGTTCTTTTGCCCATGGCAGGATCTGCAGCGAGACATAGAGCAGCACACGGCAGGTGTGGAGTCCGTGTTCAATATTTGTGAAGTCCTGCTACACGACTCAGATGCTTGTGCTAATGAGACAGAGTGTGACTCCATCCAGCAGACTACCAGGAGTTTGGACAGACGGTGGAGAAACATCTGTGCCATGTCTATGGAAAGGCGAATGAAGTAAGTCTCTTTTCCTTACCCCTCCTGAAGAAGCCTGTTGGCAGCGTTTTGAAGAAACGCTGTAGCTTTTGCCACAAGCTGAATTTTGAAAAGGAAAAAAAGTAATTCAGAATTAATAGTTGGCTTGTGATAAAACGTTTCCATTTTTGCTCTCTCAGAATCGAAGAAACCTGGCGTCTGTGGCAGAGGTTTTTGGACGACTATTCTCGCTTTGAAGATTGGCTAAAATCGTCTGAAATGATAGCAGCAAGGCCTAATTCTTCAGAGGTTTTGTACACGCATGCAAAGGAGGAGCTGAAGAAATTTGAGGTGAATTTTCTAACTTCCTTTTTTATGCTCAGCAGCTGGCTGAACGATCAGGCTGTTGAGTACTTATTGTCTGTGCTGAATGCCTGGGTCACTGGAGAACACTAGTTTGGCACTGGTGATACAGAGAACATAAACAATGTGCCCAGTGTGTGGCTGCTGGATGGATGTCTGGCTGATGTATTTGTCTCCAGATTTTTTTTTTTGAATGTGGAGAATCCAATGCTCTGAACTGACAAGATCCTGCTTGTAAGTCAAAGATTTGCTGTTTATAGGCAAGAGACCTTGGTGGGTTAATACTTATTTTTTTCTTTCTTTTCCTAATGAGCTCAGCCTGAGCAGATGATTTAAAGTACGGGTCCTCCTCTGGACATAAATTTGCAGTTGGAAGGTCTATTTTTAAGGGGAGGGCATCATCTCTCTTGATGGATAGTATCATCTGCATCCTTTCTCCTGTCAGCGAGGGAATGAGTTCACTGCTTTGCCTTGCAGGCATTCCAGCGGCAGATCCATGAGCGCCTCACGCAGCTGGAGCTGATCAATAAGCAGTACCGGCGCCTGGCCCGCGAGAACCGCACCGACTCCGCCAGCAAGCTGAAGCAGATGGTGCACGAAGGAAACCAGCGCTGGGATAATCTCCAGAAACGAGTCGCTTCCATTCTGAGGAGACTCAAGGTAACTGCACAGTGAGGTGAGAGAGTGAGGAGCACTTGCTGTAGGAATTTCTCAAGAGCAAAACACGCGCTGGAGCAACTGTCTCGTGTTGGTTTGTGTCTTGAGCTACCAGTGTAGGAGAGCAGCTCTGGAAAGGTCACCAAGGACATGGCATAAACCTGTCCTTGGTAGATGGGCTCTTGGTAGCTGAATAAGAGCGTAAGGATGCAAATTTGGATGATCAGTTGCCAGTCTCACTGGTCCTATCACACTTATCCTTGTAATGTGTTCGTGTGGTGGCTTCTTTCCATAGATAAGAGGCAAAGAGACAAAAGGGCCCCAGTGCAGATATGGTTTGGAGTTTGCAACTCAACTCTACTTCATGCCGAGTTGTGATTCACCTACAGAGGGCACCGTTCTAGCATCACTACAGGAAGGGAACAGGTTTTATCCATGGTATGCTCCATTTGTGCCCTGAAGGCCTTTAAAGTAAACAGAAGTTTTGGAAAAAAAACCCCACTGTTTTCAGAAGGGTCCTGTGACCACCTTTTTTAGTATCTGCAGTCTTGTAACACTGGCTCTTTTCTTCCCATCCAGCACTTCACCAATCGCAGAGATGAGTTTGAGGGGACAAGGGAAAGCATCCTTGTTTGGCTCACAGAGATGGACCTCCAGCTGACAAACGTAGAACACTTCTCCAAAAGTAACTTTGATGACAAAATGCGGCAGTTAAATGTATGTATCCTTGTAGAACAGTTGTTTAATGTAGCCCGACTGATCCTGTTGGGCTGCCCTCTCTTGACAGAATCATCTCCTTTCCTGGAACTTCACAGTAGCCACCAGATCTGTGTAGGGCTGTATTTTTTTTAAGACACCAGTAAATTGTTAAGACCTATTGTCTGAATCAAGATTAATCTGTACAGTATTTAATTCAGATTCAGTGTTCCGGCTCAGTTCTGTCCTGCCATTTTCTCCTGACACTGCATGTCAGTGACAGTGATACCTGGGCCGGAAAGTAGCAGATGCCAGTTAACAGTAAAAGCTACATTCCTAAATTCAGTGAGGGTTTTTTTTTCTGGTGAGAATTTTTTTTTAATTGCCATCCTCTGAGCACACTGTTTGTAGCTGGGACTTTCAACAGAAATAACGCAGCAGGAATGTGCAGTGATTCTAAAGAATGTTCTAGGTCTTTGTTACCTGCTCATATGCTCATTTCTCCGTTCTCCCTGCACTGCTAATTGGTTTGGGATGTAGATTTATTGTTGTGTAGGCTGGAGGCCCAAGCAGCCAAACAGACTTCTTTGCTGCTGAGACAAAGATTGTATGTACCCAACAGAAAAATAAACTCTGATTAACTGAACTCTTGTGTCATGATCCTCTGCAGGCTCAGGACACTGCAGTCAAATTCATGTACACAGGGGTGGAAAATACCACTTCATTTGGAACTGTAATTCTGCTAATAAAACAAACCTTTGGACCTTTTGAGTAAAAAGATATTTGCCAAATTAAATTAGACAACAATGTCAATCTTGTCTTTCACTGCAGTGAGCCAGAAAAGTGGGATAAACCTTAGGCTAGAAAGGGCTGATGCAGAAGTAATTATTTTTCTTGTATGTTCCAAACAGGGTTTCCAGCAGGAAATAACACTGAACACCAATAAGATTGATCAGCTAATCGTTTTTGGGGAGCAGTTGATTCAGAAGAGCGAGCCTTTGGATGCTATTCTGATTGAAGATGAATTGGAAGAACTTCATCGATACTGTCAGGAGGTGTTTGGGCGAGTTGCCCGGTTCCACCAAAGACTGACCTCAAGGGATCCTGTAAGAATCAACACTTGTTTTGATTGTTGGGACAAGATTTTGGTGTTTGAATTGCAATGCTTATTGCTTATCCCTTGCAGCTTCACTGAATGGTTTGAGCTGAAAGGGCTCAGGAGCTCCACAGTAGATGTGCTATCTTTGTTAAATCTTTGTTGCCAGTCTTGTCTCCTCACACCTCTCCTGGTGGGACTCCATCTACAAAATCTGGATAATAGCATGGAAGGAGTTCATAGGGTTCATATTTATATAGTAGTGGCTTGAGGGCTTCAAAGGCTTTTTTGGTGTTTCTTAATTTTCTGTAATTTCAGTAATGTGCTTAGAATATCTCTTTATGTATTTGTGAGGCTCCATCTGTCTGCTTTGTTGTGAGAACCCTGAATGGGGAGAGCAACATGCACTTTTCTTTTCCCTGGGAACATTCGCATGAGTCTCAGTTTGCTTTGGCTCAAAAAGAAAGAATACCTGTTAGAAAGGCAGGTGAAGGAAGTAACATGAACAACTACAAGTAGCTGTTCACCCCTGCCTGAACCTTGTTTCCTTGCTGATCTTTGAAGTCCATTTGGAGCTGGGTACCCCTCCCTGCAAACTGAAGAGAGATATTATGAGTGGTGGTTGAGTGTCTTGAAAGAGCGGAGGTAGCTGCTGCCTGCTGATGTCTCCTTTTAATTTTAGGCACATGATCTTTGATTGCTGCAGCTGACCACAAAACTGTCCCGTGTGGCTCAACCATTAGCTCATTAAGCAGTGTAGATCTCTTGTAAATTTTATTAATATGCAATAATTGTTACTCATTTGTAGGGATTGGACGATGAAAAAGATAACTCTGAAAATGAGACAGATCAAGAAGACTCCAGAGAAATCCAGAACGATCCCTGGCATAAGAAGGCCATCAGTGAGGGGCCCTCATCGGCACAGTCCCTTTGCCACCTTGTGCCCCCTACTCAAGGTCACGAGAGATCAGGCTGCGAAACCCCTGTCAGTGTTGACTCCATCCCACTCGAGTGGGATCACACAGGTGATGTGGGAGGTTCTTCCTCTCATGAAGATGATGAAGAAGCAACATACTACAGTGCTCTGTCAGGTGAGAACCAACGTCCAGCAGTTTGGTTGGACATGGACAACTGCAGGATGTCCCTGCGTGGGAAGGGAGGGGGATTGAAGTCTTGCTCCCGCATGGTTGGTTGGTTTTCAAGTACCATTAATAGATGTGAGCAGTCTCATCTCTTAGATCTCTTGATGAAGGGAATGGTATTGTCTAAACCAAGCTTTTGTCTTTAGGAAGGTTAGGTTTTTAGAAACGTTACTTTTTCAGAATGTTTGAAAATAGTACCAACCACTTATTTTGTTCTTTGTCTTTGCTGTCCCTCATTGTTTCGGTTGTGTTTAATAGTTGGAAAAATATTGAATAGTGAGGAAAATGACATTATTCTTTTTTCAGATGTAGAAATCACTGAAAACCCTGAGGCATATCTTAAAATGACCACAAAAACTTTGAAAGCATCTTCTGGTAGGCACCTGCTAATGCATGTGTCTGAACATGGCGATCTCCCTGTGCTGCACGCTATATTCCTCAACCTCTCTCATATGTAATGTCTGACTTCCTGCCTTGTGTGGACACCATGTCTCATCCTGTCATGGTGTTCTTACGCTGCAGTATCCACATGTACATTACAAAGCAGTCCAGAACATACCATTTAGATTTTGCCTGGTAAATGCCAAGGTGGTTAATGTGCATTTTGTCGAAATGATCCAAAGTCTTTTGGTACTTTCTTGGTGGTTTGCTCTGGGTAGTATCACTTTTTTGGTTGTTTCTAATTTTGGTTGCATAAGGCAGTAGCTCCAACTCTGCAAGTACTTTTTGTGGTGCATGACAGAACCTGTGTGTGTCCTGTCTGTTAAATCCAGAACAAATGTTCTCCAATTCAGGACATGTCTATACTTGTCCCTACTGACATACATTGCAGATGTGTGATGGTATTGTTGGGATGCAAACTTTCCAAAACCACGGTGCAGCCTTTTTCTTTTGTTTTTTGACTACTCATACCTGTATTCAAGCATTTTCCAGAAGAAAACAGAATGTCCCATAACTGCATGGCTCTCATCTCATTACCTTTGAAACACTGTTGATGTTTTGCAAATGTGCATGCTTTGCAAGGAAAGCTGCAAAACTGTCATTTTTATGCCATAACTTGATGCCATTTTATTCAAAGCGCTTTCTAACTTTAAAACAAAGCAGCAATTCTTTGTGGAAATGGGATTTTGCACTCACGGTATATGGTTTTGTTTTTATTTGTTTCAGGAAAGTCTGTTTCAGAAGCTCATCCTTGGCATTCTCCAGGTAGCCCGGTCTGCAGGAAACACAGATATAACCAGGCAGAGATGGTTGGAAATGTATTGTCTGGTCCAGAGACAAGTACTCCCTATAAGCCAGACTATGTGAGTTCGAGCCTCTGAGCACTGAACCTGTTCTACACAGTCTGTTGTTCTGTGTAACTCCATCCTCTTCCCTTCTCCAGCATCAAGGAAAAGATTAGCTGTGGGGGGAATGTTCACTTCATGCAAACTCAGACATTATTTTTAGTGGCTCAGGTAACCAGTGAGAGTCTCTATCCACGTACTAGAAAAGCTTCTTTAAAGCAATTCAGAACAATTGTGTTGGGCTCCTGGTCAGAGTCAGTGTCTAGAGGAACTTCCGTCGTCAATTGTCATAGGACAGGTCTAGGAGAATTTAACCCCCACAAAGGAGAGAGTGTGAACACCCTCTCTTGCTACTTACTGATGTATCTCTCTTTCCTAAGCAGACAGGCTTGAAGGGTCCTTTTCTAGCATACAACACACCATTTAATCTGCTTCCAGGCACTAAAAAATGTGCCCAAATGGCTTATTGTTCATGGGTACCTCCACCTTGATCGCTGTTTGCCAGCCATGGCTTTGCCAGCAGCTGCCAGGCTCAGTGGATCTGGACGGATTGTCAGCACTCTTCCAGACAGGATGGTACTGATATCTGGCTGCTTTTGTCATCATTAATCCAATCTTGGAGCCTTAGAGTCAATATCACCGAGACCCAGAATCCAACAGAGAGCATCAGCAAATGTACATTGTCTGGTACATGCAGTGCAAAAGCAATTAATTTACCATGTCCAGTCTTGCAATAATTAGCACCACTATGGAGTGTTCTTGTTTACTGGAGAGGCACAGAGAGCCAGTATGAACTGTTAGTAGAGACACAGAAGCCTAGTGCTAAATCTGACATGCAAGAGCTCAGCAGCAGCCCAGCCATCCCAAAGTAATACAAAATAAGTTTAACCTTTGACAACTTGTTAACCTGCAGGGCTCACCCATCAAAATGTCCTTCCAGGTGAAACAGCTCAGCTCTGCAAGCAGCAGCAGCAAAGAGAAAACTCCATCTGCTAATATGAGTGATGAAGAACCCCAAGATGATCAAGAGCTCATGAATATAGAAGCAGCAGAGAAGCAACCAGGTATGGGAATGGCTTTGGGGCTGTGGTGTTTGTCCTCTGATGCTGGGGGCACAAATGCAGCACATTTGCCTTGGGAACAAAATTGAAATAAACTGTTATAATCTCAGTTAATGTATTTTGCCAAGTTTCACTGAGCTGCCTTCTCACCCAGTTCTGTCCAACCCACGTGTGCTGTTCTAAGCTGTTACATTTTCTACCAGAATTGAGACTTTTCTCTCTCATAATATACTTCTATCTCTTTGCTAGTTGTAGTGAATTGGAACAATTTCACTTTTGTGTGATACTGAATACTTCAGAGACTTTTAATTAGATTTCAAAACAAAGAAGTGTGTCTCTGTCTAAAATAAGATTGCTATGTTGAACTATTGGTGCTCCATATAACAAGATGCTACAGCACCCATTAGCAGAAGTGTTTTGTCAAAGCTGGTAATATATTCTGTTCTTCCCTGTGGTCCTTTTGTCCAAATAGACCAACAAACTGGTTCTTAACCTTTTAGGACCTTGTTCCTGGTTTCAGGTGCTTGAGATTGTAATAACACATTGTACTGGAATCACAAAAGAGAATTGTGGTAAGAATGCTGCAGCTAGATGCACCAGCTTGCTTCGTTTATGTCTCTGGTCTCACAGATGGCCCAGGGTTGTGTCACGTACATGGAATGAAGCTCTAAGAAGGGCTTAGATGTGCTTCCAGAAATACTGTTAGTGATTGCACAAGTGGCAACTCCATATCCTTTACAACTGAATTGATGAAACATAGAATCACAGAATGGTTCGGGTTGGAAGAGACCTTAAAGGTCATCTAGATCCACACCCTCTGCCATGGCAGGGACACCTTCCACTAGACGAGGTTGGTCAGAGCCCTATCCAACCTGACCTTTAACACTTCCAGGATTGGGGCATCCACAACTTCTCTTTTCAAGTGCCTCACCACCTTCAGAGTAAAGAATTCCTTCCTAATATCTTTTCTAAACGTGCCCTCTGTCAGTTTAAAGCCACTTTGTCCTATCACTCTGTGCCTTTGTCAAAAGTCCCTCTCCAGCTCGCTTGTAGCCCCATCAGGCACTGGAAGGGGCTCTAAGGTCTCCCCAGAGCTTTCTTTTCTCCAGGTTGAACAGCTCCAGCTCTCTCAGCCTGTCCTTAGAGGAGAGGTGCTCCAGCCCTTTGATCATCTTCATGACTCACTCCAGCAGCTCCGTGTAGACATAAAACACAAACCCAAGTTCTAACTGCTGGATCACATTTGTCCCGTGATGGATTTTGGTGTCCACCAAATCACAGCTGCACTCATTGAATTCCATCTCCTTAGACTTGCTCTGTTCTTCCGAGTACATTAATGTGATTAAAATCCTTTGTAGCATTGCTGTGTGGATAACTTGACCAGTAACATAAAATTTACAGGCTGCAGAATCTCAAGAAAAAGACGTGTCTGGATAACAATAATACGTGACAGCAGTTATTTGGCCTTGAGTAGATTTGAGAATAATTTACTTTTTGCATCAGTTTTACACACTCTGCACACTAATGAAGATTTACATGTATCTTATTCTATGATTTGTAGGCATTATTGATAGGTGGGAGCTCATCCAAGCTCAAGACCTCAGAAATAAACTTAGGATGAAACAGAAATTGCAGCAGTGGCAGCAGCTGGACTCAGATCTCAGCGACATCTCTGCTTGGCTTGATAAAACCGAGGAAGAGCTGGAAGAGCTGCAAAAAGGGAAAATTCCAACGAGCATGCAGGCATTGGAACAAAGGGTCAAGAAGTTGAAAGTAAGTTATGGTGTACTGAGAAGTGGGATTTCAAGATGCTGATGCTCTTTATCACTGTGTTTGTGCCCCTGGGATCTGTTGGGCAGCACGGATGCCAGTAGGAATGTGCAAGTGGCACAGGGGAACTAAACTACTCTCAACTGAGAAGCACCTTGTTAGGCAAGATGCTTCTGTCTTCATCTGCAGAGATTTGCAGACAGTAGGCCTGGATACCGCAGGCAGTCAGTCAGGCTGAAATAAAACCCTTTTTCTTCTTGCAGAATGATATCACCATCTTCTCCTTGTGCCATGTCCCTCTATGCAAATCAGAAACAGATTGAAAATTAGCCAGGTCAACAGGCTGCGAAGTCTAGGCTGATTTTTTTTTTAAATTGAATTAAAGGTGTAGTTCCAACAGGGAGGCTGAGAAAGATCTACTCTAAAGCTGTGGGTTTTAGCAATATGGTGTTTGCAAAAAATGTTAGCTCTAAATAGCGCCTTTGCCCAATAGTTGAAAGATTGATCCTTTTAAAATGTGCATTTTTTTGTTAGGCAAATGCAGATTTCTCCTTGGATAGAATATATCAGTTATAAACAAGAAACAAAATAAATTCAGTCTCTGCTGATCTTCAGCCAAGTAATAGAACAGTTAGAGAAACAATAATGTGAACATTTGACAGCCCGTGGGGTCATACTATGTTACCTCCTATGACTCAGCTTCCATAAACCAAGACTACATCAAGTCTGCAAGTTGAACCAGGGTACATGTAAGTGCTGGTCCCTGGGACTCGGTAACAAAATGCCTGAGGTTGAACTCTGAGAGAGCTGAGTGTTCCTGCAGCTGTGGAAGTGAAAAATCCTTGTGTGCTCACCCTTTGGCCAGTAGCCTCCTATGGAGTCACCCAAATCCTGAGGTTACTGGTCAGTTTGGCATCGCTCTTGGAATGATGCTCACACACAAGACACACTG
Source organism: Corapipo altera (assembly GCF_003945725.1). NCBI lineage: Eukaryota > Metazoa > Chordata > Aves > Passeriformes > Pipridae > Corapipo > Corapipo altera. Next base: position 2,137,034 of record NW_020884878.1, read on the forward strand.
CAGGATAGAGGAGGGATTTCCTAGGCATACTGAGAGTGTACTTAAGCCTGTGTGTCCTGGAGTAGTCCTTAGACCAGGGAGAATAACTGCACTCCAGTAAGATTGATTCCATCAGCCAGTCTGGCTTAGGCACCAAGCGCTAGGAAAGGTTTGGTGGTGCCTCTTGGGTGGAGGGACGTGCTTATCTTTAGCCTGGGATTGGGTGTCTGACCTCTTCAAGGAGCAGAGCTTCACTTCTTTCTCCTGCATCTGCTTAAGAGGAGTCCAGCTGGCTGTAAATCCCCTTTTCAGACAGCTTGGCTTTATAGGGGTGTCTAAAAGAGCAAGCACACTCTAAGAGGTGAATTTCATGGGATGTCAGGACATCCCCATTGCCTTGGGTAAGGATAAGGCCAGTCTGCCTGCAGACTGGTTTACTGGTATTCAGAAGTCTGTGATGGACCATTTGCTTTGTCTGATATTAAAAAAAAAAAATTGTTGCTTGGAGGAGGGAGGCAAGATTCTTTGTTGGGTAGAATGTGATTTAAACCAGCAGTTTTCAGCAAGTGGGATGCAGATCTTGAGAATATCTAGATTGAGACTCTTGTTAGAAAGGCTGCTAAGGAAAGCAGTCTGAGCTGTGTGCTTTGCAGGATTCATCCTGCAGCTCTTATTTTTCTACTGCAAGAGCAACTTGAAAAAGACTTAAGTACCCTTGATTCAAATCATAAAGCTGAGGGTGCAGGGTATTGTTCAGCATTCATTTTTTTAACAAACCTTCAGAAATACAGGCTCTACCTTAACATAAAGGTGATTAGCTGATACAACCAGGACTTCACAAATTCCATATTATTTCCCCCTGCAATTCTAAGGGAGAGGAGGGAAGCAGGCAGGACTGCTTTTGGGGGGACCTGCACAAGTCAGAGAAATGGGCTGACAGAAACTTTGACTAGAGAGAAGAAAAAGAATTTCTCACAACGTGCTGACCTGGTGTGGGACTGCGGGCCCAGATGGGACTGGCAGTCTCCATCCTGCAAGATACTCAAACTTTGACCAGATGAAACCCTGAGCTCAGAGTTGAAGTTGGCCCTACTTGGAGCAGGAGGATGGAGTACAGACCTCCAGATGTCCCTTTCAGCATTATTCCAGGATCCTGAGGTGGCAAACCTTTATAAATTAAGAGGAAATACCCTGGGAATATTTGTCCAAGTGTAAGGGAAAGAGGCAGCTCAGAGTAATGAAGGACAGATGTGGATTAAACCATAATGCCTGTGACTTAGGAAGAAGCACAAGCCCAGACAGATTAATTTTTTCAAAGTGAAGATTTTGGCTTTAAAAAAAATAACATAAAGCAGGCCACCTACCTTAATATGTTTCTTAGCAGTATTGAAAAACCACCAGGTTCAAACAGCTTTCCCCAATACCTGTGATTCTTTTGAGTGCACAGTTTTATTGTAAATAAACAACGTGGTTTTCAACATTCATGAAAGTTCTTAATCCTCTTTTTCTACCAGGACATGCTTAAAGCATTTGATAACTACAAAGCAGTGTTGCTTTCTGCTAACCTGAGCAGCAAAGAATTCCAGAAAGCAGATAGCACAGAGTTCAAGGAGCTTCAGAACAGGCTTCGGAAGGTGAACTTGCACTGGGAGAAGGCAACTCGTGCACTGGACAGCTGGAGGAAAGGTTTACAACAAGCCTTACTGAGTTGCCAGGTGCATACCACGTGCCAGCTTATAAGGGAAAACTCTCTTTGGGATGCTACTGTGAGGGGTAGATAAGGGGAGAGGGCAGGTGGGTAATTCCTGCACTTCAGTGGAACAGTTACTCACAATCCAAGACACTTTGTTTTCTTATAAAGTTGACTCTGTTGGGTTTAAATGGTTTGGTAAAAATATCTTTCAACTGGATAATAAATATCCTTTTATTACATAGGTGGAATAGATTAGAAACCTATTCTGTACCCTCCCTAATTGTGAATTTCATGTTGACTTTCTAATCTGGGCCAGGCATTTTGTTTGTGGGCAAAGCCTACAAAGATGTTTTTTCTCTTATGTGCAAATCTTCTGTTTCTCTAGGACTTCCACGACCAGAGCCAGAAACTAATCCTGTGGTTAGCAAGTGCTGAAAGCCGAAGGAATGAAGCACAAGTCACAGATCCAAATGCTGACCTCAATACAACACTGGAATGCCAAAAGGAGCTAATGGTAAGTGTAGTCTTAACTGCAGCACCTCAGCTCTTCCAGTGAGTCAGTAGATCTCACCACAAAATAAGAGCAGGATGTTTATGTTTCAAGATGTCTGCAGTCTGTCCTTGAACCTGCTGTAGTCAGGCATGTGGATGGTTTCTGAAATGGACCAAGATATTGCTTATATGAGGCAATTTTTCCATTACACATCATAATTAAATTGCTTTTGAACAGTCTTTATGCTGGAGTAAGACTTCCAAAATTTAATGTCTTCTCTATATGACTTACCCACTGCTAGAACTATTTTTAAATGTTTTCAAGCAGGTACAATCAGTCTCTTCTAGAGAACTTCTTTTCCTATGTAGCTGTAATAGCCATTCCTATGTAGTGTGGATTCTCAGGCAGGTTGAGTTGTTCCTTAAAGCCTTCAGAATTCCTCCTTTTGCAACAACATCCTTAAAGTTGAGAGTAACAGTCTGTTGCACTGGTTTTTGTTTGTTTGTTCTAAGCAACTGGAGAAAGAGCTGCTGGAGCAACAGCTTAATGTAAACTCCCTCCAAGAACTCACTGCTTACCTGCTGCTTAAATCAGATGGTGACTACATTGAAGAGGAAGAGAAGGTCCATGTAATTGGAACAAAACTGAAACAGTTAATTGAACAAGTCTCTCATGACTTAAAAACAATACAAGGAAATCTGGTGAGTCAGAATTTTAAAACTTGTTCCTGCACCTTCTTTAATGAAAAGTAATAACATACTAAGAGTAAAGGTATTTGTAAAAGGCTGACTTAAAAACTTAAGTTCTTCCACCTTTAAAAACTGAAAAAAGAACAGTTAAGTCTGGCTGTAGGAAAAACTTCAGCACCACAGGGCTGGCACAGTATTGTAAGAGATTGCTCAGGCAGGTTGTGCTGCCTCCATCCTTGAGGGGTTTGAAGAGCAGAGATAAAGCTTTCAGTAAGGCTTTTGGTCAGGTCTCATAACTGGCCTGACTTTGAACAAGAGATTGGACTAGCTGGGCTTCCTTGAAGTCCCTTCCAGCCTGAATTTTTATGATCCAGACCAAGTATCAGGCTGGAAGTGTGTAATGAACACATAGGAGTTGTAGTTCATAGCAATGGGTTGCTTACCCTGAGAGCTCTCAGATAGAGATATTTTCAAGTTAATACCTGTACACACCTGTTCCTTTGTAATTCCTTCAGGCTGGGCATAGTAAAGCATTTCTTTATGCCAGACAACTGGAGCATCAGTTCACCACTGGTTATGCATCTGGGAAGAGGCAGTGGGCTGTGCACTTACAGAGGCAGTGAAAGGTGGCTCTTAGCACTTCATTTGTTGTGAGTTTTGAATGTGCATTTTAAAGAGGAAAGTGTTATTATCTTTTAGGATACAAAAACATTCCTGCTAGTTCCAGATGACTTGGACTCAGGAGACTATAATCCAGAAGCAGAGAAATCCAGCCCTGCTGTGAAGAAGGCAAGTATATTTTTCTAATATTTTGCTATCAGCATATAGCATATTTTGACAGATTTAATGTAAAAGTTCCTCAAATATAATCATTCTACCTTTTAGATCCGTGTACCTTATTACAGAATTTACAGCCAGGCTTTAAAGTCTACAACTGTCTTTTCTGAGAAAGAGAAATTCCTTGTATTTTCTGAAAGCTGGATACTAAAAGCTGTTTCTCTCAACAGATTGTGGCAAGGAGAACTGCTGATGGCAGAACCAGCAGCAGCACAAGGTATTATTTTTACACTCATCTGTCTCTTGAAGGATAGTGAATATGGCAGAGATGAGCTGAGTGCCAGCAGAAACCTGGGCAGCTGTTCCTCACAGGATGACACACGGGTGGAGGTGATTTCTGCCTCCCTATAGTGTCTCCTCTGCCTCCCATCTCTGGGCTGCACCTTGGTGAATGGATTCCTTTAGCACTCCTGCTCCAGGATCTCTGCAGTGATGTGCAGCCTTGGCTTGTCTTTACTTTTGAGAAAATATTATTTTGTGCCAAATAGGGGATATTTTAGGTTTTAATCCTCCTTTCATTCCACCAGCATACCTGGAAAAAGAAACTTGCCATTGAGAGCTACTTAGTACAGACCATGAAGGACAAAAGGAGAAAGTAGCCCCCAGTGCATTTAGGACCTATTCAAAGATCTCAGTAATGCTAAGGCAGACAAGAGCCTCATCAGTGTGAATGGTTCTTTCCTTTATAGTTTACCACTTATTTGGAGTGATTTGTTTGCCTTCTGGGAAAAGTTAAGTTTGCACTTGAAAATAGGGTAAAAACCCACTGCTTTAAGCTATTGCAAGTAAATGTTTCTTCTTCAGTAGTAAGGACAGTAAACCCACACCAGCAGCTGGCTTCCCACTGAGCAGTCCTGCACGCTTCCAAATTATGGTTAAGGTGTTTCATGTGTTTTGCTCTCCTGTAGATACACAGCCCTGCATCTCAGAAGGGTCGTGTGAACCCTGGAAAGGGCTAAAACAACTTCTTTAATTCAAACCTAAAGTACCTGTTTTTCCTTGTTTCTCCCTTTCAGAAGCGAAAGCCATCCACAGCCCGTGCAAACAAACCCTCGGTCCCCCTCCTTCTTTTACCGGGTGTTACGAGCAGCTTTACCTCTCCAGTTGTTCTTTCTACTGCTTTTGCTCCTGGCTTGCATGATTCCATCTTCTGAGGAGGACTACAGCTGCACCCAGGCAAACAACTTCGCCCGCTCCTTCTACCCCATGCTGCGATACACCAACGGGCCTCCACCGACCTAAAATCACCCTCATTTACACCAAAACGCTCTGGGAGGTGCTTTTTTTCGTGCTGCCAGCATCAATCAATCAAGCAGCAAATTTCACATCTCAAAATGTATATCTTGACGGAATTTCAGCATTTTTGTACGGAAAACAGACTTTTTTTTTTTTTCTATAGATTTTTAAACTGTAAGCAACACACTTTATACTTTGATGCAATAGATGCGCTATTTTGTTAGGGGCAGTGCTCTTAAGCTTGCAAGGTGTTTGAATACCGAGTTATTAGATGCAGAAACGACATCACAGTAATCTTAAACATAGCAGTCTGTCGTGGGTTAGCATGACAGACAAGCAGTTGAAGAGGGACTTTCCTTAATATGATTACTGCACACACTTCACGTTACCTGTGTCTTTTGGTACTGTAGTCACTTTGTGGAAACAAAAAAAAATTACATATTTTTGAATCTTTGTTACTGTATTTTGTTCACCTAACACATTCAATAACATGATGCACATTTGTTTTGTTTGACATAAAGTGTTCTAGTGGTTAGGACTGCTGTGTTGTCTTTTTATACCACTTTTGAAATAAGAAATTGCTGCATTGCATGGAAATTATTTATAATGCACATATTTTCTAGATGAACATGATTATGTAGACTATCCTTGATGTATACAAATAGTGTAATGACTTTTTTAATGAAAGAATTTTTTTCAGTTTTTAACCTGCTGAATAGTGTACAGTATTTGGGAGAGAATTGTGCATTTTTATAAGCTTTGTTTTTCAAATGAGACTGACACTTGGGCAATGGCTGGAGAAACACTGTGTACAGTCAGCATTGCCACTGCTCCTCAGTTGTACAGTTTGAGTACTGTCATTAAAATTTTGCCAATGTCTGCAGGACTATCAGTGTGTCTGGTGGGGGGGAAGCAGCTTTATATTCCAGCAGTGCTGACTCTTCCACTCCTCTGTGAGTCAGCTTTGCTTGCTCGTGGAGCAGTGTTGGAACAAGCACCACTCTTGCTTATCAGGGCAAGGAATTACAAATCCAGAAGTGGAGCCTGTGTTTGGTGGCACAGATCCTTTCCTTTGCAATTGTTGGTGATTTCCTGGAAGAATATGAAGCTGAACCGACTAACGCTTATTACTAGTTTGAAATGCTGAACTATTTCCCACCCTGGAATTGATTTTTTTATACTGGGAGTTACGGCAGTGCTGGAGAAGGGGAAGTGCAGGTTGAGGAGAGCTCGATGCAGGGCTTTGGATGAAGGCTTTTTGTATTTGGTTGCAGTGAAAATCACCCAGGAATTAGCTAATTTATGTAATGCTTACTGTAGAAAATGAGATCTGTGATTAGCCCGTGGGAATTCTCCTGCCCTTTCTACACTTGTCTCCACTGGTGTTTGCTGATTCCCCATCTTCTGGCAGGGGCATTTATGAACCTGCTTTGTTGTTCTGATGTTCAGAGAAAGACCAAACCAACAGCTTTTTCCCAGCCATGGTGGCAAACCCACCATGGTTTATTTCCAGGATACTAAACTAAAGTAATACAGCTGTTTTGAGGTGCCAGACTTGTGCTCCAAGACACCAATTTCACAGCTACAGCTCTCACACTAGTGCTGTATCCAAAGGTAAATGATGGATCCTCCCTACCCCTCACACAGGCACACACACTCTCCTCTCTCCCTCTGCCATCATTATTTGATCTTTTCAACACAAGTACTTTCAGATGGAGCTCATTTAAGTTTCTGTCTCTGTAGAAGTCATCCAACTCTAAACCATTATTACATTGCCAGATTGTCACAAATGCCCATGCAAACCTTTCTGCCAAGAGCTAATAGTCAGTTGCTGACATGATCTTCAGTTCCTCTGCCATTAAAGGTCCTATACAGGGGGAAAAAAATTGAACAATGTTAAAAGGTCTAAAGAAAATTTCATAGCCTACAATTTCCTTTCATTATGTACAGTTATATCAAATTGTTGAGCTGATGTAATATATAAAAAGAGGAGCTTTCAAGAAATTATCTCAAAATGTCACAAAAAAAAATTCTGGGGAATAACTTAAATCTTTTTTTTCCCTGAACTTATTTTAAATAATTTTATTTCCAGTTGATTGCAATCACTGCACTGAAGGCTGACACTGAAGTCTGCTTTAAACAAGTAATTCTTTATACCCACCAATTTCTTTGTGTCATCATTTTGCTCAGGAGTGGGTTGCTAGTGGTCAGAGAAGGGAAAAAAGATAAAGAAGAGAGGACAGATGCAGTAGTTAGAGCAAGTAGGACTTGTGCATATGCCTTGTAGGAGTGCAACCAGCCCCAAACTAGTTTTGAGTTGAAGTCTTATTTCTTTGGCAGGGAGATGAGGCCTCAATCTGTTTTCAGCTCTAGGTACCGCCCCCCCCCTAAATAGTCAGCACCACTGAGAAGGCTCCAGGGAGACTTAAGAGCAACTTGTAGCACCTAAAGGGGACCTACTAGAGAGCTGGAGATGGGCTTTTTACAAGGGCCTGAAGTGATAGGACAAAGGGTAATGGCTTTAAACTGACAGAGGGCAGGGTTAGGTGAGATGTTAGGAAGAGATTCACAGCTGTGAGGTTGCCCAGAGAAGCTGTGGACACCCCATCCCTGGCGGTGTTCAAGGTCAGGCTGGATGGGGCTTGGAGCAACCTGGGATAGTGGAAGGTGTCCCTGCTCATGGCAGGGGAGTTGGAACAAGATGATCTTTAAGACCCAAACCACTCTGTGATTCTGTGGTAAAATCCAAGCAAGACAAAAATTCTTACCTCAGAACAGGTTGATCACTGGTGACAGTTCGAATAGGATCAACAGGCAACTCTCCAGGGGCTCTCTGCATTTTGAGGGTCTGTTAAACCACTGTATTGAAGCAAATACAGCAAATATCTTTTCATACTCCCCAAGCCATCAGGAGTAAAAGTTCCAGCAATTAAAGGGATGCTCTCCTTTCACCACAATGATTCCTGTATCAATCTGTCATTCAGTCAGTGAGGAAGTAACATATGATGATGGAAATATGCATATTTATTGAAAAAAAAAAGATCTTCAAGTGCTACCTTGTCTTAGTTTGCTACCCATTTTGGAAGGACCCACCCTGTTGGGCACTATCTCAAGGGAGATAATTTCAACACATCTACACATCTTTCCACCACACTGTCCTCTCTGACTGGCAAAGTGACAGCGTTAAAAATGGGTAATGGGTAATTTGCAGGAAGACAGAGGTGTGGAAAAGGTCTCACATTCTTGGAGACAAAGCATTTCACCTGTCTGAAATGCTCCACATTTCTTTAAACACAAATCAGTAAAAAAACAAGATCGTTTTACCATTTGGCTGTAGTTCTAGATTTGAGAGGAACCTTGGCATGTTTTTAACAGCATGCACAAGGAAAAGTTTGGACCTTCCTTTCTTTCCTTCTCTCTCTCGCTCTCTCTCCCTCCCTTTTTGTTCTCCCTTCCTTTCTCCCTTTCTCTCTTCCTTTCTTTTCTTTCTCTCATTTTTTTTAAACTCATGGCAAACAGCCATCCCATATGAAGAAGATTGTCTTCTCACCTCTACCAACATCCCAGAACTGCAGCACAGTTTCTCCAAGCAGAAGCAGCAGCTCTGCCAGGCCCCAGCCCAGCACAAAGGTTGATGTGCAGCCAAACAGTGAAGGAGAGCAATAACCCAGCCCCGTTCCCCTCCCCTCCTCACAGCCCCCGCAGGTCCTCAGCACTCCATTCATTCACAGGGAAACTGGAAAAGCCTCCAGGATCCAAATGGAAACAGTGTGGCTGCTCTGCTCAGGCCTGGCAGGGACAGAGAGATGCTCCATACCAGGAATGCAGTACCTGAGAGGGTCTTGGGGATACAGACCTGTGTAAACCCAACATCTCTCTCCAGACACAGGCACCCTTGTTCAGCCATTCTGTCACACACCCCCCTGTGTTGTTTGAGACCTTTGGGCACCTTCCCTTACCTGAATTTGAACACAGCTACATGAATCCAGACTCATCAGCTATTGACTTTGGACCATTTTAAAACACTAGTAGTAACTTTTAATAAAATTGTGTTCAACATGACAAAAAGCAGGTTAAAATCACGTCATTTTCCCATTTGCACTGTGTTAATAGCAGCATATATGAATAACGACACGGGGCACAAATCTGCAGCATTGCCCTTTTACAGAGTCAATCCACAGCAAATTTCCACTTAGAAGCCAATTTCATGATTTATACCCAGCCTTTCCCATTTTCTTTTTAAGAGGTTTGTTCCAAGATTGTACATTAATTCAGCACTTTTAAAGCAAAACAAACAAATCACAAACATTTCTGTGAAAAACTGTATTAAACAATAAAATTATACAGGATAAGGAAAATCACAGAAAGAACAATACAACAGACACTGAGGCCAGAATGCAATCAAGCCCAAGGAACACTGAGACAGGTTTGTTTCACAGCAAAATATCCCTCAAAATGAAAGTACCAATGAATTCCAGACTCTACTCACTTTTTTTCCTCTTTTTTTTTTTTTTGGTAGTAGATATTACACCTCATTAGAAGGGCACTGCTATATTACAATTTCTTAAAAACAATAAAAAGGTAGCAAGTAAAAATTTGGATCAGCAGCAGTATCTGGTATAGTACAAGATCAAAACAAAACAGTCGATCCGTGTAACTGACTGAAAAGTCTTTATGCTCCTCCTATAAAAAATACTGTCCTTGGCTTTAAAAAACCACCAAGATTAGGTTTGACCAATATTCCAAATATGCAAATGGCATATTTTACTAGTATAATACTAAGACATACTAATCAATACTAATAATACTATTACATACTAATCAAAGTCCTAATCCAAAAGACTTATTGGCTCAAAATAGACATTTGGTGTGATCCTAATTTAATTTCACCATACCTGAAATGCCCAGAACATGCATGTGTTATATTTAAAGCTATCCATTTAGAGTGACAGTTGCCAGAATGAATGATGCCACCCTGCTGATCACTGGGGCCGTCAGCCAGGCTATTTCACCTGGATGTTTTTGCTCAGTGCAGCTTAAACACATGCAGAAATCAGCACAATGAGGGAGTTTAAACCCACTACATCTTCAGTGAAATTCAAACAAGTCATCACACTTGCAAAGCAAAGTAGTGCTAGGACCATTATCCCCATCCTCACTCTTTGAGGGCTCCTATACCAGTTATGAAACCACAGCATAAGGTGCCATGCGAGTTTAAAACAAGCAAGCAGCAAACCTCAGGGCAGCAGGCAAAAAGAGGTCCCAGTTTATATTCCCATCCACTTCCTCATACCCTGCAAAAAGTTTTGGGGCAGGGCAGAATTCCACAAAAGGGAAGGGAAGATGGTTTGTTTCTAACCAATTTCACAAGACCTGATTAGCAGATCATATACAAATGCAAACAGTTAATATTCACAGAGCAAACTCTTGAACCTAATTATTAGAACAGATTTAACATCATTAATAAATATATAAAACAACATGTTAATCTCACAGACAAAACACATTTCAAAGGTAGGCATTGACTGAAATATCCAGGTGGTTTGGTCATTGTTTAAAGCACTGAAGAATTATACACGGATAATACTGTGAGTGTAAAGAACAGGCTCACAAAATCCAAACTTAAGCTCAATTTAAACTTTCTGAAGAGGCTCTGAACTGGCCCTAGAATCTATTTCAAATAACCTACAAACAAAGGCCATTACAGCCATTGCATATTTAGGAATAGAATAAACTCCTTTACACTGTTCATATCTCGGCACTTTAGATCAGCTGCAGAGCAGGCATTCCCCAGGGACCAGTACACACAGGTAAACAGATCTGTCCCAAATAATAATGCTCTACATTTCATACTATCCCATGCCAAAAGAGAAGATTGTCCCGTCAGTGCTTAAAAAGCCTTGCTGTGGGAGACAGAGACCTTGGTGCTCACTCCAAGCTCTGGCACAGGCTTCTTCTGCCACCTCAGAACAGTCCCTTACCACTCTGTCTCAGTTCACCTGCCTCTGAGAAGGAGAGGCAGTAATCCCCTGTCCCACAGTGCTGTTCTGAGGCTTGATTTCATAAGGTGCTTTTGAAGAGTCTCAGAAAAGGCACTGTAAAAGTGCAGCTGTTACAATGTCAGAAGCACGAACAGAGGTGTGCATCCCACAGCTGTTCCCAAGACACCCATGTGCAAATCCAGAAGACATGAGAACTCACACCAGGTCACACTTCAGCAGCCCCATCACAGCAGCTCTGTTTTCTCCCACAGGTTTGAAAAGGCTTCACATTCCCAGGTCTCGACACAGTTACTGGGCTGCCCCGTTTCGCAGGCTGTCTCCGGGCTCCATTTGTTCTAAGGAGCCAAACTCAGGGTGCGTGGCTGGGGACTTCCTTTGCCCTCGGAAAGTGTGTGCATTCAACATCTCCAGCAGCAAGTCATACACTGGGACCACGTTTTTACACTTCATGCTCAGGAGATGCTCCATTCCCTTGTTACTGTGCAGGAGAGCAGAAAGTAAGTCAGAGATCTGGTTCCAACAGTGCAGAGAAGAAAAACATGCTCACGGCTTCAAGAGAGTCCTTTTTTTGTTTGGAGCTAGGAGGTTTTAGCTGCTGTGATCCCTGAGATCACTTACCACTATCAACATTAACAACAACCCAATACTTCAAGGGTGAGTGTTTTACTATTTAGAGAAACACGATTTGTTTTACACCACACAAACTGACTTCAGGAAATAATTCAGATGTACCACCCTACTGAAAGATAAAACCTCTTGGATGCTGTAAATGTGGGAGACCACACACTGAATCTTCGTATAAAAGGGGATTTTACTACATGCATTTACTGACTACCTACCTCTCCTACCTGGCTGAGGATGAAGAATTACCCTGGCTAATTCCAAGCACTTTGTTTACTCTCTGCATGTCCAGTGTCAGATTTTGCAGATGGCTACAGAGCTTAAAAGTAATCTTTTTGTTATTCATCAAGACACAACGATACCTTGTTAACTTGAACACCTAGTGCTCTGTCATGGTTTGGACTAACAGTATCATTGCAGTCACTCATATTTATGCAACAGATGCACTCAAGGGGTTGAAATCTAAGGGCATTTGCTCATCACCAAATTTATCCCCATGGAAATAGCAGAAGACAGCCGGTACATAGCTGACCTAGTGGGTTGGACTGGGAGGGAGGCAGTGCTTCCAGATAAACAAGGTTCTGCTACAATTCAAGACTCAATAATATGATAAAGGTAAAGGAGAAATTGCAGCCCCTCTCCTACACCCAGTTCTCAAGATTCCTACATCATTTGGTAATCAAGACTGAGTGCATCAATTATTTCCAGAATAAAGTCTAATTGACTGACCAGCACTAAGGAACATAAAGGAGGCAGGACACAACAAGTAGCCTCCCGATTTTGGCTGAGGGAGACACAGCATAAAAAGTCTTGGTTTAATGAGAAAACATAAAAAATTTTGCAAAGATTCACAATAGTTATTCACAGAATGCCAGAACACCTCCTGCAAAGCTGTGACATGGAGTCACACCAAAGAGGGCAATCCAGGTGATGGCACTGCGTCACAGACATGGGACAGGTTCAGCTCTGCCTGGTGCTGGAGTTTCTGCAAGGCCAGCTCTCAAACTGACCCTCAGTTCACAAACTGACTGTTAAAAGCTGCCTTCAGCACAGTCAGGTCCCTGCTGCTGCCCCCTGCTCTACCAGTAAGAGAGGTTGCAAAGGTGGCCGTCCCTTTTCCAGTGTCCCTACAGATATGGCCAGCTCTCCTTTGCATGCTCCAGCCTGGTCTCAGGACCACCTTCTCTGGACACACAGTCCAAAATCAAGCTATAAGACTTAGTGAATAGCTGGTCTCTGGGTAATATTTTAAATTACAAACAGCCTGAAAATTAAAGCATCTGTTTGTAGGACCCCGCGTTTCAGTCTGTTGTACCACAAACAAAGATAAACAGCTCAAGGAGGTCCAGGATGAGGCAGGGAAAAATGCTGTAGTTTCAAATAAAAGACAGCAAATTGGTCTGGGAAAAACATGGCACCCAAAGTCCACTTTGTTCCACCAAAGCCCACACTGCAGACCAGTTTTGGAGATTTTTATTTTAGACAGAAGGGTTTTGATGGCTAGGTGGGGTTGGGTTTTTTTTTTTTGAAAGGCTGAATTTGTGTTGTTATTGTTATGTATTGTTATATCAGGCAGATACATAATGAACAATTGAACGTGATAGGCTTAAGACAGTATTTTAATATCACACCATTTTCGAGTGCCAGCAAGCACTTGAGCATAGTGCCTGTTTTGTTGGGCTAGGAAGGAAAGCCTCCCAGTGACAGAGGTGAAGAGGATTCCCTCAGGGGTGCTCTGGAGTTCTGCCCTTCCTTTTTTCCCATAATAAGCAAACACTAATGTCCTACATGTTACACACACTCTGTAAAACATACCTTGCGTGTCTGACATGAGAGAGGAGCATCAACAAATTGGCCAAACGAGTTGTCTGCTGCTGTGAGGGGATCCCACTCTTTGCAATAACCCACACCAAAGCATCTGTGACCACATTAAGCAGGTGATGCAGCTTCCTGTTGCTTTCAGGTTCTTCTGCTGACAAGGGAAACATGCCTAACCAGAGAAGAGAAAGAAAATATTTGCTGCTTATGAGGAAGGAAAAAAAGCCAATGACTGTGGATTTTTTCCTGATGTGTCTGCAGTGAAAAATCTTAAAAGTTGGCAAAAACAAACAAACAAAAAAAAAGAGATTGGTGATATGGAGAAGGAAGAGAAGAAATTAGCACTAGGAAGACCTGGAAACACACAATAACATTATTGATAAAGCAGAAAAGATCTGGGACAAAACAAAACAAAAAAACCAAACGAAACAACAACAACAAAAAATCCTTCCAGAGACATTTATGCAATCTGTTCCAAAACAGATTTTGACAAGAAAGAAGGGTAGGGAGAGGTAAAAGTAGAGATTTTTTGAGAAGTGAGCCTCTCAAGAAAATATGGCTGATTACATGTGGGTTTTTTGTTGGGTTTTTTGGCTGCTTGATTGTGGTGGGTATTTGAGGAAAAAAAGAACAGCTTTTGTTGTCTATTGAAATAATAGTATCCATAGAATCACAGAATCATTTAGGTTGGAAAAGACCTCTAAGATCACTGAGTCAAACCTTTAACCCAGCACTGCCAAGCCCACCACTAAACCATGTCCCCAAGTGCCACATCCACACCTCTTCTAAATCACTCCATAGGTGGTGACTTCACCACTTCCCTGTGCAGCCTCTTCCAATACCTGACCATCCTTTTGGTGAAGGAATTGTTTCTAATATCCAATCTAAACTTCCCCTGGTGCAGCTTGAGGCCATTTCCTCTCATCCTCATCATCACTGAAATCTCTCATCCTCATGAAATCCCATTTCCTCTCATCATCATCATCATGGCTTTCCAACCACTCTGCCCCCAGCCTTGGTCTTGTTGAACCTCACACCACTGATCTCCAGCCACGAATCCAGCCTGTCCAGACCCCTCTGCAGAGCTTTCCCGCCCTCCAGCAGATCAACACTCCCACTAAAACAAGTAGGCAGAAAAGTGGGATAAGTGGGCAGCTGGACTATTCGCCTTCAGTATTGGACTAAGAATTATGCAGCAGCTTCTTGCTGAAAGCAGTAGATGTAAATAGTTAAGCTGTTATTTTGTTGTTATATTATTTTGACAACATTAACTACAAAGTGTTCTGGGGCCAAAAATCATTTTTACTGCAGACTACCCTAAACTAGCAAACACACACTACTCCTTACCCTGTGTAAAAGTTTGCAAAACAAAGCTACTGTCCTGAAATTCATGTTGCAGAACTGTTGAGTACTTTCAATCATTTCTACCAACTAACTACCGTTAAATAGGAATACTTAAGCCCAATTAATCATGACTCAGTTGAGTAACTAGTTTTACTAGAAATAGGAATTAAGGACAGGTTTGTAGAGCTGTACAACAACTTTACACATGAGCAGGATCCAGACAGATGGGAGCAAAAGTTCCCATGGAAAAGGACAGACCCACAGCCTGGGCCATGGGCCCCACCTTGTGAGAAGCTTTCAGACTTCAGGTCTTTTGTGCAGTTCTTACAACAGGACATAGATCCTAAATCCAGCAAATGATACAGCCTGGGAAGTTTCTCGAGCAATCAAACAATCTTTACAATCTATCAGACAGAAGTCCTTTTCTCTTATACTCTTTCAACAGTTTTATCTCACTTGATAGTTCTGTGTTTTTGAGGCTGATTTCCCAGATACCCTGAAAAAAAAAGTACAATTTGGTGAGTATTAGACCCGATCCCATACTCACTGGAATTGAGGAGGATCATTGCCTTGACACACAGATACTCCTTGTGCTGCAGTTTCAGCTCTCGGAACCTTGAGGTCATGGCCAGGAGCATATCAAAGATCTCCAAAATTCCTTCTACGCATTTCCCCTCATCCCTATGGAAACACATACAAAATGTTACTGAAAAAGTAGAATTAAGGTACTCTGACTCAGACAGATAAAATTCGAAGCACAAAAGAGGCTGCAAAAGGCCCATCTATCTCATCTTTGGGAGAATTTAAAACATTCTATCACGAAATCTAAATTGAAAATTAGACTGATATAAAAGGTCAGCAGTTATAAGAAACTGATTTTCTCTCTAAAGTGCAAGCAGGATTGACCATAAGTATGATCATATTTCTCTAAGAGGCTTTATCCTCTCAGCCAGTATAAGTCTGGATAATCAGCTTGAAACCCTGCAGTGAAGGGCACAGTACCACCTTGAATAATTTTACAGATTTGTTTCACAAGGAGTTACCACAAACAATAACATCATGGTTTTACCTGATGGAGGTCTCAGGACTTGGTGAATAAAGAAGACCCCCTTAAATAACTGTCTTGGAATAATAATACATTTTTAAAGAATAAAACAACCCCTTGTCCCTATGTGCTAGCACCTTTTTCTTTGAAGTTATTGAAATATAAACAGATTTTTTTGGGTTTTGGTGGTTTTGTAGTTTGGGGTTTTTTTACTTTTACAAGTGTTTATGAATACAACTTTCTCCATTTTGGATACTAGAATTGGTCTTATTTTTTGATCTGAAAAAAACAAACATACAAACCTAAGCCATTCTGATGGGTTTAAAATTAAGCAGCAGCACATTTCAAACCACCGAAGCTACTATTCCAGTTTTGGTTATTTTTCTTTTTACTTAAAAAGCAATTAAGCTCTACAATGCAATATCCAGAAGGAGGCTTCTTATACTATTTGTAACAGGAGATCTTTCAGTCTGTAATACTTTTAACATGAGACATTTAAGCAGAGCAGTGCAGGAGTATTAAAGAAATTTACTGTTTCTGCCTGAATACCACCCAGTTTCCTGTGTTTCTCACAGCAAAGGAGAATTTTAAGCTTTGGAGAAGTACAGACAGCTGACAGATTCCAAACAAGGACACAAGTATCAGAGAAGTACTTGCCTGTAAAGAGATTATGTAGGATATGTATCTGAAGGGTCTGGGGAGATCTTGGAGCCCCTTTCAGTGCCTAAAGGGGCTCCAGGGGAGCTGGAGAGCGACTTCGGACAAGGGTATGTAGTGCAAGGACAAGGGGGAATGGGTTCACACTGACAGAGAGTGGGTTTAGATTGGATATTAGGAAGAAATTCTTTACTCTGAGGGTGGCGAGGCACTGGCACAGGTTGCCCAGGGAAGCTGTGGATGTCCCATCCCTGGCAATGTTCAAGGCCAGGGGTTGGATGGGGCTTGGAGCAACCTGGCCTAGTGGAAGGTGTCCCTTGCCCATGGCAGGGGGGTTGGAGCAGGATGATCTTTAAGGTCCCTTCCAACCCAAATCATTCTGGGATTCTAAGTTCAGCTAAGGTAAAAAAAATCAAGTTACAGACCAGTTTCGTGTAAGGACGTCTTAAATAAAATTACAGCACATCCAGATGCTTGTAAGCTCCCACTCTGCCATGTCTTGAGGAAATGAAGGAATGCATCAAATAAGATCACCCTGTTCAGCACATATTAGCTTCTGAGAAATTACATGTATCATATATTTTCATCAATTTCTTATCATTGCACTGAACAATGCAGCTTACCCTTGCACTGAATTTTATACAAGTAAATTATAATTTATTTCCTATATTTTATAAATTAAATTTATTTCTCTTATTAGCCCATTTTCCCTTCTGTGTCTGTGATGATAATTACTAATTGCAAGCCACAGAACTGGTGCAAATCTGAATTTCCCCAGATTGAAAGGGCTAAGAGACATTTTAACACAATCCAAGAGAGTAGATTGTTTCCCTGACTTTCTGCTGGTGTGAAGCTCAGGTCAAATTCTTCAAAAGTTCTGTAGAAAAACATCCTTACTAATCCATAATCAACCCTCTTGGTACATGATGCTGTGGAGAAATAATCTTTAAATTTGAAAACACCCTTCTTTACCTTGAAAAAATATTCTCGGTATTCAACAGCAATCTAGGAGTTTTAAATCCCTTTGGGCTAGTGCTGCAATGTTCATTATTACAGATAGCTATGAAGTCTGCAGTAATGGGAGGAAGGAAAACAGGAGGAAACCTACCTAAAATAATTCAAATATTGCCTGACACTATATCTACTTTTTAATGAGGGATGTAGGGACAAATGGACAAAGATGTATCTATAGTTTCAGCATCTAGAGACACAGAACAAAAGAAACAAAATCATCAATAGATGTGAAAAATGCAGAGAAACTTCACACTGTCACACCACATGAATTCAGGAACTTACAGGTTCAACAATACTGTTTATGCTTAGCATTCCTTAAACCCCCATACGGACGTGGAACCTCAGGATATTATTGTTGTGAATACCAGTAAATTCTAGTGTTAGATAAAATGTTAATAGCATCTCCCATACTTAATCCTCTTCCTCTTACCATTCACCCCACCTCAAGAAATTTATTTCTTTTACCTGTCTAATACAAGGTCTGGTGCAAAAATCAGTTTCCCGGGATGGTCAATTGATCTCCACATCAAACCAATCATTAAAACTTCCATCCAGCAGCTCTCCAAGAGTCTCACTTGGTCATAGAGGCTGAGATCAATGAAGCCTAAAGTGATGAAAGCAGCATAAAATAAATAAACTTGTTTATTTCTCTGTTTTGATAAAGAAGAATGAGCACAAGAGAAACAGAAAGAACCACGGGTTTTGAAGAAAGGCAAACAAGGGAGCACTGACACCTGAAGTGCCATCCTGCCATTTCAAATAGAAGTAAAAATATTTGCTTTATTCCAAACGTTTTGTGGAAGATTTGACAATAACAGAGTGGTTTTCTAGTGCATTTACTCCCATAGAGCTGGTAAAACTCAAGTGACTGCAGAGGACCTGCTTTATGCTTGGCCACCTTGGCCTTCTGAGAGGCACCAGGGAATCACTTGGGAAACTCACATTTTTGTCAGAGATTGCTGCATTGTGCTGCAGAAGACTACTAGGAAAATAATCTGTTCTTTCACCAGAACACATAAAGTTGTTGCTTGCAGGGTGTTTTTTATCTCATGGCAGGCATGTTCCTGGGTTTGTTGGGTAACTGTGAAAGAACCCACACCTTGTGGCTCATTGTAAATGAAATGTGTTGATACCATCCATTTTCTGCTCCGTCCTTCCCCAAATTTTCAATAAACCAGAAAAAAAAAAAAAAAGGCAAGGATAGTCAGTGGAGGCAGTAGTGTCCTCATTGCCTCCATCCATGGAATTCCAGAAGCAAGAACGGAATCAATGCCACTGTGTATAAACCTGATCTGCATCCTGGGCTGCACCAAAATCAGCGTGGCCAGCAATTCAGGGGGGTTGATTGTGTCCCTCTACTCTGCTGTGGTGAGCTGTGGGGTCCCCAGCACAAGAAGGATGTGGATCTGTTAAAGCAGATCCAGAGAAAGGCACAAAGATGATCCAAGGGCTGGAGCACCTCTGCTATGGAGACAGGCTGAGAGAGCTGGAGTTGCTCTCTCATTGGAGAAAGAGAAGGCTCTGGGAAGACCTCATTGTGGTCTTTTAAAACTTACAAGGGGGTTATAAAAAAGAGGGAGAGTGATTTTTTTAAACAGGTAGATAAGTGATAGGACAAGAGGGAAATGGTTTTAAACTAAAAGAGGAGAGATGCTAGAAAGAAATTCTTGAGTGTGAGGGTGGCGAGGCCCTGGCACAGGTTACCCAGAGAAGCTGTGGATGCCCCATCCCTGGAGGTGTTCAAGGCCAGGTTGGATGGGTCTTTAAGCAACTTGCTGTAGCGGAAGGTGTCCTTGCCTCTGGGGACAAGACACTTTTTAAGGTCCCTTCCAACTCGAACCATTCTATGATTCTGATCCTATGATTTATTTCTCTCCAGAACTTATAGCAAGGTCTTAGATAACACTGCAACACAGTCAGAAGGGAGAGACAGTCATTGCCTTCCCTATCTCTGCAAAAAATAACTGGGGAAAAAATAATGCCTAGAAGCAAAAAAAAAAGGAATAATATTTACACACTGCAAAACAAAAGAGTAGAAGTGTAGATTATCAAAACACAAATGGGAAAGTAGACTGTTCAGTCAAGGAGTAAAACACAGATATGATGTATGATGAAGTGCCACTCAGAGGCCAAAAACAAGATCAGGCCACAGTTTTCAAAGCTGAGCTCCTTTATCTTGGTCCCTTAGCAAAGGTGCTCCATTTTCAGACAAGTTGGCATCTACAGCTCTGCATGGTGAGAAATTCTTACAGCCTGCCCATGGGAGACAGGTTTCCTGTAATTCTTCTCAGTCATCTGAGGTCTTAAAATACACACAGGACTTTTGTGCTGCCAAAGAATCTGCTGTCAGTAATTTATACAAGTGCTCCTTGTATTTTGATCTTAAACTACTAGGCTGGAAGACAGTCAGTGGGAGCATCAGGCTGACATTAACTGGGTAATGCTCACTCTCTCTTATCATCACTAAACTTCTGCCTTTTGACATTGGTACAGCCTTGCTTCTGATTTTATGAGAAGTGTAAATGGGAGCCTGTGAGTGGTACCTTCCTGTCCTGTCTTCCCCGTCACTGAATTTACTACAGAATGCACAAACAACAGATTAGCTGCCACACACACTCATCATTTAAAAGTGGTTTTGGAAAAATAACCACGGAAGTGTGAATAGTATAAACTGACAGTGGCAGTTTCCTGGGAAACAACAGCGGAAAGACATTTCAGAGTTTATTTAAATAAATATTTACACCAGTGTGTACTGATTTCTCTGGCATAAACAACGAGTTATCAGGGTTAAAAACTCTCTCAGTGGAGTGAGGTGTAAAATCAAGTCCCAGTATTCAATCTACAGGTACTTAAAAATCCAGATTTATCATGGATGTCATCTGCTAAACTCACATTATCAGCAGCAGCAGTAGGATTTATGACCATTAAGCACAGCTCTTAGAAGGACTATACTTTCCCTAACAACTTCATGCTCTAAAGACTGAGGACAGCACAACTTCCACTGCAGTGTCAGAAGTCTCATTTCCTGCAGACTACCTTAAACTACTAATTTTTCTACAGCTTTAGTACACATCCTTTAAATTGTGTGCTGCATGCCTTACCATTTAATTATAAATTGCTAAGACAGCTGAGAAAAAAACTTGTGCTAGATGTGTAATGACTAGAAAAAGGCACACTGCTCTGGTCAGCAACACACTAGGTTGCATA
The DNA here is from genome assembly GCF_003945725.1 of Corapipo altera. Classification (NCBI taxonomy): domain Eukaryota; kingdom Metazoa; phylum Chordata; class Aves; order Passeriformes; family Pipridae; genus Corapipo; species Corapipo altera. The sequence continues at coordinate 2,157,669 of NW_020884878.1, forward strand.
ATGAACCCAAATTTCAATGTTGTGACAACATCTTATTGATTTACAATACAGGTTCAGCGATGAACCATGTTGAACTCTTTCAGACTAGGTCAACAAAGCAAAAGGCAATTATAGAAGCTATGTTCTGCTGCCTGACAACTGAGAATTAAAATACTTGGAATTCAGAAGGAAAAAAATCCAAAAGTCAGCTTCTATTTTACTGAGCAACAACAAAAATACAATCTATTGGGCTGAAAGTACAGACAAAAATACAGTTGCAGAGTAAAATTCCTAACAAAAGACTGTCATTAAATGTTAAAGATGAGAAAACCAGAAAATATAAACACCTATTTCTCCTATTTAGGCAAAATGTTACCATTAATATAAGCATCTATAAGGAAAAAATAAAAATATTTTCTTTCACTTTCAGTAAGTGTCAAAATAATATCCAGTAATAACTTAGAGATGAAAATGGGCTTCTAACCCAGGTACACAAAAGAAAATATTCAGCTTTTCAGAAAGTAAAATTACTGCTCACTGGGCCTTTACTCAAGAAGTCTGTCCTTTTTTCTGAGATTTTACCTCCAGGAACCAGGCATGGATTGGCATCAGGCAAGAGTTTTTGACAAATGAAATTCCATGTTCTAAAATTTAATCATCACAGCTTTTTAATAAAAAAAATAAACCCATATTGAAATAAATGCTCCAACTGCCACGTAACACGGCAATATTACTTATAATTAGGTGTATATTAAACATCACATCTATTTTTGGCACTATTCTAAAATGCTGTTTATTTCTGTTCTGTGTAACATGAGTAATCAGAAAAAACAAACACACATGATAAAGTGTCAGCATTCCCAGGAACTGTTTTGAAGGGGTTTGATTGTTTCAGTGGATTTTCTTCACGCAGTTCTCTTACTGCCAAGAAAAAGTTATTATTTCTGACATATGTTGAAAATAAACTGGAAGTGATTGATGTCAAAATTGGGGTTGGTTTGGAAACTGATTTTTAAAAAAATAATAATAAAACAATCTCAGAGATTTTGGGCTTGTGGGGTTTTTTTTGTTTGTTTGTTTGTTTTAAGAGGTAACAGAGGTAAAAGATAGAAGTTATTAACAATCAAAAAATTGAAATATTGCTTAAAATAAGGTCATTTTCTAAGACTGGTTTTCCTTCACAATTCACTTCTTACCAGATAAACATAACTATGTTGAGTCCATTGAAATGGTACCTTTTAATCAAGTTTTTGTGATCGGACAAGAAACTATAACAATAGAAACCATTTAACCCCTTATGATTACTTACTTCACAGTTATTTTCAGAGTTTCTTAAACCAGTAAAAATAAGGACAAAGGATTTGAGTTTAAAACATCCCACACTAACAGCAAAACCACTCTCACCTTGCAGATGTCCAGCCTGGCTTGAGATGCTCGTGTGGTGCAAACATCTCCTCCCCAGCAGCTCAGCAGCTGACCTGGGATTTGCACCCTCTAAAACCATCACACCTGGGCCCTCCAACAGAGTGGCTGAGCCTGGACACTAATCTGCTCCAGCAGCTGGATCTGGTTGCACCACCAGCCACTCCACCTAGACCTGAAATAGGATACGCTTCCCTTACTCTAAATTCTTAATTTAGGGATTATATGAAATATTCTCCTCCAAGTGTGTTTCTTGTACTGTGCACGCACTCTGCTTCTAAAGGGAAGGATTACTGTCATGTTTTCCCAAGTGTGTACTCAAGCAGCAGCAGCTCTTTGCAGTGCACACAATGACCAGAGCAGAGCTCACACAAGCACACTCTGAGCACCTCCAGGATAAAACCCAAGACAGGAGCCATGGTGTGCTGGCTCCTCAGTCCTGATGGTCATGGAGTCAGGAATATCAGTTATGCTGTGGAATATATTAACCATGCAATGTAAACAGAGCTGTAGGGATCACTCCCAGCAGAGCACTCTGTCCGAAGCTCAGGATCAAGTCCCATACTGCTACATATCCACCAATTATTCAATGTTTTCAGCTCACTGTTATTATCTGGTCACCTTAGGTCTCGTTAAAGGGCCACAGGCTGTGGTTTAGTCTATGCCAGCCACCAAGTTTTTCTGCACAGCTTAACCAACAATCATCTCTGCATGGTGGCTGCTTTTATTCTGGCTTTTATTCTTTATTCTGACTCTTTTAATCATGGGTACTTCAGGGAGAAGGAACTGAAAATGCTCACCACTTCTGGTTTGTAAGATAAATTGTGCACTGCCAACGTGTAGACATTCAAGAAGTTCCAGGCACTAACACATATTGTTGTACTTTAGTGCATGTTCTTTGTGTTGCCAACAACCAAAAGCATCTTACTGATTTTTGTTTCGAAGGAGTGCACATGATAACTCTGAGATCAACATTATGCTCCACTGATGCTTTTGTGCAGCAGCTCTGTCAAATGAAGTGGTTGCAAACACCCAGAACTCGGACACATTTCAGTTTTCATCAGCTGTATTAGGAACTTTCTATCAGGATTCAAGGAAAGAATTTGGTGTTAGATGAACCTTCTAAATCAGCTTTGTCAGGTATTTTATAGCTAATGAGGTAGAAATTACATACAACAACAGCTATGCTTTTTAGCAAAATGAGCTATTATGTGACTAACAACGGATGATAGAAAATTATGGGCTAGGTTGTTGTCTAAATCAAAAGACATCTGGGTCAATTACTGAGAGCCATAAATTGTGCATTAGTTTAAAGGATAAAAAGATTGACTTTCATACCACACACTTACTGTGCTGTTATTTCAGAGTAGAGAATGACATACTGATGGTAAAAGCACTGACTGAAACAAATAAGACTGAAACTCTTACCAGGAATTTTTTTGGCCCAACCAATCATGTGAACCAGCTCTTTGTCTGCCAGTTTTGTCAGGGACATCATCATGGAGGCCTCCGTGAAGGGTTTGCTGGGACGGCTCACCAGTACGTTGGGAGGCTCCGCTTCCAGCAGCGTCAAAACGAACTGCTCCGGGCTGACGGTGCTGAGCAGGATCTCCTTCACCCGGGTCGCCGCCTCGTTGTACTTCTTCGCTTTGCCCATGCAATGCACCCGATCTTCGGAATTCCGATGGCTGCGCAGGATCCGGTATCCACAGCGTTCCCTTCTGGAGCCTGACACGAGAGAGAAGCACGAGGTTGTAGTGGAGGATTTTTCTAGCAGGTCGCGTTATGTAAATCCAAATATTTGCGGAGAAGGGGGAAAACCCTTTAATGCTGGATGTTCTAATATTGAACATCAAGTTTTTAGGATATTCAGCATTGACTTAACTTTGTTCCCACCGAATTCAGCTGAGGGTTTTTGTTTATTCTGCTTAACAGAAATAAAGTTTAAAAGGATTTATTTTTGAACTTCAGTTAACTCACTTTAAAAGTCCAACGGAAAACTCCTGTCGACATCAAAAAGATATAAATCAGGTCTTTAAAGGCAAATAAAGATAGCTGATCATAAATTCTGTTTTAGATGCAAAATGGGGGAATAAAAAACTTTTGGAAGTCTGGGCCATGTTACAGATTAAATACTCCAGGAAGAAGCACAGCTGGGCCTCCATGTTAGCTGGGTGTTCAGCCAGGGACTTACAAGTTGCAACCCACTTTCTCCCGATGTCCCATTAAGCCAGCAGGAGTTTCTCCAGAGGGAATTCAAATATCTACAACTAGAAGCAAACACCCTATTTGGAGTTCTGCCTGCAGAACACTATTTCTGTTGCAAAGAGCTGTCCTTTAAATTCCTGTATTTATTTATGGTTCATTTTGACAGCACCAAACATTCTCCAATTTCCTGTCAGTGTTATTGGTGGCATAACTGTTACTTGTTCTCGCATAGCTGCCAAGGAAAGAGTCTAAAAGCTTCTCCAAGCACATCATATGGGGATTTGCTAAAATATTTAGCTATCTGAAGTCATTCATCCCTTCAGCTATTCTTTAACAAGGATCATGTTCACTCATTTACAACTAAACACTGACAGTAACTGATGTGCAAGATTGTACCATATTAAAAATCAGGATATTTAAAAATATGATGTTACTGAAGGGATTCTTATACTGGAATCCTCCAACACTTAACAATTCTAATATCACAGCTAAATTGTTCTCTAAATCTTTTATAAGTTAAATTTTTATGCTGGTCATGAACAGTTTTAGTGACACATGATTCTCACGGGTTCAGTTTCATAGGTATGAAAATGCCTGGGCTAACATAAATCTGTAACAGACCAATATTTATTATTACATACATAGAGACCATGGAATCTTAAAGCATAATAAGTTTTTTCATAGGGATTCAGTCCCACAACAAATTTGACAGAAGCATCTTTTCTGCTACTGCTACTATCTTGACATTACTATTATTATTTATGTCTTTCTGGTGTGTAGCCTAAAGAATTCTTGCCCTGGCCATGGACTGTGGTTCTTCTTCATTAGGGTGTGTGATTAAAGTTTTCTTAAAATGTATGAAGGAAAAGAAGCAAAGGAACAATGAAAATGGAAGAACCCCAAGAACCTAAACAGACAACAAGCACACTGACCAGGTTACTCAGGTCTATCAAAGGAGAATGATCAGCCATCAGCCAAAGGAGAATGTGGTCTGGCCATGACACATGGCATGTAAGCCAAAACAAAAGGTTTTTCAGTTCACCTGGAGGGACCAGGCATTCCAAGACACCTACTAGAAAGTCAAGAGGATCTGGGTGGCAGCTACTGGTAGGGTGATACCTTTGGATCAGCTGAGACCTGTGTGTGTATGTGTGTGTGTGTATGTGTGTGTATGTATGTGTGTGTGTGTGTGTGTATGTACAAAAGACAGATTGTGCATGACATACCTGGAAGAACAGAGGATCCACAGACCAGCTACTGGATAACACTGAATGACTGACTAAAGCCATAGCCTTGTGTTTCTGTGACTGCTCTTGGGGAAGAAGGGCTGAGTATCAGCAACTGGGGTGAGGCTGCAGACCCACACAGCCATCAGCTGGGGAGAGATGGGGATCCATAGGTCAACTGTTTGACAGACTGACTGTCTAAACCCAGCTACTGGAAGGATCCATAATGTTTAAATACACATATTTTTCACTGCTTTTGTTCACATGACTGCTGTGTTTTCTCTCTGCTGTGCTCTGCATGGTTGGTTGTGGATGCAGGTATTGTGTGTGCATTTGCATAATAACAATTCTCACTCAGACTTTATACTGGACCTGGGGACATGGCAGTGTGACAGCTTCCCTTGTCAAGCTACTGGTTTCAGCAATTCCTATAATTCTTCATCCCTATCCATCAGAGTTATATAGACCATGACTTGTCCAACCAGGCAATGCAGTTCTGGTCCTGGGTTTCAGTTATCAAAGAGGTCCAAACATAAGCCAAATTAAAAATAAGGGCAATGGGGACACAAAAAATTTAATTTCAGATATTGTTGATGAGGCTTTGTCTTGCTAAATAAAATGTTGGATGAATACAGACCCTCAGTGGTGGAGGTTCCTCAGATGAGATGGTTTTTCAGGTCATAGTCCTACCATGTCTTCAGCAGCTGTCAAACAGCATTTGAGTCAATCTGTGAGACAGGTGAGATGCTCAGGCCACTCAGGTACAACCTAAAGGCACTGAAAATACTGGACAAGGACCAACAGAGTGTGCCAGAACTTTTGGGATGTGGACCTTTCAACTTCATGTGGCTATCACCCTCACTTGCTGCTTGTTCAGTAAACCATGTCAGATGTAAAAGAAAACTGGATGACCATTAAAGAAGTTCTCAGTATTGGAGAACACACTTTACCCAGAAATCCAAGACTGGAGAAGATAAGTAGGGAAAGCTGGTTCAATGAACAGATCCTCAGGTATGGAGGTATGCAAGTGGAACAAGAAACTTGAAACTGGAAGTAATTTTTTAGCTGGAAGTCCAGCTTAAAGTCTGCACTGTTTGGAGCAAGGATGATTTTGCATCCTTGAAAGGGATATGGGTACAATGAAATGGGGTGAATGCAGACAGGATATTGGAAAAAATAATGGTAGAACAAAGTACTTAGCCTAATAACAACTACCTAGAAGTTGCCAGAGCAGCTGAACAGCAGTTAAGGAAAGATAATATACCAGCAGAGACAATTGGAACTTGAGACATTATCTTATGGTAGATTCATGAAATGATACTTGATGATGATACCCAAAAAGAGGTTATCTGCAGAACTACAGAAGTCACAGAGCAATTTCTTCAACCATCTGTCTGTGCAAATCCTTTTCTTCCTGAAAGAGTCAAAGGCCAGCGAGGTATAGACTAATTTCTACAAAGACACCTGGATGATGTAGTGAACTCTGTGCTAAACCTCATTTTTGGACTAATGCACCAAGGTCAAGAGGAAAATCTTGAAGTGATTTGTCTGCTTCCAAAAAACATTAGAATGGCACAGCGTGCTGCAGACTGTTCTGAAGTAATGTAATGGACAGAAATTATGTATTTTCCATCACGGAAGACAAAGAGGAAAGGTCAACAGTGAGCTGAGCAACTGGAACGAAAGTACAGCTGGAGACAGATGAGGAAATGCCCAGGTATCAGGTGCTTTGCCTAGGGAGAGCCATGGCTCTGATTTCTATAGTAGTCTGCATGGGAGGGGCTGTAACCAAGAAGAAATACAGCATGTTGTTTGCACTGCTTAGAAAGCTGAAACACATTGAACATGGGCATCTTGAAGGACAGAACAAGAAAAATAACAGAGGGACTAAAAGCCATAGACAGGGCAGAGAAGAAATTTTCTTGGGCTATGAAAAAATACAAACTGCTGTGTGATGTGTAGTTATTGTTCTCCAGTACCTGGGGGAGCTGTGAAACTCCCCAAAAGAATTTGCAAGAATATCAGTCCACTAATTAAACACAGGGAAAGTTGTTCAGTAAGGGACTGTATCTAAAGTGATAACCTGTTGAAGAGGGAACTGGAGGGAAGAGCAGATGGCTGATGACACAATAAGGAAGAAATTCCAGCAATTTGGACACACTGGCCAGAAGCAACATGTGGTCAAGAAAGCACTTCCAGCCAGCTCATTGACCCTAGATCAGTTCCTTGCACTGAAGTGAACCAAGTGGGCTCTTCTGGGACTCCACGATCTCTGATCAGCTCTGTTATGCTGTCACTCACATTTCTCTGTAGCACTGAAAATATCAGGCCTTTGGTGCCACAATCTGAGTTATCCTTCCCAATTCAGTGTTGTGAAGATCTTCAAATAACATTTTGCAGCCTATCCAAAATATAAACACACAGGTAAATGACCAGGTACTTTAATGAAGATGAAAGAAAACAATTAAATTAAAAAAAAATAAATTAAAAAGTAGTCCAGTATCCTATGATATTGAGATTATTAAAGGTCTCAGTACTTGTGGAGGGTTCTTAGTGGGAACTAGCAATCCCCTTTAAGTTACTTTAAGTTATTCAACTAAATCAAGTTTCATATACTACCAGTACTTATTATAAAAAAATAGTGCTCCATTTAAAACATAAAACCATCTTCTATTATCACATTACCGGTGCAGAAAGCCAAACTAGGAGTGTTATGACATTTTTACATAAAAAACTTGTTACTAAAGAAAATATAGTTACTGATAAAAAAAGGGGGAAAATCCAACCAAAGCAGATTCTGATTTATTGTTTGTATTTTTTAATCAACATATATTTCCAAAGCAGGTGAAGGCTCATTCACTGAACACTGTGCATGAAACACAGCTCACTTATTTCCACTTTAAGTTTTTTCTGCTTGTATTTAAAGAAAAAGAAAACAACATTTAAGCTTGTCAGTCAACCTACACAGCAGAAAACAGCAGTCTTTCCAATTAATACAATGCATTTCAACAATGTAAAGGAACTTCTTTGCTTTCTATTCAAATCCAAAGTTTAGGCAGGACTTAGAAATTTTACCTATACATCTACTAGCATCCAATAGACATAAGTGATTAGAAAACTATATATTATAGGTAATTATCAACCAGGTTAATGTTTGGCTTAACTAGACACAGAGATGTGGATCAATGTGTGTAAAAGCAAAGCAATAAAATTCAGCTTCCCAAACTAGGGACTATCTCTGACTTTACCAATTCCCTAACAGTACTTAATAGCTAATATTCGTTCCAACCAAGGTAATTCAGGCAATTGCAGAAGTGCAAAATGATCAAATCCCTCATTCTTCCTACCACACTCTCCTTATTTAGAGCTATTTTGTGCAAGAAAATAGCTGTATTCAGCTGAGAATGCTGGACCAAGGGCAAGACCTTGAGTTACAGCACCACAGATCACAGTAGAAAATGATCAGAAGAATATAAGAAATAAGGCACATTGAAAAAAAAAGTCATTAAAATGAGACTGTTGTTCACTTACCCATGAACAAGCCACAACACGTATTACTGGCAATGAAACACACTATTTTTCAAGCAACTCCTGCTTTACAAATTCTCTGAAAATCACAAAAGCTGTCTGATATGGTGGGTAGCCACATGGCAAGTTGCTCTTCATACTGATTTTTGTCCCTGGCAATTGCTTATGTAACTAACCAGTTCAGTAGCAACTGCAGATTCTACCACTGAATATGTTATCATCAGTTTTTGTAAGTGTTTGAGCTCAAAACTGGCTCCAGTACACATTAGTAAATCATTATCTCTCCAGTCACCTCTGAAAGCAAATGCAAATGTTCTGCCGAGTGGTTATGCCAGAGCAGAGCTGCTGACAAAGAAGCTGCTGGCTGCTGTGTGCATATGAGAACATGAGCTGAAATTACAGTAATTTCTATAATGGCTAAAATGCAATTAATACATCTGATGTCCAGAGAATGCCATGAAACATTTTTTCCCCACTTATTTTCTGTGTGGAAAGTACCTTACAGTATTTCAACTGCACACGGCAGCCACACGCAGGAGAAAGAGCCAAATCCTGAACTGAACCAGCCCACAGGGAAATCTGTTTTTTTTTCTGCAAACTTGTCAAATGATGCCAGTATTCAAGGGCAGCATCTCTCCATCATTTCTGAGTGTGGCCCCTCAGCCTCCCCACTTGGGGCAGGGTGGGGTCTGAAAGGAGCTTTGTCTTTGGAACATTTTCAACACATGAGAGCAGACACATGGGGGAAAAGATACAGGAGTGGGGGAGAGGAGGGAAATAAAAGGTAGGTTTAGTTCAACAGGGAAACTGAAAACTCCTTATGGAAGAAGGTCTATTTGAGCCTCAGGAAGCAAAAAAGCAAAGCAGAGCATAGCTCCTCTAAGGGTGGCTATAGCAAAATGATGAAGCAAATCCCCTCTCCTTCACTGCCTTTGTCCATTTCAGCTCCCCAGGTAAACACCAGAAAGTTCCAGGAGATCAGTTTTATCCTGATCTGTTTTATTTAAAGTTTGCTGGGCAGAGTTTAATGCAGTATTTCTGTTTTCTTTGTTCCTGGTAACAGTGTAATTTTTCATAATTATTTTTTCCTACCATTGTTAGTAGTCCTGGTACCAAAATTTAGCAGTAGCTTTCTTGTTTGGAACAGCAGGGAACATGGACTTCCTGCAGAGAGATTTGCAGGTGTAATGTCTAAGACCCTCATTGTGGTTTTGGCAATGATGGTATATTTTGTAAGAAAATCCATTATCACCTTAATACAAGGCACTCCCAAGCTGGCCTCTGCCGAAATACCTGCAGCTTGTTGGGTTGAATTCTCAACATTTATGAAGGTGACAACATTTAAGAGAATTTCAGACCAGGAAACTCCAAAGCAACACTTTTCTACTGCCTCCTACTCTATTAAAGATGGCATGTACTGCCTAATCACATATAGACACAGAAACTTATGTTATATACACACACATACCTGTGTGTGTATTTTTTCTCAAGGTGTCTATCGATAATATGCAAAATGAGGATCTAAAGATTTATATAAGTGGTGCAGAGTTTTTATGAAGAGCTTTCATAAACTGCAAAGTGGTAATTGAACTTCTTTTTATCACTTCTGCTGGACAACAAGTCTCCACCGAGCAAAAATGCACTTACAAACCATTCTATCCTATCCAGGGTTTTAGCAGATGTGAACCAAGGCATTCACTAAGTGACCTGGGAAAGGAACAGAGATGGGGAAAAGCCTTCATTAAAAAAAAAAGTGTATTCTTTTATGGTTTTCTACAGTTAAAAAGTGGTATTAAAGCATGACTCTAACAAGAAAACCTTTGAAAGATAATAGCTCTGGTCTGCAGGAAATGGCATTTATATTTCAGGCAGTCTTAAAATCTGTCTGGTTTAAATGTCTGTCACCATGTGTCCATACATCAGCATTACTCACAGGTGCCCCTTAACTCATCAGGCAACCCAGACAGTTCTGAGTAATTTCTATGTGCTTTTTTCTGAAATTAAATTGTTTGGACTCTCAAATTAAATTTGTAAGAGTCTCAAATTCCAGTGCCACTACTTAAAAAGTATTTATAAAAAAATACAATTCCTTTTATTTTCCTGTTATAGTTTCAATCTGCCATTCTTTATCTGGCACACTCATTAATGTCCTTTAAATATTCATTATTGTAGGAGAACGTGTTTGTGAATATGTGGCAAGATTAAAAGGAAAACAGGCAACATGAGTGCAATCTATAATTTATACTTGTAGTACCATAGTGCCTATGAAGCCTAATCACAAACCAGGACTTTCTGGACAACTAGAATAAAAGGATTAATTTAAGTCAAGTATTGTGGAGGTCCACCTTATGACATCATTCTGGGATCAATCTTTACAAAACCTCCACTGGAAAACTTTGAGTAAAAATCTCAGTCATAAAGATGAACAGAAGACAGTAGCACCATTCAGAAAGTAAGCTTTTGAAGGGAGTCTTATTTGCAAGCTTTCCTTTCTGGAGGTAAGACCATTTTAATGACAAACACCAATGAAGTTGAGATGCATCATCACTGCAGGAGAAGACAGGAGCTTCACACAGAAAGAACCATCTGACTTGAGCAAGAGAAACTAAATGTACTTCAGGAGTACAAAAAGAATACAAGGAGCAATTGAAATTGCAGTTCTACACTGGGAGTTATCAGCTAGAAATGAGCAGGGAGGCTGCAATCTTAACAGATCGTAGTGTGATTAAGAACTGCCAGCATGATGTTACCATGAAAAAGGCAAAGAGGATCCTGGGCTGTGCACAGAGAAAAGCTCCTGCAGAAACAGAAATGTATTAATGCTACTGCAGGAGAGTTCACAGGAATACTGGCCATGATTCTGGTCATCCAAGCGCAAATTGGGTTATCTCCACCTGGAGCCGACTGAGGGACAAGCTACTCTGAAGACTTCCAGATTCTGTCTACTTTCCTGTTTTGCAAGAAGGTTGAGTGGGGATATGATGTAGTCCCTAAATACAACCAGGTCATTAACAATAAAGAGAAGAGGACCCTCTAAGCTAAAAGACAATATTGCCACAAGAACAAAAAGGCAATCACTGTCCAGCAATAAATGCAGGCTGGAATTCTGAAGAATGTTCCTAATGAAAGGAATTATATTCTTCAAGTAGCCTTCAGATCAAAGCAGTGGGAGGATGAAAACAGTACCTAGCCTTGAAATAGAAGTAGATATCTACATTAAATGGGATTAAATGAGATACATTAATGAAGGGCCAAGCACAGTGCCCTTCTCCTTTCCACTCCATTGTTCCTACGTGAAGTTTTCCCAGCCTGTTCCTATCACGTACATTGGGGAATCTAAAAGAAACAGCAAACCTTCTCCATGAACATACACTAGATATTGAAACATCTCTCAAATTATTTTCTTCTTAAAAGTAACCTTTAAAATATCATCCATAAGTGTATAAATACATTGAGGTCACATCACTCTAAATAGAAGATAGGAGTAACAGAAAAGGCTGGATAATTCTGAGTGGTGCAGTGATAAAAAGTGGTTGTTGACTATTTCTGCCCTGGTTCTTCACATGATGGGTGGTCAAGCTGCTGAGGGATGTTGTAGATGCTAAGTATTCATGGGGTTAAATAGAGGGACAGTGGAAAAGTTGCCATGTTCCCAGTTGAGAGCTGTCAGCAGTAGTTTCACATAGGTGTCCTCTCATTCTTACACTTCTCCCGAGGCACGCACTCTTGCCACTGTCGGAGGCAGAATACTGAGTTAATTAACTACTGCTTTGATGTGACACTGCTGTTCCTTCAGTACATTCAACAACAGAGCACAGCACAGGCTGTTTTACCTCATATTAGCAGGGATTTCAGTTTGGCTTGAGGCTCAGAAAGAAGCAGGTCTTGGGTTCCCATTCTGCAGAACACAGCAGAAAAGTAACCTGCCTTCCCGAGGTTATATGATTTTCACATGCTTAACCTACACTTTGCCCCTTCCCACAGGTTTTCTTCCGAAAAGTCTTCTCCTGCTTTGAGAATCAGTGCATTCCTTCCTATAAAACCAGCCTAAGCCTTACCTTGATTGCCTGTTGTGCCTTTTCAGGATTTCAAGAAAAAAAGCGGGAAAAACTATATACAGAACTGGCTGAAGGGAAGGGGAAAAAAAGAGCCAGCAAACCCCAAGGAAATAACACAGAGATGCAAAACTCACCACATTTCATCATTCCCACTTCATAGCATTTCCGTAGCCGGCATGCCTGGCAGCTTTTGCGCCTGTTTTTATCTATCGTGCATTGATTGGTGGCTGGGCAGATGTAATCGTTGTGTCCTGCAGCAGAACAAGAAGTGAAAGTTTAACATTTCCAACCATCTCTCTTCCTCATTTCCCAAATCAGGAATGTTCCTGGGTTTAAGCATCTCAGCTTTTTCACTTGCATACATCTAAGCTCCATTAATTTAACTGATGAAAAAAGAGCATATTTATCCTATATTAAAACATCGATTTGTGGCCTCAAAATTAACCAGACAACATAGCCCAGCTTTATAGTGATAACTGTTAGATAACCAAGCACCTTCTAACACTAACTCATTTTTGAAAATGGAACATACACTCTTGTGGAAATGTGCTCCCAACCTCCAACTTCATACTGTATATTGGGACTCTACAGATGGCAGATACTAGATTTTAATTTTTTTTTCCTCAGCAGAGTTGAAAAGAGCGGTGCGGACAGCTTCAGTCCTGCAAAGATTTAAGTAAACTACAGCTCTATTTACTGAATTCTGAAGTGGTGAGTTCCAGGAATGAAGAGGCCTTGGGAGAATTGACCCTGGACCAAAGTTAATTCAAAAAAAAGGAAAAAAAAAAAAGCCCAAGAGAGAAAGACTGGTATGAAATACTGCATACTATAAGTACAAAGAAAAGCACAAGGAGAAGGTATAACTTTTAGATATTCTGGAAAAGTGTTTCTCTTATTTTATTCTCTTCTCCTTCTCTCCCATCTCACCTCATTCCTATCCGAATCTCTTTACATTGTTATATTTCATTAATCAATAATCTGGTCCAAAGGTTTATTACTGTAAACTGGACTTGAGTATGATCCTGCTGTAAATGCAGTCAAATCATTTGCTGTCAAATACTGGAACTATCTCTTGCAGCAATTACCAAAGGATTCCAAAATTATTCAGTCATTTACATTTCTTAATGTCTTTTCTCCCAGGTTGTTTTCTAGGTTGGTTTTTTTTCCAAACTGTAATAATAGATCAGGCAAAAATACAACTACTACAGTGGGTTTTTTTCATTTGATGTGAGTCCAGGAGTTCAGGTCCCCAAGAGTAATTATTTAACTGAACCATTGTGACTATTTCCTCGCAAAATTAAAATTATTTTAACCTTGAATTTTTGAACTGACAATTTTAGAAAGAAGCGATCAGGTTACAGTTTGTCCCATTTCCTACTGGCAGATATGACTGAAAAACAAATTACTGTTTATCTCTCTTCACACAACATGGGGGGAAAGGAGGAGGAAGCTCTCTGTTGCACTATAACCCAAGCACAGAGGAATATAAAGTGATTTAAAACTCTCGTGGCCTTGGGATAATTTAGCTTGCAGGCAGATGTTTAGCAATGGAGGACAAACAGACTACACCACAAGCCTGGACAGTCCGAGGAGACCACACACAGTTGCTCAGTCATCCCATCTAATTTTAGTTAGACATTAGCCTGACATTTTGGTCTGTGGTAGGCCCAGAAGTTCTTCATTTTAACGTGGAATATCCTGCATAACAACAGTTTCAGCTGTGGGCTTGGTAATGTTTTATGCCAAGAACTGAGTTTCTTTTATTTGAATTACAAACACCATTTCCTGACAGGTACATTGAGGTGTACAAAGGACCACAGTGGGTAACTTGTTGATGGCCCAAGCACATGTGAGCAACACAGAGCAGGCAAATCATTTACTTGACAGAAAACACTTTGAGATCAAATTCAGTCTCCGTTTGTGACGAACTGGAGACAAAGTTCTCTTCAGTTATTTTAGAAGTCTAAAGCACTTGCACCAGCTTACAGAAGTTACACAATAAACTGAAAAGGCAAAACAAGTTTCGAATTAAATTTGATTCTCGTGGTGACACCAGTTCTACCATATTGAGCCAAAAGAAAATATCTGAAGATTGCTGAAGGCTTTGCAGGCTGAAGAGGAAGGGGAACATTAGAGACCAAAAAAACGACAGGATTTTCTGTATTGGTATCCACATATAGTATCCAATGTCAGTAGTAGTTTTCCACCTAGTGGTCCCAGATGAGGCCAAAGAACATGATAAATAGACCAAGATTAAAGAAATGCAGTGCTCCAAAGCTGCAGTACAGTGCCTAAGTGACTTCCATCGGTTGTGATAGCAAACGTGAAGCCTTGCATTCACACTGCAGCCACTCAGCCAAATTGAACTAAGTAACAAATATTTAAGAACTTAAACATGGAAGTGGAAGTCTTAGATTGAGAGATCTGGTGGAGTAAGAGATACTGCAATCTAGGCCCTGGGTGGTGGAGGCCTGAGTATTAACACTAATCAGGTTAGTGCCTAACATGTGCTACACATATTTTTATATCCTACATAGTGTGTAGATATTATACGCTATGACTCAACAGCTCTGGGCAATATACTCTTGTTAAGAGTAGTTCCTGGCAAGCAAAGTCTCCAGATAGATGCCTACTTTGAGTCTGTGACAACAAATTCACAATTACTGCGTCTATGTTGGGACACAAACTGCCATTAGACTCACGGGTCTGTTGTGCCACCCACCCAGGACTTTGCTGTGGGGTCTTCCCGTGCTATGCGTTCCACCTCCTCTCTAAAGAAATCAATTGCTCCCTCTGTAATGTTTCCAGATCTTGATAACATCGGAGCCAAAAGACAGAGCAGTCAAATCACATGTTGCTCTATTTTCAGAGTACAGCATCATGCCCCAGGATTTCAGATCAGTTCATTACTAGTAGATCCACTGCTGCAGCCCCTGGTCATATGGAACAACCTATTTGAGCAACATTATAAAAAGCCGATTGTCCTACCTTGAATGCTTCTTTTAAAGAATGCTTTGCAGCCTTCACAAGACCAGACCCCATAGTGGTATCCTGAAGCATAGTCACTGCAGACTGCACAGAAGTGGGCATCCTTTTTTGAGCCGGGATTGTTTGCAATTGGGCTTGTACAGTCATTGCCATTAGTTTTCCTTTTTAATGTTTCTCTGATAGAAAAGAAAAACATCTGTTATAAAAGAGGAGAAATTAAATCTGCACTACAAAGAGTTTCATAGTTTTCCATTGTCTTCTATTCTCTCTCTATAGAGTCTTATTTCTGAACACAGGATAGTGTGAAACACTGTAAAGTCTTTTCTGACAAGGTAATTTAAAGCATGTGGTCTGATTCCTGAGCTTTCTGTGATGAGAGACTATAAAGTTCTAAAATACTCAAAGACATAAAACTGGACTGCTGATATGTCAATCACATGAACCCTGGGAAAATCATATGGAATGCTGACGGATCTTGAAGAATTCTTGAAAATGTACAAGTCCAGGAATTTGTGAAGCCAGTGGACTTTGCCTTTCGGAAGCTTCACAGGGAAAATGAGAACTCAGACAGCTCAGACTGACACGACAAATGCTACAATGAGCAGAGCTGCAGTTTGTACTGTTAGTAAGGCAAAATTACGTTGCACATACGTTCTCAAGTATTTAATCCTTTACATAAGGTTTTATTCATTCAGTGACATTCTGGAGACAAATAACTTGAAATGTGAATCTTGGCCCACAAGACTGACTCATGATGTTAGTCAGAGTTTTCTCTTCAAGAGGATGACCACACTGGTCACCCAAATGCTAAATAAATGGAAGTCTGAATACAAGAATAATGGAGAAACACAATTAATAAAATACTTTTGTTCATAAAAAAATTAAAAATTGTTCTGTATAAATTAGTAAGATATACAAATTCCTGAAGTGTTGCAAATAATTCCAACATACAGTAACTATTCTTAGTGACTGAATTAAAATGAAAACAGGATAAAAACATGAAATAACAGCCAATTCCTGACACCAAGGTCCTGTAAACAAAGAGCAAGAGGAAAGGAACTTAGATTATCAGTAATGTGGGGTTTAGGTATAGGAAGTACATCCATTGTATCCTTTTTATCTGGATGTCATTTTCGTGGTGGTTTTAGCACGTTATGCCTTCAAATACTGTCATGGACAAACTCTCAGCAGCAGTTTGAGAGAAGGAAAGGTGTACAGTCAATTTATAGGTATAAATTTAATCACAGAGGCAGAATTTAGAAACTCTAGAATTTTCCTCGTCCCACTTTCCAGCAGGATTAGGGAGGAGAAATAAAATCAGTTGGGATAAGACAGCAGGTAGCACAGTTTATGACTTCTATAGAACAAGGGCAAGTTTAAACAGAATATTGGAAGCATGTTGCAAGTGCTGTCAGAGGCTTTAACTAATATTAAAAGTAGACTTTGTGCTGGTTTCATGACAGGAGGTAAGGACAAACACACCCACATGCCAACTAAAAATCATCAAGTTCATAAGTATATGAGGAGAACGTGCTCCAATTTCCTAGTAGAAAATTTGAAAAGGAAAAAATGGTGTTTCTTGGACAAATTTCAAACCAGAAAAATTGAGGTATTTGTTGTACAATTGAGCTACTGAAAGATTTTTTTACAGCATTAATTCATTCAGATATTGCAGGGCAGAAGAGTGTTTAGATGTTTAATAAGCTTAGTCTCCGATGACACACGTTCCCCCATTAATGGACTGGTGAATCACTGAGTTGTTTCCCATTCTGCCATGCTGGGAAGACTGAGGGGGAACTCTCCTTTAGAGTAAAGGAATTGTATCACATATGCTTAATATGCTGCTAATGAAAGGAGGGAAAAACGTTGCTATTCTTTCCTGTTTTCCTGTATCTGGAAGCAAAAGTGATTTTGCGTTTCATATTAGTAAAAGAGGTATATTTTTAAGCTTTACTTGGAAATCGTGATCCAATTGTGAGGATCAGAAAAGACAAAATCAGCTGGAGAGCCTCTCTGTGGCTGATTGATACACTGTGGAGAGCAATGTTTATTGCCCTTGTTAAAGGACCGAGATGTTATGGATGAAAATAAAGAAAAAGCACAGATTGTAACACTCGGTGAGGAGCGTTGCTTTTTTACCTTCCAGTCAGGACAAGTGTTTTTAAAAAACACTTTTTCTTTCTCTACTTAAAAGTGGAATGATAGCCACCCTGCACACATGCAAGCTGGAAGACTTCCACAGACTGTGGCAAACAGCTTGCACGCAGAGGAACCATCTGGAACAAATTCCTCCTGCGTGCCAAACAGGCATCAGAGCCGTCCGTCTGCGACAGCTGCAGCAGCACAGCAGGAGGCTAAAACCCCATCAATTTGTTACCAATGTCTTTAAGGACAACAGAATCAGCAAACAGCCAAGAGTTTTAAGGGACGCGGTCCCGAGACTCACAGGCTCAGGCAGAGCGTCCACACCAACAGCAATCCCCACGCATGGTTAGAGATGACATCCCAGCACCCTTGGGACTGGAGCACCCTGGAATTCTCAGCAGATAAACAAGCTACCAGGTCCTCCAGATGAGCTGGCAGGAGCTGGCTGGATGCCCACAATGCTCCTGCACCAAAGGATGCAGGAAAATGGGGGATTTACCCTGGTTGCCACAGAGGAACCACGTGGAAAAAGATTTATCACTTTACGCCTCCTTGTATTCCTCTCTATGGTTTCTATATAGAGATGTTAAGTTTCCATAAAAAGAATTAAGACTTTTTAAAAACTCACTAGTAATTGATTTGCTACTAGTCATCCTACTACTCTGAGCAATCTGGTCTAGTGAGAGGTGCCCCTGCCCATGGCAGGGGGCTTGGAACTAGATGGTCCTTAAGGCTCCTTTTAACTCAAACCATTCTGTGAGAAAAAAATTATACTCCAGGTTTTCTTGGTTTCTTTCTGTTAGGTCATCATGAGCTACATGAGTAATAGTCCTTATACATCTATACAAATAGCAGAAGAATTATTTATTTAAACTCCAGTGTGGCAGGTTTGGCTTCCCTTCTATCTATGTAGAGAGGGCACCGCAGAGCATCAGACAGGAAGGAGCTCTTGGATTATTCCAGCTGCTGTCCCATCATCTGGACAGCTTCAAACACTAACCTACAGCAGCCTTCCCAGTGCTATCAAAGTTTTGGAACCCTAACCAAAGTGAGAAGAGTTTGGATGTTTGCCCTATACACATCAAAGCTGCGCAGGGAATTCTTCTGTATGTAAGTGCTACCCAAACAGTGTCTCCCAATCCACACACCTACACTGAAAGTAGATTTGCACTCCAGAACTGCCTGCTACTCCCTGCCAACTCCAAGTAGTGACTAGTCAGGTGGCTGGGATGAAGGTCTGTGCAGCCTACAAGTCAGAAGTAGATGTGGATTCCATACCTTAGTCCTGTGCAGACAGCTTAAAGTTCACCCACTGCAGTATGAATGTGGGTAGTCTCCAAATAGCACAAATCCTTTATTAACAATTGAGTTAAAACTGTTGCCAGGACACGCTATTTTTCATACTCAAAATGACTGTTGAAGTTAAATAAGGAGCCCTACGAATAAAAATACGACTGCTAAAGCAGGAACAGCACCAGCAACATCCTGAGCTTTTATCCATCCAACAAATGCGCCCATGGATGGAGTAATTTCATCAGCTGATGATTTACACACTGCTTAAGGTTTGCAGTATGAGTAAATGTGTGGAAAGAGAACATATTTTTGCAGAGTTTCTTGTCAGTTGAAAATTTAGCCCATTACTCTGCTGTTCACAACACCTTTACAAAAGCAAGAAGAAACAGTCAGACTTTTTCAGTAGCAGCCCCCTTTTAACATGATGCGTGCTGCTATGTGACTGTTCGTACTAAAACCAAAGAGCAAAGAAAACATTTCCCTCGAATTTCAAGTTATTGAAAAGCCTTCACAACTATTACATGCAGTAAAAAAAAAAAAAGTCAAATCTGGATAAAAAGAAATTCAGACAACATTGTATGAAAAGGAAAAAAGAATGAACTTTTACTTCTTTCGCTCAAAGGACTTAATTTGCAAGAGTAAAATTAATTTTTGCTACACAAATTAGTACCTAGCAGTCTTGAACTTATGTTTAGACAGAGTAAACTGTTTCCACATTGAAGGTGTTTGCACTGCTTTGTGTTGGTGCATAGTTCTCTAAGGAGACATTGAAAAAAAATCTCATTTCAGAGGTTACATAAAAAAAAGAACAAACACAAAACTCTGATTTGGTGTCTGGTGGAGGTTTTTTGGCTTTGTTTCATTTTTCAGAGGGACCAAGAGAGAAGCTAAATGTAAAGGGAAAAAAGACTTAAACTAAAGAAGCTGTAAATTATTTTCAGCAAAGTTTTAAAGCACCAAATAGCACTGACTTGCTCATGGGCAGCACTGGTTCCATCGGTCTTGCTTCGCACCACAGGCTCTTGGGCTGCTCTGCATAGAGCAGTGATGACTGACAGTGCAGCGTCAGAGGGGAGAGGTGGCCAGGAGCAGACCACAGCGCACTGGGGCTTGAGGTTTGCCTCACAGCCACACTCTCTGAATCCCCAAAGTTGCTGGCAATGTTGTAATTCATCATAGCAGGGCTGCAGAAGGCCATTGCAGAATACTCGTGTCGGTTTTCCATGTAAGATGAGGGAATGTAGAGTGGACTGTGCTCTGCTGTCAGCGAGGTCTGGTTGCAGCTGTAGGGAACTGGAGAGATGACACCAGCAGGTGAGTTTTTGATTTCAGTTTTATTGCATCCAATATCTTGAAGAGGCAGCAACTGAGAAAAGTCCTTGTGAGAAGATGCACACAGGGACATTTTGAAGCAAGGTTGAAGGGTGCTGTTTAAATATTCATCCTAAAAAGATAAGGTATGGGAAAAAAAAAAGAATTAAAAAAGTAAGAAGTTCTGTATTATTAAGTATTTTATCTAAAAGAAAAAAGGAACCACTAAACCAGAAAATATAAAAATGTCTTGTTAAAACAGATTAAACTGCTCTTAATCAATGTACAAATTTACTACCTTTAAGAAAAAGAAAGCTTTCTAGAATATCCTTAAAAAATAAAGGCTAATACACATGTTGAGTTCAGACTCCCTTAAAAAATAATAACAATAATTTAAAAAAGTAAATTATTTAAAGCTCGAAACAAATATGAAGGTGACAACTTCAATCTTAACAGAAGTAACTTACAACCAGGGTAAAACTACCCTGCATCAAAAGGAAAATTACCCTGTGGTCCACAGTTATGGAGGAGAAATCAACTCTGTAACTCACCATCTCCTGCTGTACTACAGTCTTCAGCCTTGTACTACAGGGTGCTTCCCTTTTCCATCACAAACATGTAACAGCAGATATTTTGAAAACAAGCACACACACGTATCCCCTATACTTTCCAAACCCAGAACTCCACTGCACATCCCACTCCACAGAGGAGGAAGACATGTAATGGATGTCAGCAAGCAATGCAACTTCAACACTGAGAGGTCCCTTGATACGGCACCTCTGAACAGAACCATTAAAAAAGCAGAAGTCACACAATGTAGATATTTCCAAAGCTGACAACACAACTCCAGTGATTTCATAAGGTCCAGAAGTTTTTTAATTCCCTGCCACTCTCCATCCCCATCCCAAGTACTCCCCATCCTTCTTCTCATCTGGCTCAGCTATCAAAACAGAGACCTTAAAACGCCCACAGTAAATACTCTTTGTCAGATTTAGGTATACTCAAATTATTTAAGAGAGAAAAAAATTCTGAAAAATAAAAAAAGCCCACCAAAAGCATCCTCCAAAGACATAACTCATATCCTGGAAGCATTACTTCACAGTAGCATTTAAAAATATTTTTTTCTTTATTCTTCGCTAAAAGTTTCATCTGCAATTCATTCCAGCTCTGAAGACAGACATAGTTTGCAATCCAAAACAAATCCGTATCCAAAATATCAAGTTCCAGCTCCCCGATCTGATACTGCAGTGTACTTTTACAGAAAAGATCTTAACACAAAAAATCACTGGATAATCAAACAGTCACCCACAGCCTTGCTATTTCTCAGGTTGCCAAGGTATAGATGCTAAATGTTCTTACCTTTTTTCATCTCACATGACAAAAAAGGAAGATGAGGAAGATTCAAACACAAGTTTGCTGAAGTACAACAATCTCCCTGTCCCCAAAGTTCTCAGCCAGATGACATTTCTAGTATGCCATCTTGGGCAATTAACACGATTTTGTCCTCTAGGGTGAGGACTGCGAGTAGAACCATTAACGAAAAATATAAGAAATAGTCTTTTAGACTAAAATGGATAGTTGAGAGTCCATCCTCCTGTCTCACTCTGCACTGTCTATGAAACTGAAGATACATGTAGAAATATCCAGGAACTCATTTAGATCAGTTCAGGCACTTCAGTCCCAGCTGCTGTTTTTTCCTTTGTGGGAAACAGGAAAGTGAGATATTTCAGCAGCTGTTTGTGTCCAGCAGTTCTTGGACTGGAACTCCAGTGTAGTCAAAGCAGGAGAATCTGACCTCACTCCTCACACAACCTACAGGCTTCATCTGCCCCCACCAGATGCTTCACAGGCTACTCTAAGAGAAACCAAGCACCCTGCAAATTTCACTGCAAAAAGCACTGACAATCCCTAAAGTGCTTTCACTCCCAGGTTATAGGGTGGGTAACCCTGGGCAATTTTTCAGCAGCAAGTGATGGAAATAAGAAATTATCTAGGGAGTATTTGCAGTGGTTACTGCAAGTGGGCCCAGTGAGCACACTGGATTCAACATGCATGTGAAACTTCTGTGTACGCAAAGCTGTATACTCCTTGTAATCTTAGAGGCTGCATGTATTGAGGACGTGCATGGAAACTCTGCCAGAGCACCCAGAATATCCAGCAAAAGCTGTCTGTGCTAACTGGGTCCCTCTGTCCCCTTTGGAGGGGCACCCACTGCAGGGGAACCCCAAACCCTTTGCAAAGAAGGACCTGAGCAACATTACAGCAACATCTCTCTTAGGGTCAGCTAGACACATTCTGCTGTGATACTCCAATAGATTTTGCAGCAGGCAACTGTTTGTGTAGTTTTCCCCAGCATTTGTAAAATACATGCTGTAGAAGCAGAGAGAACACAGAGCTGCTACTACACAATTCCACGAACTGAAATCAGCTGAGATTTAAGTCATGTTTTTCTGCAGAGGGAATCCACTAGTGTGTGTATGCAGAGTAACTGCCTGTTTAACAGAAGGACATATTATCTCCGAAGGACAGCACACAGTATTTAGCAACATACAGAGAAGTTACTAGAAGCAAGAGTGAGGTTTGTTTTAGGGACGGGAGTTCACGCAAGCATGAGATGTCAGTACAGCCGTCCTGAAAAACATACTGCTTATGACTTATTTACAAGAGAAGGGACTCTGGGGTCCAGGAGGTTAAAGAAAACTGTACTCATGATCTTCAGCAGGTTGTAATATAGTGAAAAAATAACAGCATTGGCCTCAGATAATTAACTTGGGTAGCAGAAATAGTTTAGACACAGTAGACTATGGATCTACATGAGATCACGTAGTTCACGTTTCCTTATATCTAGAGAGTTTAAAATGGGAAGCCCAGAGCCTCACAAATAAAATGAAAGTGATAAAATTGCCCATTATTGCTCAGAAGGTCCTAAAAAATTACGGTTGGACTGTGAAGTTGTGTGTCTTAAAGAAGGACTGAAGACTGAGGGAGTCAAATCTCAAGATCTGAGGCCAGAGAAAACAAACTCCACTAACACCAGTAACTCAGAAGGAAGCACAACCACGTTTAAGACAAGGATTACAATAAATAGTGCAAGAGGCTAATAAATTTGTTCCATCCTAGTATAATGTCCTCATATCTTAGGTACTATTCATTAAACAGAAATTAACAACTTCTTAAGTCCTGTCCCAACACTCCCTCTTACTCTGAAGAAGGATTTTAAAAGTAAGATTCAACTATAAAGCACATTATTTAGACTCAGTCTATCAGCACTGCACTAGATCTGTACCAAACACAGAAACAAACCAGGTGTCCATTATTTTTATACTCCAGTCTTCTGGGAGTCTGAGAACGTTTCAAACCACTTAAGTCAGTTTAGCTTAGCAAGATATTCAACAAGCAAAATGCCACTATAAAATAAATAGCCACTCTGGCCAGTTCCTTGAGTCACACTTACCATTCACAGAGCTAAGACACTACGGGCAGGATTCACATCTGACAGAAGAGAAAACAACTCCATCGTCTCCAGCACTCAGAAGATGACACTGTGGGATGATGTAGGGGAAAAAAAGGGATGTTATCGATGTTCTCCACAAGAAGAAAAAAAAAAAAAAAATAGGTTTCTTGTCTTTAAAAAACTCTACAACAATTGAATGTGCAAGACACACCAGATGAGGGACACGAACTGGTTTAGATGTCATAGTCAAACAGACACATGGGTAAATAATTAAGCCATCTGACCTAATAGAACAAACTCAAAAGCCACTTATTGCACATTACCTATACTAGGTATCCCTTTAAAAGCCTTGTGTGAAAAAACTAATTTAATTTTTTTGGTTGGTTGGTTTTTAGAGATTTTTTTTTTCGTTTTTGAAGGGGGAAAAATAGGTAGAGAGGGCAAGGTGCCACGTTTTATAGCCTGCTTGGGTACATAATACAATAGCTTTTCCTAGAAAAATGCAACATTGCAAAAAGCAAGGGAGTGATGGATGTTCTCAGGCACCCTTCATACACTACAACATGCTTGGAATTTTATATATATTTTGAGTAAAGACTTCTTGCAATAGAGAATCAAGATGACCTTTTTCTCCGCTAGGCTTAAATTAAAGTGCAATCATTCTCCTAAATAGAGGTGATTCAGCAAGGGTTTGTTCCACTACCCCACAGCTGAAGCCCCTCAGTCATCTTGTGGAGCATTCTATTAATATTCTGTTAAGTTACATTTTACACAACTTACCGCAACAATAAACTGAATCATTTTCTGAAAAAGTGATCACTAAAGGAAAGTCGTCCTACAAAATGACACTTGTGCTTCAGGTTTTGTGAAAAACTTATTACTCATTAAACACAGTGGTGCCAGATATTGCCAACAGAAAGCAGGCAAGTAAACAAGTTTATTATTACCTGAGAAGGACTAGATGCAACAAGTAGCAGGGAGACAGGGAACTAAAATGAAAACACAGCTATCTGTCCAGACCTCAGATGTTGTACTCATTCCTGCAAAATTAATAATCTGTTCTCAATGACCTCAAGACCTTCTCTGAAGAAAATATTGCAGATTAAAAGCAGACAGGAAAGAATACTTTGAAACACTTAAGCAAAACGAGCACCCTTTGGCCTATGTTAGCCTTTGAGATACCAAGGACACTGACAACTTCTAGACTATTCTAAATATATTTATAAATATATTTCAGGGCTCAATGCACATGACATGGAGGCACCAAGGGAACTGGGTTTGTCCCTCTAGAGGAATACAAGACCATAATCTTCTACCCCCCGAAACGGAGTTACAAAGAGAAGAATTCCAGACTCTTTTGAGAAAAAGTGCACAAGTCAGAACAAGAGATCACAGCGCAAGGGAAATTTCAGCAGAATATATGAAAAATTCTCCATAGTGAAAATTAAGTACAGGAACAGGATCTCCAGAAAAAGCTGTGAAATCCCTGTCTTGTAGACCCTTCAGATACCAGAAGGTGCTATAAAGTCTACCCAGAGCCTTCTCTTCACCAGGCTGAACAACCCCAGCTCTCTCAGCCTGTGTTTGTAGCAGAGGTGCTCCAGCCCTCTGATCATCTTTGTGACCTCCTCTCGACTCGCTCCTTCTTGTGTTCTGCATCCTTATGTACTCAGTGTTCCAGGTGGGGACTCACAAGGGCAGAGTAGAGGGGTGAAATCACCTCCCCTGTCCTGCTGCCACACTCTGCCTTTGATGCAGCCCAGGTCACAGTTGGCTTTCTGGGCTGCAAACACTCATTGCTGGATCACACTGAGCTTCTTGTCAACCAACAACCAAGTCCCTCCTCCTCAGGGCTACTCTCCATTCCTTCTCCAGTTGCCCTGACCCAGGTGAGTACCTTGCACTGGGCCTTGTAGAACTTCATGACGTTCACACAGACCCATACCTCCAACCTGTCCAGGTCCCTCTGGACGGTATCCTCCCCCTCCAGCATGTGACAGCACCCCACAGCTTGATGTCATTGGCCAACCTGCTGAGGTGCACTTGATCCCATTGTCCGTGTCACCAACAAAGGTGTTAAATAACACTGGTCCTAATATGGACTCCCGAGGGACCTCACTTGTTGCTGGGAAATCTTTAATTTGTATGACTCTGCTGAGAAGCATCTGCCATCAAAAAGGGCAAAAGCTTGTGGATAAAATTCCTCATTTTCCCCAGTAGGAATTTTACACAGCTTGGAGGATTACTGAATAACTGTTTCTAAGTTATTGGCACGATGTAGACATGAGCTGGCACAGGGGCTGAGGGTCTTTGGCTCAAGTCAAGTTCTTTCTGTCTAGTCTTTCAGCAATTCAACATCTCTTGTCTTATAAATAAATTGGGGACTGAAAATTCTCCTGCATTTATTCCCTTTTCCCACAGCAGTTCCCACACACAGGTCTGTGAGGATATACGGCAGCACACAGTGAGCAGAGCCGGCAGCAATGCACTCATGCCAGCCAGAAATTTGAGAGGAAAGGGAGGGTGTCTAAAAAAGTCAATATGTGAAGAAAAACAAGTAAATCAGGCAATAGGGATAGAACAGGAATTGAAACTTCCTACTTTCTCAGGGGAGATAATATCTATCTTTCCTTCTGATGAAAGCAAAGGTGAGAGATCTTCCCTGGCAGCAACTGTCCATCACCAGGCATAAAGACTTGTGATAGGATTAAGAGCCCTTTGGCCAATGGACAAAAGAGTAAAGTCATAATTGCCCCTAAAACCTGACCACCTGGCAATCTATTGGTAACAACATTAGATAGATGGATAGACAAGTGGAACATATACCCAAATTATGTGAACTAATTTATTTCTGCAGCTCGGGCTATACTACCCTGGCAGATCTGGTCTGCCATAACTCTAAAAGACAGAGTGGGAGTTTCTGTTTGGCATGTATGTCAGCAAATGCAGGATTTAATTTCTCCTGGCTAAGCAGACATGATGCATTGGCTGTTCCCCACACCATGCCATGCCTCAGGCTCCTCAAATGACGTCTTGCTTTATGAGGCTGAGAAGCAATGGTCATAACCATAGCTATCTTTGGCAAAAGAAAACCTTCCTTGCAGAAATGCTGTCAGGGAATTTTTTTTTTCAGATCTAGATGACCTGAAGAAAAAGAAGTGTCGTTTGTTTTTTATTTCCTGCCAGACCAATGTGCAATATCCCTTATTCCACCTTCTCCTCCCCCAAATGGTGTTATTTACTGTGTTCTTCCGGACAACCCCTTTACTATGTAAATGATTTATGCTATAGGATTAATTTAGGTAGTCAAATAGTCTGTTTCACTAGTGGTCTTATTAAGCAATGATCCCAAAGCCTCTTCAGCAAACAGCACTTGACAGCATTGATTTAAAGACAGTCAGTAGTGTCTGTCCAAGAAAAACATGCCAGATGTACTTTTCCACCACTGCCACTCAGGCAGCCACTAATGCTGTGGGGTTGCACTGCACTTTGGGAGATACTGAGAGACCTGCTTCACTGTGGGACTCTGACAGCAAAGAGAGTCCCATTTAATCATAGAATGGTTGGGGTTGGAAGGGACCTTCATCGTCCAGTTCCAGCCCCTCTGCCATAGGCAGGGGCACCTTCCACTGGACCAGGTTGTTCAAAGCCCCATCCAGCCTGGCCTTGAACACTTCCAGAGGTGAGGTTTACAACTTGCTTTGCTTCATATCCAAACAACATGGTTGAGAAATCCATGCCTGCCTTACATAACATGTGGTTGCCTTACCTTTACACAGTAAAAGTATAAAACTTTTGTCCTTTTAGTTATAAAATGTGAATAAACAATATTTTCTATCATGGTGTAGAAATGAAATCTATATATGAATATGTATGAAATGCAGAACACCTTTAGCTGCTTTTCTGGTTTTAGTTATAGTAAATTACTTTTCTTATTGGAATTTCTGTAAAATACTATACCAATTTTATTCATTTTGTTGTGCATCTTCACATTTACAACGAATTCAGGACTAAATATTTTCCCCTGAAATTTTATTCTAACTTCTTGAAAAAGAGTTTTTTCAACAGTTTTTTGATACCTGATTTTTGATGATTTAAGACTCACAACCACCCAACGAATCAGTAATTACACTGTAACTTTTCCCCTATCATCACTAAATCACTGAAATAACACAGAAACCAAGGCATTGCTTATTCTTGCCTTTCAAACTATGAAACACTGTTATAACACTTCATGAAATTCCAGGTCAGATATGCTTAACATCATCTACAGGTAACAAAAGTTTGTGTATATGTCCTTTAAACAAAAAAAAGTTGTTCTAGATTTGCCTCATCTAGAGGCAAAAACCTGCCTTTTACTGTGAGTAAAACCCTGTCTCAGCTGAGTCAGTCAGAATTTTGTTGATATTCCCCACCAATGGACATTAGTCTAACATATTAATTAAGGCAAAACTGTAATGTCTCCTCCTAGTCTTATTGAATGATTTCTGAGAAATTATTCTGGCATTTCTGTTTTCTGAGTTTCTTATGTTCTGTCTCTCAAGGAATGGTCTGGCAAACTCTTCTGTGTGCATATTTCTTGCTGCTGGCAAAAGCATGTTGCAGGTAACTGAAGAAGAGGACAGTAAAGTAAAGGGTGTAAAATTTGTTCAGCCCCCTGGGTCACCATCCCTTCTCACTGTAAGCTCTTTGCTACTTGTACCTTTAAGCCTATATTCAAGAATCTGAACTAAAACTATGAGTATTTAAAGAGATCATACACTAACATGGATTTATAGTGGTTTTAATTAATATAGTTTAATCCATTCTTTATCAGAATATCATTAAAGACACACTGCCTGACTTACTGAAGACAATTCTGCAATTGCAACATTTTAAAAACACCTCTAAAAGTATGGGTATTTTCTTCTTGTGATATTTTAAGTTTTTCAGGTTATCAGCAAACAAATTCACTAGGATATGAAACAGATTTTGTGTTTCCACTTTCTCCAGCAATACTTGAAGCTCCGTTAACTGTTTCTCATTTACAGCACTAAAGAGATCAAAGAAACATCAGATTTATCCCTCCTTTCAGGTCTCAGAATCTTATTGTTATTTCTCTTTTGAAAGCCTGAGGAAGCTGAGCTGTTCACTCACACAGAGTGACCAGCCTGCGAATGGAGACACTACAGCCATCTTCTTCTAACACTGTGTTACAGTCTCTGTGTCTGCAAAATTTAAGTTACATCTTATTTAAAAATCTATAGGGAAGTTGAGAAAGGAAAGTAAAAACGAGGGGTAGCCACAGAGGGGTGATTCTATGCTTGAACTTTGTTCACAAAAAAAAGAGGAATCTTAATAGACTTCTCAAATACCAAATAAAAGTTCTAAAGCTTTAAATTAGAAATACAAAATGTATTTGTTGCTTCAGTAAAGGCACTGGTCTTAAAATTCTCCATCTCTTGAGAGGACAACAGATGAGCAAAGAATTTCAAGGGTACAGATGAGGAAACAGATTACTGGTAACACCGAGTACCTCAGAATCAAACAGTAAATGACTTTATGTTCAAAAGTGGTTTCTCGTGCAACCCATAACCATATCAAAACTTCCTCTGCACACAAATGGTAATTGTGCATCATTCTCCCTATGACAAGGCTGGACCCTTTCCCAAAAAGAAATAGCACATTCATCAGCCATTTCAAGGTCTAAACTGCACAATTTTCTGTTTATCCCATTCTCTCTCCAGATTGAAATTTATTTTCCCTAATAAAACCTTGGTTATATAACATCCAGGATTAAAGACCAGACCATTCTTGCCCTTGCTAGCCAAAAGTCTTTACGAGCATTCAGGCAGAGGTTCTGACAGGTTTGATGAAGATTTACACACGTGCTGTACAGTCTTTAGTTACTGTTAAATAAAACTTTTAGTAGTGCCAAAAGCAAACTTAGGAAACAGGCTTAAGAAACATTGCCTAATTAGGAAGATCCTTCTCAAAAACTGAAGATCTTATTAAAAGAGTGTAAATCTATATCATCAACTTCAATGGGAAAACTACACTGTAAGAACAAAATCTGAGATATTTATCAGTCTGAGACCTGGAAATTGAAAAGTCAAGTCAAGTCAATGAGGAGACTTCCAGTAACTCCGATTTGCTTTGGATCAGGTGCTACCAAATACTGTGATGCTAAGAAGAGGCATTTATCCTTTGCTAGCATATTTATCTGTGGAGTTTTCCAAAAACCTTAAAAAACTAATCTCCTGATGTATGTTCCAAAATACTCCTTCTGCTCTCAGTGCAGCAATCCTATTCTAATTGGATCCTTAAGTCAAAGTCCTAAAATACAACAAACTTCCATAATTTTCTCTGTATCCACAAATATTTTAAAAAACCAAACCTATTGAAAGACCATTTAATCTGCATAAACTGTTAGAGTTTAAGAACAGATTTACACTGGAACCAAAGCAAAAACTCTGATAATTTAACTATCTCCTTTAGCTTACAGAGGCTATTGTTCAAAAATCCAGAGACTATCAATTGCAGATCTTTGGCAACATTTACAATAATAAATATTTCATTCAATATAGCACGTACCTGATTGACACTGAATAGGATTTCTGCTCTTTATAAATGCTGTGACAGCATTACATGTCAGCAAGATTTTCACATGGCAATTCTGGATTTGTTTTCCTTCTTTCCTTTATCTGTAATTCTAAAGCAGCTGTGCCCACCACCACTTAGTCATCAGATCTCAAATATGAATCTTTCCAGAGCAATGTGATGTCTGCTCATCAGTGCAAGGTTACACGAATACTATCAGTGTATCCTTTCCCGGTGAAGGCAAGACCTAAACAGAAGTTCCTCCTCCTCCTTTCTGACATAACAAGCTTCTGAATTTGTCGTTCACTGCAGTTAAAGCTCTTACATGATGGAATCGTTTCACAAGCCAAGCATTCTCAAGTGTAGCACAGAAATCTGAAGATTAACTAACCTGCAATTCTGGCAGCAAATACTGAGATTTTAAAAAGCTAAATCAAACTTTTTACATCTTTGTCACAGGAAAACCTGAAACATAATTAACATTTGCTCTGAAGCAAAAATGTTCTCATCTTAGACATTCTGGGCAGCATAATTAATAAACTCCTTTGGCATTGTTTTTAAACACCAGATGCATAAAACACAGGCAATGTAACTACATTCATTTTTAAAACAAGCAAATTAATTAGAAGCCATTTAGGGTGATATCTTTGTTTTACTGAGTGTCATGGTTTAAACCCAGCTGTCAGTTAAGCACCACACAGCCACTGACATGCTTCCCATTGGTGAGATGGGGGAGAGAATTAGAGGAGTAAAAGCGAGAAAACTCGTGACTTGAGATAAAGACAGTTTAATAGGTGAAGCAAAAGTCACCCACACAAACAAAACAACACAAGGAATTCATTCACTGCTTCCCACCGGCAGGCAGGAAAGGAGGGATACATCATGTTTAACAGTGACTGGTGAAGACAAACACCATCACTTTGAATGTCCCCCCTTCTTCTTCCCTCAGGTTTATATGCTGAGCATGATGCCACATGATATAGGATATCCCATGGGTGAGTTGGGGTCAGCTATCCTGGCTGTGTCCCCTCCCAATTTATTGGGCACCTCCAGTCTCCTTGCTGGTGGAGTGTTGAGAAACTTGGACTCTGTGTGTTTTTCAGCAATAACAAGAACATCCCTGAGTTATCAACACTGTTTCCAGTACAGATCCAAAACACAGCCCCATACCAGCTACTATGAAGAAAATTAACTCCACTGCAGCCCAAACCAGCACATTTTCCACTTCTTATCCCATACAATCTACATAATGCTCAGGTCCCACACTATCCAACACATCCCCATTACCCATCACCCCCTTCCCATCCTTCGATACAATGCAGAAAAAACACTCCCTTAGTCTATGGACCACCCCTGCCAAATGTCCATATATCTTCACAAATGTCCACAAAATGCCCAATCAGTTCAATCATTAGTCCATGATTTTGTGCTCCATCTGATATAGAGGCCACTCAGGACAGTGCTGTGTTGTGTGGAGTTACTGGGCACCAAAGCCAGCTCAGGTCAGATCACTGCTTCTGGTAGTTTCTGCTATACTAATTCCTTAAAATGCAACCCAAGTCCCAGGTAAGCAATTTAAGGATATTTCCATTACAACCTCCACCCCGGTCCCTTTGAGACAGGTTATACGGTTTAACCCTGCAGTAAACTGCTCCCCTTGCCCCTGTTCCAACTTGGATTTATCCACAGGGTTGTATCTGCTCCAAAGGAGGCCTTATCCATGAGCCACAGTCTCTCCAGGGCTGTAACTGCTGCAGCATAGACTTACCCACAGCCACAGTCCCTTCAGAAGTCAACCTCCTCCAGCATGGCCTTGCCCTGCCTGCAGTCCCTCCAGAGATGGACCTGCTCTGTCAGGTGTTTAGCCATGGACACACATTTTGAGGTGCTCCAGCATGGCCTCATGCACAGCCACTGATGCCTCAAGGTGTACCTTCTCCAGGGTGGATGCATCCTTGGCCCACAGTCCCTTCATAGCTTCAGCTGCTGCAGTGCAGACATAACAATGGCCACAGGTGCTTGGACATGTTTCTGCTCTGGCAAGGGCTTATCCATGGCCATGAACATTTTGGGGTGTCCTGCTCCCATGGGCACTCATCCCCAGGTCACCATCCCTTTGACTTGAATTCACACTGGAATTCCAGCCTGCCCGGTGCACCACAGGAACAGCAGTGTTGCCCCTGTCAGCCCAGTGCACTGCCATGGCCATTCCCAGAATGTTCCCAGGCACAGCAGGGTGAGGCTGGTGGCAGCACAGCACTACAGCAGCAGCAAAAAGCAGCCACTAACAAGCACCAGACTCTCATATATGGTCAGGCAAGCAAGCCCCATGGCAAGCACAGGAGCTGCCAATTAATAGCTAAACAGCCCTGACTTCGATTTAGCACATTCCAATCAAATCTATAATTATCTTAAACCCTTCAGTCCCCATGCTGGGCATCAAAAAGCACTGTTGTGGTTTAACCCCACCCAGCAACTAACACCACCCAGCTGCTAACTCACTGCCTCCAGGTGGGATGGAGAAAATCAGAAGGGTAAAAGTGAGAAAACTCATGAGTTGAGCTAAAGACAGTTTAATAGGGAAAGCAAAACCCCCACACACAAGCAAAGCAAAACAAAGAATTCATTCACCACTTCCCATGGGCAGGCAGGTGTTTATCATGTGTAATGGTGACTGGGGAAGACAAATGCATCACTCCAAACATCCCCTCTTTCCTTCTTCTTCCCCAGCTTTATATGCTGAGCATGACCCCATATGGTATGGAATATCCCCTTGGTCTCTTGAAGTCAGCTGTCCCTGATATGTCTCCCTCCCAGCTTCTCCTGCACCCCCAGACCACTCTCTGGTGGACTGAGAAGCAGGAAAGGCCTTGACGCTGTGCAACAAAAAACCCTCTTCTGAACAACAACTAAAATATCCCTGAATTATCAACCCTGTTTCCAGCACAAATCCAAAACATAGTCCATCCTAGCTACTATGAAGAAAAATAACTCTGTCCCAGCCCAAACCAGCATACTATGTTAACGTTTATCAAAAAAACCCACACAAAACCAAAACAAAAAAAACCCCCAAAAACCTAAAAATTAAAGACAGGCAGCAAGGTCCAGTTCTCAATTATACATTGGGATTGCTTTGAAAAGGCTTGATTACTTGCAGAGCATAAATCTAATTTACTCTAGGGAAGCTGACACGCTTAATAATTTGCTTGGAAAAAGCCTCATGTTATTCATCATCGGAATTTTGACCCCAAAATACCTCAAAGTCTGCACAACTTTCTGAAACCACTTGTTGGAATTAGCAGCTGAAATAGCTCTGCCCCCTTTGCTATCAACAGCTTCTGTGCAAGCATAGCCAGGACCAGACCAAGGTAATATTACTGTCCACTCAGACAGCCCTCCCTATAATTGTTTTATGCTAATGTAACTTTTCTCAGTATCAGATATGCCTTTCTACCTTGTTTCTCTGTGCTTTTCCTTGAGCCCTCTCGCCTCCTCTCATTACTATTTTGCAGGTCCAAACACAGCTGCTTTTAATTTGAATTTCTTTTGTTTTAACAGATAAAGCCTTTTCCAAGCTACGGGAAATGCTTTTTGATGATTAGTTGTTATATGGAGTGTGATCTGTGTCTATCCAATTCTATTTACATCTGTGACAATCTTTTAACACTGTGCAAGGGTGAGATCGTGTTCCCTACCATCCTCAGTGCTAAAGGGGTAGATAGTATTTTTTGCTAAATACCATAGAAGCGCACCTTAGTTTTTTACACATATAAAGGCTGCTTTCCCCTCACATCCTGGCATAGCCCCTAAACAACCTGTACCAGGCCCTGGTCCTGTAAATCCCTTACTCTAAATACCTGGATACCAAATGAGCATTGGGAGCAGCATGAATTAGTTACCTGTGTATTGTATCTTTTCTCTCCATTTGGATCTTCTCTCAGTTAGGAGCCACAGTTACTTAGGGTAATATAAACAAAAAACCCTTCGGTCAAGGTTAATTAAGGTGGTATTAAGGATTTTATGTGTTAGATAACCAGAAGGAATAAAGAGAAACCAGATAAATGATCAGGGACAGGTTGGCAGTAGACAAAGAAAAATAAGTCAGGTTCTCTTCTCTCTCTTTTATATATATAATGTAAATTAATATTTCTTAAAATAGTATAAAATTAAGGCCTTTTATGTTTTTTTCTCAGAGGGTTTTTTTTTTTTTTTTTTGGGGGGGGGGGGAGTGTCAAGACAGGAGTTTCCACGCATATAAAGGGATTTTTAGACTCTGAGTTACAGTAGTTTGTAAGTGGAGCAGCACCTGCCTAGCAGGCATGGGGAGCAGCTACAAGGAGCCTTGAGACAATACACAAGAACAAAAATGATCAAAATTAAATGTATCTCAGGCTGTTACACTCCCCTGTGTGTGCAAATGCATGAAGGACAATACATTAGTGCCAATAGACTGAAAAAGCAGTTCCTTTAGGCAAAGGCGGTGTAGTGAATAAAATGTGTATATTTACCTACTTGACAATGCAGGCCCATCCCTGATAACTGTCTTGTTCCAGACTCAAAGAGTTATTTACATCATTATCACCTAAAATTACTCAAGGCTGAGCAGCTCCTGAGGCCACAGGATTCACAGTGGTGTGTACTGTCCATAAACTTCCCGAGTAAAGCCCAACTTCTCTCCTCAGCACTCCCACTATATTTAGCACCCCAAGTCTCACAGTCATGACTTGGCTTTCTAGCACATTCACGCTATAAAAGCGATTTGAAGAGTGGCTTGACTTGAGGATTCACCTAACAAAGAACATTTTGTCCACCACCCACAAGCTTTAGAGGTGTTACAGTAAAAGGATCACACTGAAGGAGGAGTGAAGAAAAAGGTCAAGACAGAACTGCAGAAGGAATCCTTCTGGGCAATGTTCATCAGTGGTTACATTTTTACATACTTATTATTGAACTGCTGTAGCATTCTCCTTAAGGACACTCACAGATAGCTGTAAAAAACCCTACATATTTATCTCACATATCCATAATAAGATGTAGATTTTAAGGGAAAGAAGGATTCAATGTTAAATTTGTAGAAATAAATAACACAATTATGCCTAAAAGAATTTGAAGGAAACTACTCACCCCTGTGTTATCTTAGTCAAAGGTATATTCTCATCATCTGTGAGTATCCAGTGGGTGAATACCTTGCTTTGCTACTACAGGTCTTCCGCCCCAGCACCACACAGAAGAAAACAACTATCTAAAGTTTTAAATTCTTTAATATTAAACTATTGCAACATACAATTGGATTCAAGATTGCTGTCATATTTTATTCTCTTTTCAATTAGTTGCAATCTTGGCAGCAGACAACTGAAGTCAAAGGCTGAAAGTCAATGGCTGAGAATATGGAACTTGTGTTTCTTGATTCTGTGCAAGAGGGAATTCTCTCTTCCTCTAATTTACCTCATCCAGAACAGGTTCAACATAGGTCATTTTGAATTTAGGTTTTTAAATGTAGAAGACCTGGTTTTTCAGAGGGGATCAACAGGGATCCGAAACTTCTATATAAATCATACATGAGAAAAACAGCAGTCTCCATATCACACATGCAGTATAGGATATTACTAAACAGGAGATTTGGTCTGTTGGGTTCAAAGGATTTCCCCTACTGCCACAGTTCAAACTCCCTTTTGTCCTCATTTAACTCTTTCCATATACAGCTCCCAGCCACGGCTCATGGTTTTACAGCAGACTCTTCTATCTTCCCTTGGACCTCTCAACCTTGAATAAGCTACTGGAGTAGAACCTGTCTGTTAGGACACATATGTCCTGAAGTAGCAATTAAGCTATTATAAATAACTATAATTTTTCTTCTGAGGTCCTAGCTTACTGGCTGCTGTTATGAAGGAGGCCACCCCACTCCTTCGAAACCAAAAACAGACTTTGTTTCTCCAGCCTGGAGACCTCTGGAGATGATAGAAACAAAGCCCTTTCCATAGAATGAGATCTTTCTTGCTGGTACACCTCTGTGGAGAGATCATTCAGAAGCAGTTTGTTTCTTGCTCTCCAGGAAATAAATATATATTCTTTGATCAATGCAGACACTTAACAATAACTTGCCACCTCAAAGAGCATGGTAGTGAAACTCCTGTATCTCTTTTCAATGTCACCACAAAGAGGTAGATAAAGAAACTGGTGACTCTACCCACATATCTTTTTAATTTACAGTTTTTTAAATCAGATCTCATTTTGCAACAAGTTTAGTTCAAATTCCCCTCAAAAACAATCTTCAGTGGGAGCAGCTGCTGTCTGAGGTCAGATTGGGTATCTCCTCTTGTCTGACAGCTCACTGCCATCACCAGCAGCATTGTCCCTCTCTGTTCTGCCTTCTCAGGACCATGCACTCCCTCCCTTCCCCTTATGTTGGCTCTGGAGCTCACCTGACCCAGGAGAAGTCACTGCAGCTTGGGAACTTCACAGGAAGCTATCTCAGCAAAGAAGAAGGAGGGAAAGAGGCGTGGGGTTTTTTTTCTTTCTTTCTTTTTCATCTCAGTGCTCGGCTAAGAAGAGGAATCTGCTCATTGAGAGGTCAGACAAACGGCAAACCAAGAGAAATGCATGGCTGCACAGGCAGGAATGGGTGAGGAAAGACTGCTCCTTTGACTGCAGACTGTTAGATCAGTTCCTTTATTCCTGCAAGGAAAACTTCTAGCTGCAGCTGAGGCACAGACTGGATAAAATTATAGGCCACAGGTTCTGCAGACACCCCTCTTCCCCCATCATCCCAAACTGTGGAGGAGTTAACACCCTGCCCAAACTCATTAAGAAGCACTGGGAACCCCTCTTTCCCTTGCCCTCCAAGAAAATCCTCCTTTGCCACCCATGGAAGTAAAGCTACAAATAAGAGAATAGGATGATGGGCAGCAGGAGCCAGCACCAGGTGTCACAAAAACAACATTAGGGTATTCATTGCAGGAGAGGTGGACTAGATATCCTTTAAATGTTCTTTCTAACCCAAATTATTCTATCATTCTATTCTCTGGAGCTTGAAAGGCCCTGTTGCCACACCGTGCTGGTGACTTGTTCTCCCACAGCAGAGATTCTTGTATTCAGTTCAGTTTTACTCTATACCAGCCTTCTCCCTCTTCTCAAACCATATCCCTTTCCTCTTTTTCTATCCAGCTGATCCATGACCGGCATACACCCTCCCCAAAGAAGTGCCTTCCTCCTTCTGTTCTTATTGCCTCATAGCACAGAGAAGGGATCCATATTAAAATTTACCAAAAACCAAAAAAAACTATCACTTTCTCAAGGAAGCCAACAAATAAAAAGATTCTAATCTAAACCAGTTCTCCATAATAAATGCAATAATGAAATGTAAGGAGCCTCTGGTGTACATGGCTGGTTTACTGAGATGTTTTAGAGCTGAGGTTCTCTGATACAAAGACAGAATGTTTTGGAAGTGGTAATTCCTACAGTAGCGACACGACTTCTGCATCCTCCTAGGAGAGCAGCTCCAGATTTTCAACCAGAATAACTCTTGAGAGGCAGTATGTTCCTTGACTAAACAGGTTTGCCCTTCATCCAGAATCACTAGGAATTTAGGCAAAGTCTTAAATGTGAATAGGCTTTAAATGTAATAGAAGTTTAGAGAAAATATGCTGCCTCTGTATTAGCATAGAACACGGTCTTCTCACCTATTACCTTGCTAAAGCAAACATAATGGGACAAGGGGAGTAGCAGTCTGACTTTCTTGAACTCTTGAAAAAATAAATCTTCAAGAAAAAAATCCAAAGAAGCTATAATCTCAAAGAATCTGGCTATCCAGTTGAGGAGATCAACAAGAATAATCAGCTGGGTGACTGGCTGTGGCTGCACACTTGCTGTATTGAAATCTTTGCTGCCTGTTGCCTGGTTTCTCAAAACTGGAAGAGCCAGACCTAGATTTCCAATAGGGAAAGAGTAGCACCAGATAAGCACCTGAAACACTCAATTTTAAAGCATCACCTAGTGCTATATAATGCATTGGTGTAATAAAAAACAGTGTTCAGAATCATTTGTCTTGACTGATTTA
This sequence comes from Corapipo altera, assembly GCF_003945725.1. Classification (NCBI taxonomy): domain Eukaryota; kingdom Metazoa; phylum Chordata; class Aves; order Passeriformes; family Pipridae; genus Corapipo; species Corapipo altera. The sequence continues at coordinate 2,195,916 of NW_020884878.1, forward strand.
TCCTTTTTTTTTTTTTTTTCTAGAAGGAGCTTGGTTAACATCGCTTTAGCATGTTAACTCAATAAATTATGAGGCCAGGCAGTCAAGGGCACTGCATCTTTCAGCACTCCACCTGTATTCATTCCTTGAGCACAGTTCAGGGAGGGGACTATGTGGCCCATTACAGCATTAGGAAGTTAAATAGAGAAGATATACAGCACATAAGTGAAGACTGTCCTGGTGAGCTCAGTTGTAGGACTTCCAAACTACCATGCACCTAATGTTTTTAATCCAAGTGCTCATTAAACCATTTTGTTGTGTTTATGGTCGAGCTCTCTTCTAAGCCCATGTTTTTATACCATGTAAGGTCTGCAATCATCTCTCTCTCAGAGATTATTGTATTATTTGCAAAATACAGGTAAACCACTTCTTCTCTGATCAGGGTAGTAGCAATCATTCAGAAGTTCATTTTTTCTTCCAGAAATATTTTGCACAAAAAGCTCCAAGCAATTTTTTTTCCTCTCAAGCTCACACTAGAAGCACTTCTCTTTTTAGTTCCCTCTTTCCTTGCTTATTTTAATCACACACCCACCTACAAGGAGATCAACACTTCCAGCTTGTGCTTGCATTCAGAGTGGTCTCTGAAGTAGCTTCCCATGTTCCAATTATTGTTAAACAAAGAGGCACATCATTGTTCCCACTTTCTGCTAGAATGGAAAGCAACTAGAACACCCTTCAGTTTATAGAGATTTTTAACAAGAAGGATGTGGAAAGCAAGAAGCAACAATGGTTAGTTTTCAAAGGGCAGCTTCCATCTGAAAGTCCAATAACGCAGAGTGCACTTGAAAGGATCAGGACCTGGACACATGAAATCAACGCCTAAAATTGAGAGAAACCTGACATTTTAACCTTAATCTCTCTCTGTCACTTTCCTCATCTACGAGATGAAGGGCAAAACTCCAAGGGATCCTCACATGAAACCAGGAGGCAGGAAGAAAGTCAGAAAAGGACATTCACAGAATCCACAGGATTGTGAATATTGAACACAGCAGAGACTGCAGTCATTTACTTTTGCTGCATCAGTCACGAATGTAATAAAAAAGGTGTCAGAGACTAAAAACAATGGCTGTAGTTGAGTGCAAACATAATTCCTATTTATCTCTCAAAGCTATTTTATCTTGAACAGCCAAAAAAATCATGAACATGAGAGACTTTTCACTAATTAATTTCCTATTTTGTCAAACTCTGCCTGGGCAGCATTGTGAAGAGATGTAGTAATAATAACGGTAGGAATTAGGAAGGAATAGAACAGGCCTCTCAATAGAATTCCATTCCTGAACAAATTTTACACATAAAGTAAGGACTCTATTCAATTATTCCATACAGATGAAACCTTTGTAACATGCAAACTAAAATCATCTGGCTAATATATCTCTTTTGAAAGATTCAGAGAAAAAAAAAAAGGCACAAAAGAGCAAACAAAAAGCAAAACCAGAAGTGTACATATAGGAAGACAAAGTCTAGAGAAACAAGATATAAAAACACATCCAGTCTAGGGCTAATGGGGAAATTACCAAGAAGACAATACCTGAGTCCAATGCCTGAAGAAGAAAGTAAAATATCAGAAATGGATCAGGGGAGAAATATAAGAATGAAAGGTAACTAGAAAATAAATCTGTCTTTACTTCTCCTGTCTCCCCCACCCCTACTTGTAGCATCCTCAAATTTATTCCAAAGGTAGTTATATATATATATGGATTTTAAATTGTTTCTGATAACACTTCAATCTAGTGGGCATTAAGCACATTTAAAAGAGCCCCACAACCATTTACTGTTAAAACATACTTAGAATTTACCATACAGTGCCAGCTTGTTTAATTTTAGAGAAGGCCTTTGGGCTGATGCACAGCCCACCCCACTACCTTACCTCACTGACAAACAATGATCTCATGCAATTGCAGAGTCCACCACCAAGTAGAAGAAAGTTTCAACAGTTTCAACCAATTCCCACAAGGGTGGTCCATGTAAGATGAGACCAAAGAAGAAGTTTTATCTTCCTGGCAAGAAGGAAAAGGCATGCCAAAACCTGCATTCCATGACCTTCCACGTCAGTTTATCATCACATCTCTCATAGGATGACACTAGAGGAGCAGCACGTAACTGAACTGAGCTAGGATACAAGCACTCAGTATTTTTTTTGAGAAGTTGAACTTGGACACAGTGGGTCCTTTAACTATTGGAAATATATAGTCACAGCATTTAGGACAAGTGAAGTAGATTTATAGGGAAGAAGGAGGCTTCAGGAAACTATTCTCTTATACTCTGCAGCATGTTTCAGGTTATAGAACTGAAGAGAAAGTGCAGCTGCCTCTACATCTCTGACTAAGTGAAAGTCACTCATCTCCCAGGACCGCAAATAAAATCTAGAAATAACAGTATTCTGTGAGCTGTTGCATATTTACCATGCTGACTTCTCCTTCGGCAAACGATGTATCTGTCGGAAGATCTGTTGCCTCTCAGCAACTGAGAGGCAAACATGAGAAGTGCTTTATTCCATTTTAGCTTTACCTCTGTGCTCAATATTTAGCTTTGCTTGCATGCCTGGCTTTTGCTTTCCCTATTAAACTGTCTTTAGCTGAACCCACGAGTTTTCTCACTTTTACCTTTCTGATTCTCTCCGTCCCACCTGGAGGCAGTGAGTTAGCAACTGGGTGGTGTTAGTTGCTGGGTGGGGTTAAACCACAACAGTGCTTTTTGATGCCCAGCATGGGGACTGAAGGGTTTAAGATAATTATAGATTTGATTGGAATGTGCTAAATCAAAGTCAGGGCTGTTTAGCTATTAATTGGCAGCTCCTGTGCTTGCCATGGGGCTCGCTTGCCTGACCATATATGAGAGTCTGGTGCTTGTTAGTGGCTGCTTTTTGCTGCTGCTGCAGTGCTGTGCTGCCACCAGCCTCACCCTGCTGTGCCTGGGAACATTCTGGGAATGGCCATGGCAGTGCACTGGGCTGGCAGGGGCAACACTGCTGTTCCTGTGCTGCACTGGGCAGGCTGGAATTCCAGTGTGAATTCAAGTCAAAGGGATGGTGACCTGGGGATGAGTGCCCATGGGAGCAGGACACCCCAAAATGTTCATGGCCATGGATAAGCCCTTGCCAGAGCAGAAACATGTCTAAGCACCTGTGGCCATTGTTATGTCTGCACTGCAGCAGCTGAAGCTATGAAGGGACTGTGGGCCAAGGATGCATCCACCCTGGAGAAGGTACACCTTGAGGCATCAGTGGCTGTGCATGAGGCCATGCTGGAGCACCTCAAAATGTGTGTCCATGGCTAAACACCTGGCAGAGCAGGTCCATCCCTGGAGGGACTGCAGGCAGGGCAAGGCCATGCTGGAGCAGGTTGACTTCTGAAGGCATCGTGGCTGTGGGTAAGGCCACGCTGGAGCAGGTGCTCCTCAAAGTGACTGTGGCTGTGGGTGAGTCTATGCTGCAGCAGGTACAGCCCTGGAGAGACTGTGGCTCATGGATAAGGCTCCACTTGGAGCAGGTACAACCCTAAGCAACTGCAGTTTGTGGATAAGGGCAAGTTGAATCAGGAACAAATAGAGTAGTTCACCGCAATGTTAAACCATACAACCTGTCTCAAAGGGACCAGGGGTGGAGATTGTAATGGAAATATCCTTAAATTGTTTAACCTGGGACTTGGGTTGCATTTTAAGGAATTTGTATAGTGGGAGGAAGCAGTGGAGGACAAGCTTTGCAAGTGCAGCAGTGACCTGACCTGAGCTGGCTTTGGTGCTCAGTAACTCCACACAACACAGCACTGTCCTGAGTGGCTGCCATATCAGATGGAGCACAAAATCATGGACTAATGATTGAACTGATTGGGCATTTTGTGGACATTTATGGACATTTGACGGACATTTGGCAGGGGTGGTCCATAGACTAAGGGAATGTTTTTTCTCTATTGTATCAAGGAATGGGAAGGGGGATGGTAGGTAATGAGGATGTGTTCCGATTCTCTCCCCATCCCACTGAGGGGGAAAGAGTGAGCAAGTGGCTGTGTGGCGATGTGCTGGCTGGAGTTAAACCACAACTCTACTGAAACTTCAGCAGGTGCAAGAACTGGGAGATATTTCTTTGTCACCTGTTGCTGTGCACTAGTCACAAATCCAAACAGGGACCCACACCAGAGTTGATGTGCCCCAGGGATGCTTTTGCAAGCCAAGTTGGCAGAACTTCCCTGAGAACGCTTCGGAAGATATCAGCCTGTCTTTGGTAGGTGCCCCTCAAGGCTGATGACTACTTTATAAGAACCAGAGGGAATTGAGTGAATACTGCTGGTTAATCCACTCTCCTTCAAATCTTAAACTCTATTTTTTTAAGTGTGCTCAGCACTGAAAGGAGAGCCTGTAATTCTGGAGCAGACAGATTTCTATATAATTTATTTGCAATGTTCAAATTATTTCTGCCAGTGTCTTCTGCAGTCTTGGAAGAAAGAGAAAGCCAGTACAATGCAGGATTCTTTTGTGTAATTTACATAAGTAGCTTCTAGTTGATATTTAAACTATTTTTTGCACATGCATTGTATATTCGGCATTGCTGACCAGAAAATTGTATTCAGTATCTAATTTGTTAAATGATCTCCTCTGTCAAGAGAATGTTCCCTCTGTAATAGTGATATTTTAACCTGTCAAAAAAATGATTAGACTAAAACATCTTAGTAAATACCATAAACTACCCAATAACATCAAAAATTGAAGATGTACAAAGGCTATCCAATTACTCAGGAAACTCCAAAATTTTCAGGTAAAAGGACTCATTTTCTGCTTGAATGAGTAATCAAGGAAACATCATTTTCTTTTATATTGATCATGGTATAAGGCACAGCCTAAGGACAGGAGCATAAAATGGTCTATTACATTTTCTTTATTAGTGTTGGAAAAATCATTTTCAAAACTATTTCAGTTATTTTTTCTGGGAAAGTAACCTCCTTTCTAGCTATGTCCCCAAATTCCTAGCTTCATGATGCTGTTACTGGTGGAAGGGCATGGTCTCTCTGAGAAGTTCTATCCTTCTTGAAGTCAGTGGAAGTCTTGCCGTTAAATTCACCAGGGACAGGATCACTACTTCCATATGGGATTAAATGTCAAGCAAACAAGCATCCAAAATCCAGAATCATCCCAAGACTCCATTGACTAGGCCTTACTTGCATTTTGTGCCAAAATTAACCAAAGAAGAGCAAAGACAAACAGCATATTCAGGTTCCCAGCATCTAAATGTCCTGAAGCCAGTTCTGAGTCCACCAAAACAACAGAGGTTTTGTATCACCATAAGAGGTTTTGATTTGAAGGCTGCTTGTAGACTACTTCTGTGTTTCAGGGAAACTAAACCCACCCCTGGAATGCTGGAGGGCTGCCAAGAGCAGCCCCAGCAGTGCCAACCATCTTTTCCCTTGACTGCTCCTACTTGCCAAGACCCATTTGTGTCACAGGGTGAGCACCTCAAGAGCACTGTTATGCACAACTCTACTTCCATTAGTGAAACAACCTTGATTAAATGTATTTTCCAGAGCTGGAACACACTTCTAAGATAAAATAACCTGAAATATGTCAATTTGAAGGTGATCCAAAGGTAGCAAAAAGTAGTTTTCCCTAGAGGTCACAACACATAGCTGTGGGAAAACAGATTGTTTTACCATGATGCAGCATGAAGTATGACTGGACTATTATTTTTTCAGTTACATTTTTGGGAAGAAAAAAAATACATGTATTAGATCTACATGTAATAGACCTCATTATCTCCTGACTACAACTTTCACTCCTTTTGATTTTTAATTCATTTTAGTTCCTTCCAATTTCCCATCCAGTGAAAAGTGGCGTAGACAATTTACAAGACTGTAATTGGAAAAGCACGTGCTAAATACTTTCCACGTACTGGGACATGAGATATTAATCTGTATAAAAGTTTGTTTAAATGACTTTCTAAACTGTGAGTCTTTGCTTGCCGCCCTAAAAATGATCCTAAAATATTCCATATACTTTGTAATCCCTAGGTTTCTCTCATGAAAAGCAACTTTGCATCTCTTACAATTATCATTATCCGCCTGCACCTGAAGATGCAACCAATTTAACAAAAAAGCTGCTTGAAACATAAAATTAAGCATAATATGCATACACACATATGTATTTTTTACCTGCTTCCAGATATGTTTTAATATCTAATTCTAAGTATAGTTCCGCAAGAACAAAACAAAAGACATTCATCTAGGTGTTTCTCCAGGTTTTTGGACCAGCAACTGGTCACTTGTGATAATTTTTCCTTCTTCTACCACTTGTTCAGTCAGGAAAATATGCCAGTAAATAGGCAAGAGGAGGAGGGCTTCTTTTGGAATACTGCTTGTTTTTTTAACATTCAGGCTCCCAAAGGAAGGATGGCAGTGTAAGAACTCAATTAGGGGACCAAGCAAGTAAAAGGAGTGTACTTCAAAATAAATCTGTGAATCCACATCTGGGTGAGATTAGCATTGCAATTCTGGAAGTGCTATCATGCAACCAACCATCCCTCTCACATTTTGTACTTTAAATGGCTAAGGAAAATAAATATTCTCATTTTGTAATATGCTTTGAATAAGATTTTTTGTGTTGTTTTCCACACATAGAAAGAATGCAGCTAATAATAAATGCATTACATCAAGCTGGGCTACTGTCTACCATGAACTACTAGAAGTCCAAAGGCTTGTAGTCCAATTCATTAAATTTTAGCATGAGAAAAATACATGTCTTTCTTCACAAGTTATATGCTGTAAAGTTTACCAAGCATATATTATGTTCTCTCATGAAGTATGACATTCACTTGCTTGTACTAACCTGCATCAAAATAATCCAGTCACAAAAATATACAAGAACAGTTAAAAAATAGTTCCTTTACTATGATTTGTGTTAACCACTATTGCAGATACTGAAGGCATATATTCTTGAGGCCCCAGAAGTGCCTAATTTGGTCCAGATATTTGAGACAGAGACCACAGAACTGAAAGCAGCATGAAGTCTACCTAAAATAAGTGTCTAAAATAGATGTGCAGCAGAATTGTAGGATTTCTGCAAGACAACTGGTCAGTGAAGGATAACGTCAGAAAGTTGGTTTTGGAATGTAGGTAGAATTCAGAGTTCCTGGTGTTAATTCCTCTGTTTAGGGCTTATGCATATTCTTTGCCAGCTTTAAACAATAAGAGCATCTGGGATGAAATCAAGAATTTCAAGAATTTTTTAAGACTTTTTTTTCTCAACTTGGCAACTGTTCTTCTGGAATACCTTCTCCTTCTTCTTCTCTATTGTAATCTTATTCAGATTCAACAACAGGCATGAACTTCACTGACTTCCTGGCAATTTTAAAGAAAGTTGTTGGACTTTGAGAAGACAATGATGTGTAACATAATATCTCTGGTTGTGGTAGCTACAGTTTGAGGTCTCTCAAAAATTAGACTTGGGCAGTCATTCAGAAGGAAAAGTTTAGAAAAAAAAAGGTGGCACAATTATTTCATTTCCTTGGGTTTGAGTTTCCTCCTTCTCTGTGTTTTATCCCATAGAACATTTCCTCTGACCAGATCTATAACTACATATATTTATTTTATTATATATTTTATTTAGGTTTACTTCTTTGACCATGCTCACAAGACATTTTTAACCCCTCTATATGTTGTGAGAAGAATGAATGTTAGAAAGTTATCATGGCAATTGTGGTTTGTATAGAAAAATTATAAGATAGAACTGTGGCAAACAGTGAGAAGAAGATTTAAGATAAACATAATTATAGAGATATTCCAATAATTCTACTCCTAAGGTGTACCTATTCACTGAACCTTGGTTCAGAGTGTTCATCTCTCTACCTTCCCTAGGAAAAGAACCTGTTTTGTCTTTAGCTTAAAATGTCCAAAATATTTTGAACACCTGCAGTCTTGATATAAATAAATACAAAAGCAAATGGAAAGAGTGCTATTCAGTGTATTGCAAATAAGAGCGGATCCAGACATAAATATGGTCTCACATTTTGATCACTTGAAACTAGTGCCCATATCGTCCCAATTCTGGTTTTACTGAATGTATTTCCTGACATCCTAGTTGCTCTGATGCTAAAGAACCCAACAGTTGAAAGTTCTGATTAGTTCTTTAGGTGACTGCAACAATTATTCTAAGCATCTAATGTTTAAATCTGATACAATCAATGCATTTCTATTAAAGCATATAATCTTCCTACCATGTTCTGTGAAGCCAGCACGCTGTAATGAACCACTGAATGTGGTTACTTTCACAGCAATGTGCTAATAATAGTTTTCCCAGAAAAAAATGAAGGCAGTGAAACTGTTACTAGAATGATTTTTAATAAAAGATCAAGATTGTTTTTAATTAAAACTCTAAAACTGTTCTTTGTTCTTTTTTTTTTTTTTAACTCTGAATAAACCAACTCCTGATTGCCTTTTAAAGGAACAATACAGTTCTTGAGACTCCTCTATTACCAACAGTACTTATGCAATGTATTCTATCTCTCTTTGTGACAAAACTCATTCTTTCAGGTTGCTGAAGAAGTCTCTTAAAAAATCCTTAAGCTACCATCATTTGAACAGAGAGCCAACTTGCATTAGCTAGAGCATCCAAAAACTATTTAATAAAGTTTTAGAGAGTGTCTTAAGAGACCTTAATGATTCACTGTAATAGCAATACAGAGAAAAAAAGTACCTGGCTCTTTTTTTCCCCATCTTGCTAGTTCTTCAAGTGCTCTTTTGGCCGAGTGCAGCTCACCAGTGACTGCTTCCAATATGCTGTCTTCATCTTTTTCTAATCATAGCCTGTGGAAACTTGATCTGTTTTCAAACTGACCACCTTTCCAGATACTTCTTTTTCTCTAGTCCTCTAAAGTCATTCCAAAATACTTAGGGTTCTGCTGTGGGTCTTTTTCCTGAAAAACGTATTTCATAAATACAGGAAATAAATCAGAAATTACATTCAAACATTCAAATTGTGATCAAGAAGCTAAGTTCCCCAAACTAGTGGCTTTGTCAGATATATCTGGGATGTAATTCATCCAATAAGCAGTTTAACGTGGAAAGAATAAGATGGGGCAAATTTTCAAACTATTATCTAAATTTTGTGAAGTATGTAGGTGCAGAATATGTAAATTTTGTGGAGTATGTGAAGAAACAGATGTACCTACTGATTTGCTTGAAGCACCTATAGTCAGATGGAGACATCTTGTTCCAGTTGATACAGATTTGGGTTAAAGTGTTAGAACTTCATCAGCTGATACCTTTTGCTCACTTCTGTAACTGGGTAACATTGTGCTCAATCATCTGACTTGAGAAGAACTGTCAAAAACTGCCTTGGTGCTGCTGTGTAAGCAATCTGCAGCAATGCCCTCTACCTGGTCAGTAAAATAGGATTGCTGTTCTTACTGTTCAGATTGCGAATTGGGGCCGTAGCTGTTGATTTGACATTGTCCTTTCACTGAGCTACTCCTGAAGTTTCTCAGCACTGTTGTGAGTTTTGAGGTTCTGAGAAACTTTCAGCATTGAAACAACCTCGTTGGCCTTCGCCTCTCTCAGGCTGATTAAATCTCCTCTGGTGTTTATGTACTATTCTGCATATTTATTTCCCCTCCCTGAAAGGAAACCTTACCCATACTGCAAGAATTAATTTTATAGAGCATGTACCATGAAAAACTTGAATTCCTCCATTTGACATATCTTCCCTGAAACAAAGATAACCATCAGGTTTGAATGAAAAGGCAAGATGACACAGTTTCTTCTCAACATACATATATTATTATTCCAAAGTGCTTTCATGAATTTATGAATTTACTGTTTTGGTAACAGTAAATAGCTTACATGATGCTTGGAAAGTAAACTAGAATTGTTTCTAAGCACTGAAAATGTCCTAGTGCTCCAGCAATCTCTGAGGGAGAAAAGCAGTGTGTTCCTCTAAACAGTAGGAAGACCCAAATTTCTTCCATGATGAGGCTTCACTGGGAAAATATTGCCAAAGACCTGGGTGAGATTCACATGTTATATGCTCCCTCTCTACTTTCAGACAAGATTAGCAAAAATGGATTTTTTTTCAACTCTACTGATCAGATTTTTCATCTGAAGTTTGCTTCAAGAAAATTTACCTTAACATATGGAATGTATTGTTGCTTTTAGTAGTACTTTGCAACCAATATTGTATCTGAAGTACTTGTAGATTAAAGTTACAGATTTCTGTATATTGTAGGAAGAGTTTATTGTAGAAAGGGGAATATGTTTGTATTTTTAATGTTGACTAATGAGTATTCATTAGATCAATAATCCATCTCTCAATATATTACATTTCTGCTCATCCAGTTATTACATAGTTTCCCATGGAATTGCAAAAATGGACACAAGACTACAACTTCCTGGTAACATTGATTCACCATCCTAAAATAGGAGGAATCAATCACACTTGATTTTGCATGTAAAACTGAAAACTTACACTGACTTTCCCTGTAGGTTAGATGTGCAACAATTCGTAGGAGCACAGATAGTAGGGTCTCATTCTTCGAGCTGCTCCACTTTTTGCAAGAACAACCTTGCAGCCAAGGTTAGTAAGAAATCAGCTAATAGTCTCTGTCTTTTAGAAATCTGTTTAGAATTCCCTTCTTTGAGGCACATTACCTCAGATTCCATGTACAAAGATATGAATGTTGTCTACTGTATCTGTAAGAAATGTCATCAAAGCTCTAATCCCAAAGCATTTTGTGAGAAACAGAAATACCTCAATTCTATTTGATTATTCCATTAAACTGAGTTAAGAGATGTACCTGGGCATAAAGAATATAATCAGATGTCCCTTCACACTTTGTGCAGCAGCAAAGGGGATGGAGAAGATGGATGCTGCCAGAAGGACCCTAAAATCAACACTGACACTCATTGTCTTTGCATTGACCCATGTATAACCTCCTAGAAGAAATGGATGTGTGTGATTGGATGAAGCATCAGAGAAATTGATGGGAAAGAGAAATGAGAAGAGCCATGAATAATAATGAAAAAAAAACCACTAAGGGAAAAAACATAATGAAAGAAAGTATCAGAGTTCCCAGTTCATTTGCTCACTGGGCTCTTCTTCTGCCTTGTTAAAATCTACCCCTTCCTCCTGGAGGAGTTTCACTCCCTGGAAGTGTTGAGTGTTTTTTGACCCCTAGGAAATCTGAGAGTTTCCAGTGCCTTAAGGGATGGTTCCTTCCTGCTTTATACCCAGTGTCACTGCCTCATCAAGGCTAAATAGTTTGAATTAGTCAGTGGGGTATCAGAACTGCTATTGCCAGAATCAGACTGTGCCTTTAACAGGGTCCACTATTCTTTTTTTTTTTAATCTTGTTCTCTCATTTTTATCTTGTTCTCTCTGTATGCCAACTTTCTTCCTCAAGCTTTCTTTTTCCCAGTGGTTCAAATTTTTGAAGTACTTCTCTGGGTTTACAAGTTACCCTCAGTGCCTTGTGGTAGGGATCTCACTGCTATTCTACATATCAAGTTAGTAATGGAATTTTTTTTAAGTCATCTGGTCCAACTCCACTGCTTAAAGGAGGGTCCTCTGTAGTCACATTATGTTGCCCAGCACAGTCAAATTCTGAGTATCTCCAAAGGCTGAGGTTTCAGAACCCCTCTGGGCTGTTTGTAACAGTTCTGGTTCAGTCTCATGGTGAAGAATTTTTTTCTTTATATCTGATTGGAATTTTCCTTGCTGAAATTTGTTTGTGTTGCTTCTTGTCCTTTCAGTGTTCACATGAATGGAAAGTCTGGGTGTGTTTTCTAGTGGGTGTTCATAGATATATTTGAATTAGATTAATTAGATCACTCCTTTCTCCAGGCTGAAAAAAAACCTGTTCAGTTGGCTTCTCCTTGTGCATCAAGGCTGGTCTGGATGGGGCTTGGAGCAACCTGGTCTAGGGGAAGGTGTCCATGCCCACGGTAGGGGGGTTGTAACTAGATGATCTTTAAGGTCCCTTGCAACCCAACCTATTATTTGATTCTGTGCTTATTTGCTCCATCCTTCTAATAGTCTTGGTGACCATTTGCTGGGGTCAACATAAGGTGATTGCAGAGCTGCTGCAATTCATCACTTCTCTCTGGTATTGGACAGTGCTTCCTTCATGTCTTCTCTCTTTCAGGTCTTTCACCTCTAAGAGCATTTACAGACTATGTTCCTTGTAAACAAATCCATGCAGGAAGAGTTATCATGGAAGGCTTTTGGTGCCACTGATAATGTTTCAACAGGGTAGTGCAGAGGGTGCTCTGCAGAAGGGCAAGCCCATCTTCCTGCTTACCAGCAGCTTGCATTGTGAATTCTGAAGATTGCATAAGCATCTTTAATTAAGTGACAGCAGACGTTATGTCAATTTGTGTAGGAGTGCATTTTACTCTAAAATTTCACAGAGAACTGGCCATGAGTTTGTTTTTCATTTGAAATCTTTGAGAACAAAAGCAAATCCAATAGATTAAATGGCAAAAAATATTGCTAAATGTCTTATTATCTTTAGTATGATTTCACCAAAATTATATTACACAATTACTCATCTGTTTCTTTTATAATACAACAGGGAAGAGGAGGAAAAGAATTCCAAAAAAATCATTGAGAAAAATGTTATGTAAGTACTTTCCAGAACAATATAATTAATGAAGGGATCTTTCCACAAGCTGATAGAACTAAAATTTAATCAATGACATTTCACCAACTGTGATTGTTATTATTCTAGAGTCACAAAATATTGTTTAAAAAGATATTTGTAATTTAAAGCAAAGTGAATCCATTACATGCTTATTACTATCACTTTCCTTATGTAAAGAATATGTTATTTGAGAGTAAACAGTATCTGAACTGCTATTACAATTACATTCCACCAACTGTCTTTAATTCAAAAACTACAAAGAAAGGGAATAAGATATTCTTTTGAGGGCACTACAGGAAAGCAACAGAATGGGGTAAACTGAGGCTGGGAATGGAAAGAAAGGACATTTCCTGACTTCTGGGGAAAAAAAGAAGACAAAATGGTTTCCTATGAAAAGATCTAGTTCACTGTAATAATTTTAGCAAGGGTTTTCAGGAAGAATTCATCCATCTTACCTTTCCTTCGTAATCTGTGGAATTTCACTGTAGATGAAATTAGCACACTGTCACTCAGGGTTATTCCAAAAACTAATAGGGTAGACATTTGGAGACTAAGCAGTTTTCAACACAGTCATATATCATGCAGGATATATTGCTTTCAGATTTATCAGAAAGGCTGAAAAGCAGCAGGGGTGTCTGCCACATCTATGAAAAGTGATTATGTTCAATCCAAATCTCATATATGGAGAAAAAGCAAATAACAGAACTGCTGTAGCAGATATAAAGGAAATCCGAAAAGGAAGAACGCTTCATTGAAGTAAACCTCACATATTCTACTCAAATCCTGCCTTTAGTCTTTCTCAGAAGCACAGGGCTACAAAGCAGACTACACCTGCCCACTGCTCATACACTGATTCTTTAAACAGCTGGAAGTTTGTTCCTCCAAAGTTCAGGGTCCTGACTCTACTCCTCACTAGCCCCATTCCTTGAGATCACAAACTCTCCCCAGGGTACGGTCGCTACAACCCAGGCTGCTCCAGTCTCGACTTCTCTGATGAGTTTATTTGTATATGCGAGCACCAGGTCCAGTAACGCTTCTCCTCTGGCTCTTTGTCCAATAGCTGGACCAGGACGTTGTCATTGACACTCTCCAGGAGTCTCCCAGATTGCTCACAGCCAGCTGTGCTGCTCTTCCAGGAGAAAATTCAGGGGATTGAAACCCTCATGAGGATAAGAGCTTGGGAACGTGATGCTTTTGTAGCTGAAGAAAGAGGCCTCACCAATAGCCTCCCCTGGTCAGGCCCCTGTAGCAGACTCCAAGCACAAAGTGCCCTTTGTTGGTCCAGTCCTCAATTTTTGTCCACAGGCTCTCAACCTGTTTGTGGCTGTTCCTCAGACACAGCTCTTCATAATGAATCCATTCCTTAACACAGACATGGAGATATGGCACTTGGGGACATGGTTTAGTGGTGGTTCTTTTACACTTGCACCAGGGAGACGATTGGCATTTTGTTTCAGTCACAGCTTTGGGGAGTCTGTCTGCTTTGTCCAGGGAGACCCTGGGGTGGGTTTGCACTCCGTGTGATGATGCCCAGGCCTGGGCTTCCAGCTGGTGATGAATCTCCGGTGGCTGTGACGTCATGGAGGATGGGTCACAATGGGAGCTGTCACTGGGGCCATCACCAGCTTGTTGCACAAGTAGCTGTGCAAGCTGTCAGAAGGGGCATCCACAGAGAGCCCCAGCCCCACTGCAGTCAGACTCGGACAAATGGCAAGTACACTTGCAGGCAGAAGGCTGGGCTGGATGGGGGATGGCAGATGCCCACCGGGGTTTCTAACGCACAGAGAGAGCTGAGCCCCTCGGGGCAGGGCACAGTACTGCCCTCAGGGCTGGGGGCAGAGGGACTTGTAACTCCCAGTGGTGGCAGGTGCCCAGCAAGACTTTGGAGACGTGCTGGGTGCTCTCAGCTCCCTACTCCCTCCCACCCAGACCTGATGAACCCCCTTTCTCACACCTTCTCAGGACCATGTCTGCAGCAACCATGCTCTTCCTTTTCCTGCTGGCCCTCCAGCCTGGCCTGAAGCAGGATCACCAGATGGATGTGGCTACAGCCAAGGACATGCTGGAGCGTGAAGTGCATCTGCGTCAGGAGATGATCCGTCTGCTGCAGGAGATGGAGGAGAGAAAGAAGGAAGCCACGTTCCTTTCTATATTGCAGCATCAGTGGCCGTGTTGTATCACTGCAGTGGCCCTGGCCCTGCTCACTGTGGTCTGGTGTCACACCAGGCAAAGGAAGCCTCAGGAGTCTCCTCAGACATTCAGAGCCTGCTGCTCTGATCTCCCACCAGACGTCTCTGAGATTGAAATCAGGCTGATACTTGGTGATCCCGATGATTCCGGAAGCTGAAGGAAAAAGGCCTCATCAACAGTCCCTAGTCTATGAATGTTTGAATCATTTGTGCACATTTACAAGATCAAATAGATCTATGCAGATCCAGAAGGCACTGATAATCTGCCAATAGATTCCTCTCTTTGGAATAATATAATATATTCAAATATAATATCAGGTTGGTGTCCGGTCATTAGTGGGGTTCCGAAGGGCTCCATCCTCAGCCCAGTTCTCTTCAATGCCTTCATTAATGACTTAGACACAGGACTTGATGGAATACTAGGTAAGTTTGCCAACAACACTAAACTGGGAGGAGCTGTCAACTCGGGGCAGAGAGGCCCTGCAGAGAGACCTCGACAAATCAGAGAGATGGGCAACCCCAAACCATAGGAAGTTTAACAAGGGCAAGTGCTGGATTCTGCACCTGGGATGGAGGAACCCTGGCTGTGTGTACAGACTGGGGAATGAGAGGCTGGAGAGAAACCCTGAGGAAAGGGATGTGGGAGGTCCTGGTCAATGACAACCTGAATATGAGTCAGCAGTGCCCTGGCAGCCAGGAGGGCCAACCGTGTCCTGGGGGCATCAGGAACAGCATCGCCAGCCAGTCAGGGGAAGGGATTGTCCCGCTCTGCTCTGCACTGGTGCAGCCTCGCCTTGAATACTGTGTGCAGGTTTGGGCACCACAATATAAAAAAGATACAAAGCTATTAAAGAATGTCCAAAGGAGGGCAACAAAGATGGTGAAAGGTCTGGAGGGGAAGCCGTGTGAGGAGCAGCTGAGGTCATTTGGTTTGTTTGGTCTGGAGATGAGGACACTGAGGGGAGACCTCATTGTGGTCTTCAACATCCTGATGAGGGGAAGCAGAGGGGCAGACACTGATCTCTTCACTCTTATGACCAGTGGCAGAATTCGAGAAAAGGGCATGAAGCTGTGTCAGAAGAGATTTAGGCTGGATATCAAGAAAAGATTTTTACCCAGGTTGAGCACTGGAACAGGCTCCCCAGGGCAGTGGTCACAGCACCAAGCATGACCAAGTTCAAGAAGTGTTTGGACAACACTCTCAGGCACATGGTGTGATTCTTGGGATATCCTGTGCAGGGCCAGGAGTTGGACTTGATGATCCTTCCAACTCAGCATACTCTATGATTCTATGATGCCTATGGATTGCTCTCAGTTTTACAAGTGTCATCATAGTTTCATCTCTTTTTCAGCCAGCCTGGTCTCCTATCTTCAGTGTCATAATGGATGCATTGAATCAAGAGATTCACACTTTTCCAGGAGTATCATTATATTAGAAACAACACTTGGTGTGAAACCCAGGGGTGGGCACTTGGGCACACAGAAATATCAGCACTGCAGACCATGAACAATGCAGATCTGAGGCTCCTGTGTGGCCTTTTTTCTGGATTTTGGAACACATGGCTCTGCAGGCATAGCATTGCTTCTTCCAGCAAAGCCAGAATGACTCCACAGGGATCAACGTGGAGACTTGTGGAGCTGCAGCTCCTGATTACAGCAATGCTTTTGGGTAAAGCAAAGCAGGAGATGAACTGCAGGAGGCGCACAGCAAGGATGAAGCCATGCCTCACGCAAGGCTGCTCCCTTGCTGGCTCAGGTCAGGATGCACCAACGGTTTCCACCCATCACCTCAGGGTGATGCCTTGAGGCAGCTGCCTCCAGTTCCTCTCTCAGGCCTAAGAAGGCGCTGTCAGGATTAAGAGAGTGTGGGGGTTTGCTCTTCTCTTACATCTTCTCTTTCCTCGGGCCCTCAGGTGGATGACTCCTCAAGGGAATGAAAGGAAAGGGTTTGGGCTGCTCATGTGAATAAAGAAGAGCAACATATTGGAAACCTTAAGTAAAGGCTTTCATTAAGAAGTCTTTGTTAAGATATTTTCACTAAGGGAGGGTGAAGAGAGTGAGAATACATCTTAAAGGACAACCCAACTAGTGCAGGGTATAACAAATGTCTGCAATAACAAGCAACAGCAAGAAGCCTAGGAGCAAAATCCCAGGCTGCATGATTCCATCCCTTTAACGCCTTTAACCTTGCTGCTGGAGAAGGATCAGATTCCTTTTTCACCCCAGAATATACATCTCACTGGAGAGGTAATTTTTTTGAGACAGACAAAATGTGCACTGTGGTACAGGGCTGTTTGTGACAGCAGAAAACACAAATGCTGATAATGACCCTTCCAAAGAAAACAGACCCATTCTTCTGCTATGATTTAATGTGGAGTCTCACCCAGCATCTCCACACCCCTGGTGTGGATGTGGGAGCAGCCCACAAAGGGATGCTGTGGCTCAGAAGAGGATACTGTAGCCCATGAAGGGATGCTGCCTGCTCCTGGCAGCATGTTGCCATGGCTACAAGATGAGGTGTTTTGGGGGGAAAAAGGAAAAGATGAACTCTAGCAGGGCTGCCAGTCTGCAGCCTGCCCTGGGAACCACAGCATTGCCTTGTTCAGGTCTCTAAAAGCCACTGCCTGCTCCAGAGCTCACAGCTTTGCTGTCAAATGTGAATCTCAGAAAGGAAAAATTATTAATTCAAATCTGACTAGTTCATTTTCCCATTCCTCACATGCACTCCTTAGCCTTTCAAGCTTAGTTAAGAGGGGGCATAAAGATTATGCTGGCAAAGGGAGCCCACAGCATCCTCCTCACAGCAAACACCAGATTTTGTGCTACAAACAGGGGAAAACAGCCTGTGTGTCATGAGGCAGCAAAATGCCTGGTCCTTCCTTATGCTGGGTGTCCAAACCTTGTGCTGCTGATCTTCAGTAATGCATATGTTCAAGATTGTCACACTTTGGTTTTTGGGTTTTTTTGGGTTCTGGGGTTTTTTTTTAAATATTGCATTTTAAAATATTTGAGCATTGTGAAAACCGCTCCAGTGCAGTTGGATATTAGAAAAAATTTATTCACTGAAAGAGAGTGGTTAAGCATTGAAAAGACTCCTCAGGGAAGTGGTGCAGTCACCATCCTTGTAAGTGTTCAAAAAGTAAGTAGACGTGGCACTTCACAATATGGTTTAGTGGCCATAGTAGTATTTAGCTGAAGGCTGGACTTGATGATCTTGGGGATCTTTTTCAACCCTAATGATTCTGTGATTGTGTGATTGGCTCGAGCTTGCACTAGCTGACAGTTCATCTGGCCATCTCTTGGCTTGTTTGCTCCTGAAAATCCTTTGGCCCTGCCTTCACTGCAGGACAGGCTGTAGCTACTCCTTCTCCCCAGAAGTCCTTCCTGGGGGCAGGTCCTGGGGATGTCCAGCATTCCCCCAGACTATGATAAAGAATGATGGAGGAAATCTGATTACTGCACCACAAATTGCCCAGGGAAATGTAACCCCAGAAGTCTTCAGGCACATGAAAGGAAGGACAAGGTGATCTGAGTGTTTCCAGGGCTGCTGGTCACCTTGGGAAGATGCTCAAAATAGGCTGCAAATAACATCAAAAGGCATTGAAAAAATATTCCCTATTGCCAGGCTGGGTAAGAATTCACACATCTAAAGCAGTCTATGATCGGTATGTATTTTTAAATAAATTGAAAAGAATTTTTTTTCAGGTTTAGGCTTTTAATAACACTTTTACCTTTAAGGATATGGTGCAAACACAGCCTCTTCAGAAAAGACCACACTCCACATCAATGCTCACCCTGAATGTCAACTGGTAAGGCTCATGTCCAGCTTTTCATCCACCAAAACCCCCATGTCCTTTTCTACAGGGCTGCTTACAATGCTTGTGGATTTTCATGATGCTCAAGTGAAGCAAAAAACAGAAATAAAGACTCTTTTAGAAGAAGGCGCATGGTTCTGTATGCCATAATTTTCAAGCTGATGTAACTGCAGCACTTCAAATCCTATTGGAAATAATTCACACTGTAAAACTGCAGAAAAGTGATGTACCCAATGATAAAATGGAAGAGACAAAGTTCTATGTTTGAGGACTTACTATAAAACCTAAAGAAAATGGCAATTTAAATTAAAGAGATCCATCTTGCAAATTTCTGGAATACTTGTTGCCACAGAGTTATTTTATCTTTTCTCTTCACTGTTTCTGTCTCAATTTGTCAGGAATCTGTTGTTCAGGAGTTTAGCCAACAAAGGGTAGTTGTGGTCTTGTCCTTGAAGTCAAACAGAGTTTTAACTTAGGGTTTTTTCTTTCTCCTCTTTATGTGGAATTTTGTGGAATTACACCTTGGGAAATATTTTACCTGTCTCTAGGAAAATTTTATTGTTCCATTCAGTATTTTGCATGGTCAATACCATCTCATCTCTGTCAACAATACTAAATGACATCAAGGCATTTCTTCTCAGGCTGTGAAAATGGTCACCAGCTGCCAACTTCACTCAGAAAAACAGCAATCATTTTCTCCTGCCTGTTAAATAGTGCATGTTACTGCTGTTTTATAAGACAAAGATTGTAACTGCAGTTTTTTTCTTCTTAACTCTTTTTATGACTCCTAAATACAACAGTATTCCCACAATAAAATTTTCATAGAAGGTACTCTGTTTCCCTTCAAGTTGTGCATCTCCAAAAAGGATAAAACCCCTTTTATATTTCAGAATATTTTGATTTTATTTTTATTTTATTTTACAGGAGAAAAGCAATGTTTTGCTCATGCCTGTGGCAAGGCTGGCACTTGTTCTTTGTGCTCCTTGCTGAAGGATCAGTTTCAGGACCTGCATCATCCAGTACCCTCATAAGTTTTTAACCAGGAAGTATTTGGGCACTAAAGCCCAAAAACAGGGGAAAGTGACTCATTGCTGAACTTGAGAACAACAAATACTTTGCCCTTGGTAAGTACTCCCTTGAACATCACAGGTAGCAGTTCAAGGTACCATAAATTAATGCTGTTTTTCTCACAAGGAAAAAAGGGCATCATGCTTTCCTTCTTTGCTAAATAACATAGCGCTCCACAATGATGCAGCCAACTGATAGCAATCAGTAGGAGAGATAAATAAGAATTTCCTACCTTTACATTGTATTACTTGTTGTTCAATGAAGCCAGCTGCTGCTGCTTGTTCCTTTGCTCTGTTTCTCAAGGTGAAGTCACTTTAGCTTCCCTAGTAATTTTAAGTTTAATTTCCTGAGCAGCCAATCCCTTTTCAAGAGTGCAGTGCTGGCCTTCTCCAGTCAATGTTCTTTCAAGGTATTGTGAATCATAGAGTTAGAAGAGGCAGATACCCAAAGAAAGTGACACATTTTGGTGTCCTACTTATGGTTCAAGTCAGGGAATGAAAGTAATGAACATTATATAACGTAATATGGGAACACCAGTGTCACTCAACAGCAAACACCTTTTATTATTTACACAAAACTTTCATGTACTTGTGGATATAACTAGTGAATGGCAAGTCAACAAAGTTATTTTGTACCTCTGAGATGCCTTTGATTACTCAGACCTGAAGCAGCAGGTGAGGATGTTTCTTCTAGGGACATTTCACCAGCTGGAAATTACTTTACACGAACGTATTGGCTGCAGGGAGGAATCCATGTACATAACGCTTCAAAGAGAGCACCAGGTTTTCCTAGAAATTTAATTTCAGCACAAAAAAATATGTACCATGGATGCTCTGCCAGCATTGCTCTATCACTGTGGTTTTTTACCTAGAGTTCACCTCAGGTAGGAGCAGAGAGAGACAAATTGCTTTAAATTTACAGAGGAGATACTACTGGTTTCTTAGAGGAGTTGTTGACTCTCATCACATCCGCTGAGGTCTTGGTCCCAGGCACAGCATGACTGTTGATATACGGCATGCACAGAAAGATTTGGGATGCTAACGCACAACGAAATCCACTTGTGCATTCTTAGAAAGTACTGGTCTCAGGTGGGAGCTGGTACTAACAGCTGAGAGAGGATTAGGAGCATGTTTTACATGTTACTGACTATGGATGTGTTTATTGAGTGTCAGTACAAAGCAGGAGCATGAGAATTTAAATTCATCTGTGACTTTACCTGAATGTCACTCACAGTTGGATATCACAACTTACCTCCTTAATAGCTAAGACTTCAAAACCCCACAGTGGGGAGTGTGTGCTCAGTCTTTGTCACCCTGAAGGACTATTATTTCAGCTGAAAGTCAATTGCACCCAATGACACAGAAATAAGCTCTACATTTGCTGGAGTTTCTGAGCTGGGCACAAAAGCTCTTTCACCTTCTCCTACTAGATGAATCGTGGATCTGACCAGAGCCAACAACAAAAGTATGTCCCCTCTGCAAAGAGTTTTATAACAGACAAAAGTTTCTTTCCTTTGGCACTGCAGAGGAGCACAGCCATGAAAAATACCCCAGCAAGTCATTGCAATGATTCCCATCATAATCTCTGCAAATAAAGAGGGACTTGAATACCCTCACCTTTATTAGTAGAAATCCCAGCAGATCCTCTTGCCATTAACGTCATATAAGAGGATAACCTGCCTCTGGCTTCTCAGATTCTTCTTAGGCTGTTGCTGCTTTTCTTTTTCTCTCGCTACAGGGACATCCTGAATAAAATATGAATGAGCACTCTTCAGAACAAAATTGGCTGAAAATGGTATCTAGGGATAAGCAAATATCAACAAAGTTAAAATTGCACATCTCTTTCATATTTCTTAGCTTCTCAGGGACAAGATGGTTTAAGTTAGAAAAACATTTCAAAGAATAATTACTTTTGTTTACAACAAGCTGCAGCATAGCCTATGTCAGGGCTAGAATATCTTAGCAGCTAGATCTTCCCAAAGACAATGAATGCTCTTATGGATTGGACATAGGACTATACAGGACAGTGCAGAACAGTTACTTTTTAATTAAAATACTTGAAAATGCATTTTAAGATATAGCTTCAGTGAGCGTTGAGAGTTTAATATTGTTGTCCAAATTGCCTCCCCCTAGAGGAAACTGTAAATTAAATTGTTCACATACTATTCTCACAGTCATTTCTATTAGTGAGAGGCAATCCATTGATATTTTGGTAGCATAATACTTCTTAAATGCACATGATACCACTCAAAACCAAAAATTATGAACTATCCATACTCTGATGGTATTTGAAAGAGTATTCTTGTATACCACCCTTGCTGCTTTCCATGGTTTAGGTGGAATTTAATCAGTACTGTTATATTGTCTCTTCATATGTCCTGCTGCTAGAGGGTGCCAGCATTATTTGCGTTGATTTCCCATTCCAGGGATAGGGAAAGGGGCAAGAGAGGCTGTGATCAGGTAAAGAATTCTGTACCACAAGGAGAATGGGAGAGTTCCATTGCTCCCAGTCCTGCCTCATGGTGCAATCTCCACTGCAGAATGAAGTCCCCAGGAAGAGTCCCTAACTTCTACTGAAAGAGATTCTCCAACTCATCTGCTCTGAAACACCATTGAAACTTGCTTAGTGGCCCTGTCACACTGTCTGTCAGGAAAAGAACAAAAAAAGTCACTCATTGTAATTATTACTCGTGCCACTCAAGCCAGTAATCTCAGGAAAAGCTTGGGTGATCCACTCTTGTCACTCCAGGGTAACAATAGTCCAAATCCCATCACAGTACACATCCCTTAGCCACTCCATGCAGTCCCACAACAACAGCTACTGCTGAGTGACGCCTGAACTCAGTCCTAACTCCTGGCAGAGACACATCATGGGTGGGTTCTCTTTCATTTAGAGCACCATGTGTCACCACTGGTACAACCAAACTGTTAAAAGCTGTAATAGCTGCAAAACTGATCAACAGACGGTGAGGAACATTTTGTTACTGCAAGAAATTGTATCAATTACAAGCTATCCAACCTCTCCCTGCAAAAGCAGCATACACATGAGGTACCTGCAGTCTCCAGGCTTTGTTCCTTGTGGGTTTTTCCCCTTCAGGAAAAAATAGTTGCCTCCATATAGGCACAGCACAATTAACTCAATACTGTTAAATGTGGCATGCAACAACTCATTGAAGAATGAGCTTAGAAAAAAAGATTGCACAATTGAGTACCAGTAAGCAGATACAGGACAAAGGGTTTTATACCCTCACACAAAAACTAAACTTAGTTTACTGATTGCCAGAAGGAGTCATATGAGCCTTCCTTACCCTTTTTCTTGGACATCAATTATTGACCAGCCAGAGAAACAAGATATTTTTCTAAGTAGAACTTTGTTCTAAACCTCATATTAATTCATAGGTGTTATGACTCATAAATAATGTTTTTAATACACTTTATGGGTGAGGGAATGTTCTGCATTTCTTAGGAGAGGGAATCTGTGGAAGAAGCAGGAAGCTGTCATACTTAGTCCAGGGCTGCTCAGATCTGATACTTTGCAAACATTCAGAAATTTTGCAGTTCATAATCAAAGTTGAGAAGGTGAGATTTGATGGTTTGATGCAGTACCTGTACCTATAGTTGCAGTCACTGAGGTTGTGCCTGCGCTGAAGCCTTGTGTTTTTCTCTGCCCATGACTGACACAAGATTTTTTAAATGACTGCACAAATAGCCACACCTCCCTTATACATGAAAGACATCTGAACAGCTTCCTCAGGGGTATAACACTCCATCATGCTGGTTATGTTACTTTCCAGATTATAGAGTATTGCCCAACTAAGGAGGAATTCATGCCTAAATTTTACATTGCAAAACACTTCTTGTCCAAGAAAATATTTAGGCAAATCACATAGAAAACTGAGACTGTTCATTGTAACTCACTCAAAGTAAATATGTGATTCAGCAACACATAATAAGATGTTTTGCCAGCACATATTAAAATTAGTTGTAAGGGGATGTTATTAAGGAAAGGATGTGATAAAAGGCAAATAAGTTCTTATCAGGCAGTTTTACAGGTTCGGAATAATACAATAATGTCGTCACAATAATACAATCATGTTGTCTCTTTTTCAAGCCTAACGTTATTTTCTGCTTGAGAGGTGCAGTTTTCCAAAGCAAAATTTACTTCTTACTAATAATTTCAGCTTTAAATTGAAAATTATCCTAATTTTTTGTTGGTGTTAAAAAATAACAATTATTAGCTGCAAGGAGTTCCTATAATTATGTTAAGGGATTTTAACACACCATGAAACCTTCCTCTTCTCCTAACTACACTCTACTGACTGGTTCCAGTGCTTGTATACATCTGCAGTTTCCTGCACCTCTGCAACCAACAAGAACCCAAATCATGTAATTTCTGGCTGCTGCTCTTGTTGTCATGGAAACAAGTGCCAGAAGTAGGTACTTTTAAACTAATCACAGTTTCGTATTAAAAAAGTCCTTTGAAAAAAAAAACATGATTAGGTATAGGTATGACTGTGCCCCTTCTTTTTTTTAAAATATGATATTTGATAGATGTTTTCCCTACATCAATTATTTGCTATTCTTTTGGTGCACTCATTGGAGTGAGAGAAAATAAGTTTCAGCCTGTGCATGTATGAGGTGGTTGGTACAGTCTCCAGGTAACAAATTACCAGTCCTTATCATACCTTTTTGTAATTGATGTAGTATGAATCTGTGAGTGCTACTGCAACTATTTTGAAATTCTAATCTATTTGAGCACATCACAAAATCCAATCAGTCACTGATAGTTATTTCCTGGCTGTTTTTTGGATGAAGTTGACCAGTGTCATACCATAATAGAGTGGCTTCCATCACTTACTAAGTATCCCAAAGTCACTTCTATCTGGATCAGGCCTGGCTGGTCATGCCACAGTTAGTAAGTCTGGTAGCATCCACTGGCCAGTGCAAACGAGAACAGCTGGAGATGATCCATGATCTTTTTGCCTTGAAAAGCAACAGCAGTCTCCCAACTTACAAAAGCTCTCAGTTTCCAAACCAACTCTGCCACTCTGTGGGATCTTTTTCAACAAGCTGATCTAACAGAGGAGCCAACCATCTAATCAGAAAAAACCCAGTGAAATTCTGACTTAGGCAATGATAAACAAATTTAACTGGGGAGACTGTGGGTTTGAAATTATCCATATGATCTTAATGTGTCTACATATGTATAAAGAGCATGACTAGATTGCAGAAAAGCCAAAATCATGAAGTGAAGTGAAGCATCTGAATGACTAAGTAGGCAGGTGCAATACATATAACAGGAGCAAGCAATCATGGATGGCTTTGTATCAGAAACAAGAGGTGTGTGACTGGACATGCAGGGCATCTAAAACAGGGAGGACACAAGCAACCTTATTTATGGGTAAAATTCTTATTTGCCATAAGAACTAACCAGGTTTTTGTGCAGACACCTACCTGCTACCACAGCACCTGTCCAACCACATAGTTCCACATGACAAAATGTGAGGATTGTAAGACCAACATGAAAATGTCAGAGACCTCCTAGATGTGATGAAGACAGCAATAACTAAACAAGAAGACAGTAATAACTAGAGCACATCTTGTGCTCTAGACATGTCTTTCACAAATAAAAGTATTTGGTGAGACCCTTACACTGAGCAGCATCTTAAACAATCTGGACAGTCAGAGGAGAGAAGTGCTACTGGGCTAACTGGGGTACAATAATATAAAAGATAACAGAAACTACAGATTTTGCAGCTCTGGGACAAGTGTTAGGACCCAAGGCAACAGCATGAAGGTGTGTCAGACGAGGTTTAGGTTGGATATTAAAGAAAGGTTCTTCACCCAGGGGCTGTTTGGGCAAAGGATTAGAGACAGAATTAGATGTTAGGAAGAAATTCTTTACTGTGAGAGTGGTAAGGCACTGGTACTAGCTGTCCAGAGAAGCTGTGGGTGCCCCATCCCTGAAGGTGTTCAAGGGTAGGTTGGATGGGGCCCTGAGGAACCTGATCTAGTTAGTGGCTGGCATCCCTGCCCTTAGCAGGCAGTTTGAAACGAGATGGTCTTTCAGGTCCCTTCCAACCCAAATCATTCTGTGATTCTATGACCAGCCATCAGTGAAGACACCGACCAGGCTGGAATCATCCTCTGCTCCCAGCTCACCTTCCCTTAGGGAGGAACCAACCCTTCCTGCTCCCTGATAATTATTTTACAATTCCTCAAAATTTAAGCTATTCTTAACTTTCCTTCGGCCTTTATTCTGCCCATCAGAAAACAGAAAAGAAGTAATTAAATGTGAGTATTTTATTTACTTTGTTAAGATAAATATATGATCTCGATACATATGAGGTTATCTTACAACAGAGGATCTCAGCTTCACATAAAGTATGTACCCTGTTTTTTAAACTTGGTATGAACTAAGTCGTATGAACTGAACTAATCTGTAGCCAGTAAAACTGTGCCTGAAACCTATAAGACAAGAAAGACAAAAAGAAATCTTTTGTCTTCATCCAGACAAGCAGGAGCTCCACAGCACAGACACAGGAGATTATCTCACCAGCTGTACGAGCTTTAGCTGCCTGCATAAAAAGAGCTCTTTATTAACAAATGAGATAAATACACTTAGCTTTTGCAAATAAAGGCGTAGGACAAGGCTAATGCTAGAAACAGCCTTACACCATCCTTTCCCGTTCAGTGATGTAGGGCAAGTTTCTCTTCTCTGTTACCAGAGCTCCCCTTCGTGTCACACGTCTGAATAACAGCTTCAGCTGCACAATTTATTTGCATCTACCTCAGGTCCTGTCATCCAGGTTCTGGCGTGCAAGGGCTATCTGGTCACTAAACTCAGTGTACAGTGGAGCATATTTGTTATATATTGAAGTGCAAATGCAGTACCAAAATACTCTGATGGAAATGTGTGTAACCTGTTTCATTTTTTACAACTGTAGGAGGGGTTCTGGGGAGAAAACCAGAGGCAGGTCACTTCACAAGGAAACCACTCTGTTGACTATTCTCAGTCTACTGATCTCACACCAGACACTGGGAAACTGATTTGCCTTTTAACATTTTCTATTTTACCAGATTTATTCCATGAACAAATAGGACAAATGGTAGAATACAGTCAGTTCCACAAAGTTCTTGTTCAAGTTAATGAAAACTGTAAATATTCATAAAACAGGCTTGAGTGGTGTGTTGTGCTTAATTTACAGGCTGTTGAATTCAGCCTGATATTTTTCCTTTTTCCTTTTTTTTTTTTTTTTTGGAATGGCGCAAAGGACTCTCCAACTAAGCTGCAGGATATCTAGACTCTTCCAAGAGAGACTTCTGACTATATTACCACTTGGACATAGCATTGCCAAAAAATTCCTTGAAATGCCAACAGTTTGCAGGGAAGAGACCGATACAGGAGAACTCACATTGCTTTCTATAAATAACTGGCTCTCTCCAAGTAGAATTGGGAGCATGGAAAGGCCTTGGGCAAAATGCTGTCTGGTCTAGCCAGCTCCACTCCTGAAGCTCAGGGGAGCTTGTGCTTCACTGGGAATACTGTCACTGTCTGAATGGGTTCAGCATGTGCTGTCACTGCCACTTGTCATGAGAGGGTGGGGGAAAGGCTCAGCTCATATCCATTGCTCACAACGGGAAGTGACAGCACTGCCAGCAGAGTCCTTCAGGATTGTTTAAATACAGATGTTGGGGCTTTGTAGAAAAGCACCAAGTGAGCTTGTGACATTCATTACACGCAGCTTAAAATGCCCCTTGTGCTCTGCACATATTTTCATTTTGTGATCACCTCCACCATTACTGGATGCAGTACCTGCCATACCTGTGCAGAGTCAGGGCCATATAAAGAAAGTCTAAAACCACATCCGAAGTGATTGCTTTTGGCTGGCCCCTCGGCTTCCAGAGGTCTCAGCCCATGGGGAATAGCATGCCGATGGACACAGAAGACAAATAACCCAACCTAGACCTCAAAGAGTAAATTAAAATTAAAGAAGTTCTTTGTGACATTCATATTTCTCCAGCACTGGTTCCCGCCCTTGTTGTGTGAGGAGCGTTTACTTTGGATTTCTGCTAGAGCCAAAATGTTTCTCAATACTTAAAAAATGTTGACAAGTTCTTCTTCAGAGCTAATTAACAACAAGAACAGAAGTCCTGTGTGTATCCAGAACACTTTGTAAAAGTTAAAAAAAAAAACAATCCCAAGCAACTCGCCTGTCTCCAATACTTTATTTGTCTTGGCTGGTGGCTGCTGCTACTGTTCGGTTGGTTTTTTGCCACAGGGTCAAGCACCAACACTGTGATGTTTGTATCACTGTAGCACAGACGTTGCATCACCTGTGATAACAGAAGTCATTGACAGTCACAGAACAAATTGCAAGATTCCCACCAACGTCACTGGGATGGGATGTCACACGTATTCCATCACAGCACCACAGTAGGAACAGCACTATCTCAGGACGATGTGTGGGCTCCCATAGCACAGTGGCATCCAAAACCCAGTGAGGGACTTTTAGCCTGGTATCTTAGGCAAACTCAAGTTTGAATGGTTGGCCCAAGTATAGGTTTCAGTAGGGGTACTCTTCACATCACTCAACTCTATTTCTTAATTTTTTAACCTGCTGTAAAGAAGTATTTGAGATCAGCTAATTCTGGGCATGGGACATAATTTTGTGACTTTGTTGTAAGGAGTAGTGTTTTCTGTCTGTCTCTTCAGGAGAATCCCTCTTCCTCCCATCAGAAATGTTAGCTTTCACTGGGCACTTAATGTGAGCATACAAAGTCTTCAGCAAACTCCAGACTAAAAAGTAATCAGGCTAGGTTGAATTTTAGCCTTTTTCCTTGCTGATAGCAACCTTGCTATAAAAAAATCCCACAAAAGAAAACAAAATAATGCTCTGAACTTCTTAAAATACAGTGATGAAAAAGTATGAAGCAACTGATAGGAGGTTATGTTGTCCTTTTCACGTCCTAATTAATTGCTCATTCTGCTCTGTAAAGCTTTCCCCTGTTTAAGAACTTGCAAGATTCAGGTGTCTTTTTGCCTTGATAACATTCAGAGTACCTACTGAATTCAAGTATTCAAGAATTTGAGGAGATTGCTCATGGCTGAAAAAGCACAGAAGTTACTCTCAGTGGATAGGCAACGCTCTGGGTTTATAAAACAAATTATTATTTCTTGATTGGTCCAAGCCTACACATTCAAGCTGTGCCAAGAAGAAAAGCTTTCTAGGAATATTGTCCTGTGGTGGGATACCAACCATTCTGGTTTGGATCAGAGCTTCCTAACATGAGGTGGGTCTCAGGAGGAAGAAGTACAAGTGTTAAAGCTGGTCAGAGCACAGAGTGCTCAGTCCAGAGTGGTTCAAGGAGGCAACAGCTGAGACAAAAGGGGAAAAACAACAATAATAAAGGAGATGTGAACACTGGGATAGGTTGGTCAGGGAGGTTATGGGCTCTGCATCCTTGTAGATCTTCAAAACTGAACTGGACACAGTTCTGGGCAGACTGATCTAGCTGACACTGCTTGAGTAGAGCAGTTTGACCAGAGGTTCTCAAAAGGTCCCTTCCAGCCTCAAGTATTGGCACAACAGCAGAGAGAACAACTGGACCCAGATGCTAGGACTGAGAAGAAGACATTAGCAAAACTTGCTAAAATAAGGTCAGGAAACATTGTTACAAAGAGATTGTGACATAAATGTCTCAAATGTTCCCAACTGATGATTCTGGGAATAAATAATTTCTGAAGGGACCAGTGATGCAATAAAATCCCTGATGTGTAACAGCAAGCTCCACATCAGAAGTGCTAAGGGCTTCAGAGTTCACTCTGTGTTCCTTAGAAAGTATCAGGGAGGCATGGACACCTGAACATTGCCCACATTTTCTAATTTCTTCACACATCAAGACACTCCCCTTCAGACTTCACCAATTGTAAAACTATAGGGAGCATTGCAGAAACAGGACACTGGTTCACATGTTTGTCCTTCCACCCTGGAGAACTCTGGCTAATTAAAGAACGGACATGCAGTACTTACCTGAGAGATCTGTTCCCATGAAAACCTGGAAAAAACTCCTGCTAAAAAGGCTTTGAACACCTAAAATTTTAGATTAGAGAAAGCCCAATGCCAAAGGTGGTAGCTATTAGAGCAAATCGTCCTCACATCTTCCATAAACCCAGAGTACACTCATCACTGAGTCGACAGAAGAGCATGTCCTCATTAGTGTCACCTTTTGCAAAAGCCAGCATAATGCAACCCAAAACCTGAAGAAAAATATCACTCTGAAATGTCACTGCAGAAAGTGCTTTCCCTAAATGTCTCCCACCTTATATGAAGTTTCTTCTTTCTTCCCCCATCACAACTTGCTTGGCTTCAAAGATGCAACAAAGCCTGGACATCAAGAGTGGCCACTTGTCCCCAGCCTTTTTGTTCTTCCAATACGAAAATGACTATAAAAAAATTTTAATTTTTTTTTTTTTTTCCATTTTGCACTGGTTTAGTCTCGGGTAGAGTTAAGTTTCTTCACAGTGGATAGATACATAATTAACTGGAGCTCAAGCTGTGGAAGGCTAAAATAATCCAGAATGAAGTGCAAGTGATTATATAGGTGGATAGGAAGGAGGGGCCCCCATGCTAATACCTTGAACCCATGGGTCTAACGCTGGTCCTGCCCATTGGGAATATTGATCCTTGCATGAGGATGTCAACAGTTGGAGACTGCATACCTATATTTGACTGCATCCCCTTGTACAAACAGAGACATTTGGTGTCTCCTTGCAGAAAATCTTGGTGCCATGAGTACAATAATGGCTGGAGTCACACGAGGTACCTTTTCCCCGACTGGGCAGAGTAGGCCTGCAGTGACCAGCACAAGAGAGTACGAGCTGGGAGGTTTGGTATGGATCTGTGTACCTTGTTGGCTCACTCTAAGTCAGTCAGTCTGCTCAGCTTTAAGCCCAAATTTATCTTGTAGTCAAGCTGTCTAGTTTCAAGTCCAAGCCCAGAAACAAATGTTTATGTCATGGTGAGATTTGGGACAGTTAGAAGGAAAGCCTGAGCTCATCCAGATGCTCAGCACAGGCTCTGCCACATCTACCCCACAGTGTTGTTTGGCCACCCACCAGACTCCTCCATTCCCTACTCCCCATGGCCTTCAGGAGATGTTGTATGGCCAATGTCAAGCAGACAAACTGGCCAATTCTCCTTCATAGAATCCCTCTGTCATAACATGAAATAAATTTTCCAAGTCTAAGCCTGCAGCATCTATAATATGGGCACGGGTGGGAATCAGCTAGGACAAAAGCCAAGGTCCATATCCCAACTATTTTTCCTGCTCACTGAGCAGCACTGGGGCAACTGAAAATGGTAAATCACTGAGACTACAGCAATGTGTGTTTGTGGTCGTAAGCAATTTTAGCTAATAGCACGGATGTTCTTCCCCTTGTAACAATCCCACTTAAAGAAGATGTAATAAACATCGCACTTCGAGCTACCAGCATCAGCTGTTACATTCCAAAGGTAATTGTGGAATGCCTCACACAGGGAGCAGTGAGGTGGGGAAGGAGCTGTAGCTGCTGAGACATGAGCTGAGGGCAGTGCAGATGTACACACAGCTCCCTGTGCCTGGACTCAGGCCTGCAACCACACAGAGCCGTGACCTCTCAGGATTCACCCCCCTGTTCCACCCTGCAGCTTGCCCACGTGCAGCAAGAGAAAGCACACAAAATGAATCCTTTCCTGTGTGACTAGTGCCTTAGGTTATTGACAGATTGGTCGATTCAATTCCAGCACGGAGTCATTTCTCTGGTTTGAATTTCTGGTTCTTCAGCTGCAGCTGTGGGAGATGCCAGTGCTACAGGAGCAGAGGCTGCTCCCAGGTGTGCAGAGATGGCTTTGCCCAACTTCCATTAATCCAGCCCTAACATACATTAGTAAGGCTGAATATGCTCAGTTTAAAAGGCTTAATTCTGCCATTGGTGCAAATAAAAAGTTCTCTACATAAAATCAATTGAAATATTTATGTTAGTAATGTCCCTGACAGCCTCCTTTTCCAGCAAAATCTAAGGCCTTGGCCTGGATGAGAATGGTGGTTTCCCTTTATAGGACAACCAACTATTATTTTTTTATCCTTTTCACTCTTAAAAATTCCACTAATGTTGCTAATATCAATGACAATAAACAGGGTCACACCTGAAGAGAAATCCACTGGTGAGGGGATGCAGACATAATGATACACAAATTTCCTGAACCAACAGGCACAGAAATAACCTCACTGGTTTCAACAGCACTTGGACCCATCTAAGCAAGAACTGCTCGAGAGGGATTTTGGCCAAAAACATATTTAAAAGTGCTTTCCCAAACCAGAAAAGTATTCCTACACAAACAATAAAACCAGAACCACCTCTGTCCCATCCAACACATTCTGGGATACTTCTTCCTGCAGAGAGAGCTGTGTACCTCCACGGAAAGCAGAAGTTGGAATAGTAGTGCAGCTGCACCTGGGAAGCACAAACCATCCCAGAGCAGGGCCACATGGTTGGAGCAGTAAAGGCTTCTTTCTTCCTCTCCATCCTCAAGGCCTGATCCTTTGAATTCCAAGCCATTTCTGGACACTCAGCACCACTGTGGATGCAGGCTGTGCGCAGGTCTCTGCCATGGCAGTTTTTTCCAAGGCTGAGCTAAAGAAAGACATTTTCTTCCAAGTCCTAAGTCTCAGCAGGCTTTGTGCACCCCTGCTGTACAGAAACCCCAGCTAGTAAGCACATTTCAAATTAAACTGCTATAAACTTACCTTTAAACTGACTATTTCAACCAGGAAATGTCTTCTCATATGAAAGTGTTAACAAGCAAATTTGGAAACAGGCTCATATTTATCAGTAAACAAGCACTCCATTTTCCATCTCTTTTAAAAGACCCAATGTCACCCAAAGTACAACAACAATTGACACCTGCTGATTTCCCATAATCTATTTCCCTCATACTCAGAGTTCTCCTAGTTCCAGGAGCAAGTCGGTGAGTATACCTGCCATCATTGATACATATATTTGTGGTACAGGGAGTTCAGCCTCTTTCAATCACCGACACCAGGTAACAGACCGAAAACACAAAGTGAGGTGGGGAATCCAAGCAAACCATAACCTCCTATGATAACCTCCTAAGCTGGTGATATCTGAATCTCTCTTCTCCCTGAAAAAGGTAGAGGCAGTTGAATACTTGATCCATATAAATAGAAAAAGAAGATCTTATTTATTTGCTTATGTGTCTCCATATTTCCCAGGCACTGAACACAAGATGATTCTTCAGGCTTTAGGAAGCACCGTCACGCAAAGCTGTAGCGCTTCTCTGTCATGAGCGCTCATGCTTGTGGTACCTGAGTGAAGGACACAAGTGTGCTGTCTCAGAATCAGGCTTTTTTAAAGAAAAAGTCCAAATCACCATGGAGTCCTGTGTGAAAATGTTCCTGCTTAAAATGTCAAGGCACCCCTCTTCAGATCCCAGGGCAGGTAGGAAAGCAGCTTCCTCTTATTTATGCCATTCAGCAGATCCTTTCAAAAAGTTCCAGGAATGCTCCTGAATTCTCAGAGGAAAAGGAAAGTAAGGCTCAGGCCCCAAATGTGGTCCTATGGCAGTGACTCAGACCGTACTGCTTATCTTATCCTATACTGACATCCTACCATGTATGTCCACAGGGCCAATGCCTACATTAGTGTCAATGTTACACTGCAGGAAAGGTCTCAGAGCCCAAGCCGTCTTGTTGACTTGTTGCTACGATATAGCCTTTGCTGATCCTGTATGATTAGTACAGGGACTCAGCCTCCTTCCTAATCTCTCTAGCAGTCCTACACTGCTGTGGCAGGCACAAGAGACACCAGAAACATCCTGGCTTGGCACAGCTCCTCTTGGAAGGATTATTCATTTCCTTCTCCAGGCTTCTAAGCGATAAAGAGGAATCACAGGCCAAGCAGACTCCTCCCTGCTGAGCTCACCATATTCCTGTTCCACAGCAAGTCTATGGGCTCTGCATCTTCCTGTGGTCCAGGCAAGTGCCAGGCACTGTCTGTTCCCCAGGCACAGTTTGGGAGCACAGGCTCCCCATGGTTTGTTCTGCAAAGCAGTGGGGCTGCACAGCAGAACTACTTCAAGGGCAAGCACCTGCATCAGGCTGCTCAGGCTAGAGATGTCAAAATGCAAAGCTTCAAAAGGATGGCTGGAGGGGACCAGAAGGGTCATTACTGTGCTTTTTGCCAGCTATGGCTGATATAGGACAAAACATTACACTGCCTTGCTGGACTACTTAAAGCTCTCAGAGACAGCAGCAAAGGACGTGGCACAGACTTTCCAATGAGTTCTCCAGTTGGTTTGTGAATCAGAAAGCTCAGAGAGAGCTCACAGCAGCAGATATGAGCAAACCTTGCTGTTCTTTTGAGAAATCTTTCTCCCAGAGATGTGCAGGACAGACACTAAAGCTCTGCAGACTGGTGAGGTTAATTTACTGCTTTTCCTCTCTGATGCATCTGAGTATGAGGGAAGGGACACACGTCACAGCTTCAGGGCAAACATTAGCCATGTGTCTCTGAACCTGGTGCCTCCACCAGGGTCTGCATCATTTATAAATGGAGCACTTCTTGTTTTAAATATCAGACAAATCGCACAGCTCTTAGGCAAAAGGAAACTGTAGAAACATGATCAGTCTGACTAGAAGCTGAAAAACTTTTGGGATAAAATGATCTGTAATATAAGACATAGAAACTGGGAAATACAAGCATATAGACACAGACACATATATAAATGACTGTGGAACAAGCTTTCACTGAGATCAGTTATGTTCATACTGTTCAGAGATACAAGATAAAGAAAAAGAAAGAGATACTTGAATAGTCTGTGCATTAGCACTTTTTGACTTTTTCAAGCTGTGCTCTCGCAAATCTGAAACTCAGCTCCAAATACTTCGATTAGGAGACCTTCAAGAAAAGGAAAATCTTTTTGTTTCGTGTATGTGTGGACATGTGCTTATATGAACAGCACATCACACAAAGATCTGCTTTTCCAGAGCAGTTCAGTTAGGCCTCTTCCTCCTTCAATTTGCTGTTCCTTTCTAACTGCAAACAACAGTCATCAAACATGGGCAGTGGGGGATAAATATGGATTTTTGTTTTTAATGCTAAGAATCATATAATCATTAAGGTTGGAAATGACATCTAATATCATCGAGTCCAACCATTACCTAACAATGCCAGGTCCACCACCAAATCACACCCCTAAGCTCTACATCTATACGTTTTTTTAACACTTCCAGGTACAGTGATTCCACTACTTCCCTGGGCAGCCTGTTTCATTGCTTGACCACCCTTTCATAAAGAAATTTTTCTTGATATCCAGTCTAAACCTTCCCCGCCACAACTCAAAGCTGTTTCCTCTTGTCCTGTTGCTTGCAACCTGGGGATAATTAAAGTCTAATTATTAACAACTCCAACAGGGAGAAAACAAAGCACAATGGGCAAATAAATCCACATTTCAGAGACAGGAAAAGCATGTACATATCAAATAAGGGAAAAAAACATTCACTGCAGCATGTAAAGGTACATCATACAGTTATCATTAAAACTAACCAACAGACTCACATAGCCAAGAGGTGTTATGGAAAAGGGGAAGAACACTAATATCTTGTGTATTGAGAAAAATCAATACATTCTATATATTATATATCAAAAGAAAATTATCTATGGCTCTCATGAACCTCTGAGAACAGAAGGCACAGGCTTCAGACTGTTGTCTGTCCCTAACTTTACTCTATTTCTCCTCCATTTCCGTTATTCTGTTTGTCTTAGAAATTCTTTCAGCTGTAAATGGTTGGAGACCAGGAATATCATGTTTGCCCATTCCTATAGTCTTCGTTACACATCTCCATCTGGCTACCATTAGAGCCTTGACCCTGTGATGGGATAACCTTTTGTCTGATCTGTTACAGACAGTTCAATGACCTAGAGGCAATTATATAGCCTCGGGAATGCTATAAGTAGAAGCATATTGAAGGTACAGTTTCTTAAGTCTGCTTCATACTATGAACTGTGTGCATCATCAAACACTGCTCAGTGTGTCAGGCTGGATATGAAGAGAAGCATAAAGACTGTATCACCCAGGTCTGAAGTGCAAATTTACCTATTTTTTCCTCCAAAGACCACTTGCTGGAATCATGGTCTGTAGAAAACTTGGTTTCTTGGACTCCCACCAACATAGACTTAACAGGATCTTTTCACCCTATTCCTGTCTCTTCAGGACAGGATTAGATTGGTTGAGAGAGTGCCCTGTGAAAGTTGTTGCAGAGGTGGCACAGAACCATCTATGTAATCTTGCTCTGCCAAGGATGTCCTTGGTTAGGTTGGGAGAATTATCTGGGAGGCAGTGTGGATTAAACTGCAACGGAAATATTGTCTTTTGGACAATCTGCCTGCAGCCCTGAAACTCACCTTTCTCCCTGCCTACCTCTGCCTGTGTCAGTGTGTGCAACTCCCTATGCAGTTAGAAAGGTGGAATTGGTATGGTATTTCTACTGAAAATGTTGGAAGTGCTTTTTTCATTGTTTTCTACTGAAAATTAGCAGTTGGAAAAAGAAGAAACGGCTCATGTAGCTGCAAGCCTTTAACTAAAAACTATTAGCCAGAGAGAATTAGAAGGATGTGGAAATGGCAAGGTAGTTAATCACAGCTCTATTGCTTATGTTTGTATTCTGCTTTAGGCAATCAATAAATCCTTCTGGAAAATGTGGCAATAAACCACTCACAGGCAGGCTGGGACAGTGAATTAGGCTGTTTATTGCAGGGAGTGCCCCAGCATACTGCAGAAGTATCAGAAATGGTTACTATATGTGAGAGAGAACTACTTAGAAAATTGTTTCTTTGCTCTGAATTTTATCTCTTAACATCAAAGAGTCAGGACAACCTAGAGCCCATATTTATCACAGACTCCGCCACAGTTCTCAGGGGAATCAAGTGTGATGAAAAAGCCTTCAAGCAGTTAACAAGACATCTTCCTTCTGCAGGATCCCGAAGAGGTCAATGGGAAGTGTTGGAAGAGTTCTGTGCAAAGGCAAGGTGATGTAGTTAAAGGAAGTCAGCTAAAAGAGCAACAAGAAAAGCAGCCAATGGAAAATCCACTCAAGTATGTACAAATTTGTGTCACTGGCATAGTAAAACAAGTAGAAGGTCAGAGACAGCCTGAGCTGGTTATTTCTGTCTTTAGAGTGACAAATAATCAATACAAAACTCCCTTATGGTAGCCAAGTGATCAGGAAGCTTGAGACAGGGGGCAGGAAAGCACTTGAGAGGCCTGTTTGTTACTGCTACTCTGTGGGACACAACCAGCTCTACCTCCCTGCCAGAAATAGCTACGATTAAAGTACCCTTCACTGGCTTTACAGAAAATTAGTTCATTGTAGTTTAAACTGCTCTTGGAAGTGATCTGGTTAATCTGTCTGCCTTTGCACTGGAACAAATCACAGCTCAAGTTATCTCCTAGTTCATCAACACAGTTTAGCTACAAGTGCTGTTTGAAAGCACATATGTTGAGTCAATCTCAAGCTTTACGTCAAAGTTTAGTCATTTTCTGACCAAAGAGAGAGTTGACCAATAGCATCTATTTAAATGTGTCACTGTTAATCTGTTACAAAGTTGTGTTCCTCATCATGGTACATACAAATAAGGTACATTCTTGGGTAATGTCATTCATTGTTCAGTGGGGCATCTCTAAGCGGTAAAAGTTCCCCGTAAACATTTGAAGAATCAAAGTCTAATAGTGGTTTTCTGGTGTGCTCCTGCAAACAGGTTTCCTCAAAATCTCTTTTCTGACCAAGGTTTATAAAGCTAATCTAACTTTTCTGTTCCTCCTCCTTTACTGGAGACAATGTCCTATCCTAACCATCCCACTTAAGGGGTGAAGCAAAGCTTAATGTTCTTCCTCAGTTTGATGATTTGGGCTCGGTTTCTCGTGACAAATCACAGCTTCTGGGGCCCCGTGCCGTCAGAGGCACAGCTGTTGGCTCACCAGTAACACTGCAAGTGCTTCTGGCGTGCATTTTGCAGCCTTCATAGGTTTTTGTCATGTTGGGTAAGAGGGGGTGGATGCAAAGGCAAACAATCAAACTCTGGGAGTTGCCAAATCAGACCCAAGTATGCCGGCAGGGATGTGAGGGGGAATAACTGTGCTGTGGCAACACTCAGAGCAGAGAGATCTCTCTTACTCTTTAGCCAATCCTGAAGTTACTGTTTTTATCCTTCCTTATTCTAACAACCGTTAGATAATAAGTCTGCTTTGGTGCCGAATGCTTAAAACATTGATCTTTGCTGTTTTAAAACATTTTCACAATGTTTATCTCCTTTGCTGCTGTGTTTCTCTGAGATTTCCTATATGTGAATAGTAGCTTTAACCTTTTTACTGCATTTTGGGGCTGGATATGGCTCTGATATGAGCTGAGCAGAAGGATCTGCTTGGCCATTTCTCACCACATAATCCCTTTTCTGTTCCTTTCCCGCTCCTTTTCCAGTATTTTGATCTCAGGATGACAATTAAGAATAAATGTTAAAGAACATGTTCTTACCTAAAGACACAATGGGCACAATTTCTGAGGAACAATTTCAGCTTTAGTACTTGACTGCCACATGAGACAAGCTAGAAATACAAAAGAACTTCCTGCTATGATAAAAGGAGGTTAGCAAGTCTGATTTTCTGGCATAAGAATTTAAAATTCATGAGTCTGTCCCTTCCTGAAAGTGAGAATCTGGATCAAAAGTAAAGAAATAGTAGAAGAAGTTGTTTGGAATTATTCTTATTTCCTTTCCTACAATAAATTCAGATAATTCTCAGAGTTTTATCTATCATCACGACACATCTATTTTTCAGGAGATAGGGTGTTAAGAAAAGCAGGAAGGGAGATTTATTTCTCACACACACATGTAAATCAGGTAAGTTTGCAGCTCTGGTAGGAATCTACAGCTCCTGATGCCAATGGCTTCTTCTGCTCACTCTTCAAATAAGGTCACCTGAATATTTTAAATAAAGTGCTTTTCTTTTTTTTCTTTTCCTGCCTGATAGTTTTACACTACTATCCTGAGTGTCAAATCATTTCTTTTTTTGGCAAAAGTTGTTTTTGGGAGCTTTTCCTGTCCTTAACTGAAAGGGTTCATCTTTTGCATTTTTTTTTAAACACAGGGTCATTTCCCCCTCCAAGAGTTCATTCAGGCCTCAGATAAAGGCACCAGAAGAAACAAATAAGGTACAGAATTTTAAGCAGCCTAGAAAAATCCCTTCTCTCTGTTAATTGTGCATTTCAGTTTTGACTGTATAATACTGCAAGTGCCTGTTGGAGCATTCCAGGAAATACAGGGAATACATAATGAAAGGGGAAAAGAAGTTCTTTCTAGACTTTTCTATTTATTCCCATGTTTTTCTATTTAGCATATAAAAGTCCTAAACCACAATGTCAAGTCACTTTTAAAGAGAAATTTCTGACCTTTAACCCTACAATTATGACATGTTGTTAACTTAAGGCAGTGCAATCACTCAAGGTAACAATCTCTACCCTCAATAGGAAAGAAATCAGAAAAAAAGTAGAAAATATGTCACTTGTTACACTATAAAAGGAAACAAAAAGAAGAAAAGCCTTATTCTGAGAGAACTTTTGATCTATGTATGGTTTATATTCTCCTCCTAGAATACTGGAAAAGCAACTTTAAAGCTTCTGAGCTTCTGAGACAGAAGGGCCCTTATATTTCCATGTTCATAGTTTTGTGCCCTAGGTGGAAGCTGTGAGGCCTGTGCTTCTGCCTTCTCAAAATCTGACAGTTCCCCAAATTCCTTTCTGAATCAATTACATTATGGAGTAGTGGGATTGAATGCTTTCTCAGCAAATTCTTGGGAACAGGCACTTTATTTTTCCTAACCTGTGCATTCTACAGGAAAGCATTTCACACAGGCCTTTTAAGCCTCAAACTCTCAGCAGGAACACTGCTGTTTTAGCATCCAACCCTGATTCTCCACAGCTTATTCATTTGCAGTAAGGTTACTCCATTTCTTTGCTGTACTGCCAACAAATGTGTTAGATGTTGCTAGGTCCCAAAACAGTAAGAGCACTGCTTTACTGGAGGAATGTGCTACCACTCCCCTACAACA
Source organism: Corapipo altera (assembly GCF_003945725.1). Lineage (NCBI taxonomy): Eukaryota > Metazoa > Chordata > Aves > Passeriformes > Pipridae > Corapipo > Corapipo altera. The sequence goes on from NW_020884878.1 coordinate 2,235,804, forward strand.
ACCTAATGCTGTAGGGTCAGCCCAGCATTGATTCCAATTTGCCAGTTCTCAGCCTCTGAACTTTTTATCACCAGTTTCTTGAGTCATGGACCTGCTCTTTAACCATGTGCTAAACATTAGCAAGGAACGCTGATGAGTTCCTTAACAGTTCTCTGGGTCTCAGTGTTATCTTGCATGGGCAAGCCTGCTTCAGTGACATTTAACTGCTTTTTCCATCTCCACCTCTGGCTGGACCCTAATCATTTATTTGCCATATGTGTGAGAAAAACCACCAACTCTCTAAGCAAGGTCCTAGAATATCTGCACTGGCCTGTAGAGTAAAGAAAAGCCTTGGTTATACAAATAATGGGACCCATGGACAACTGCAGGGATCTGACTGGAAGCTGCACCTTCACCAGTTCTAATGGGATTACTTACTGCAAATACATCCCTTGCAGGCCAATGTTAGGAACCTGTTTCTCACTCTTGACAGCTCCTATGAACTTCAGGCCACAATCTAAGCATCCTCTTCATTGCCCTCTTTTTGGCTAACCACTGTTTTGGTGACTTGATGTTGGACAAATGTTGAAATCTGGAAAAATAAGGACTACTTATTATTATGCAAATAAAAATGAGAGATGTTTTGGAAGGGCATGTAGTGACAGGACAAGGGTGAATGGCTCCAGAGTAAAAGAGGGTAGATTTAGATTAGATATTAGGAAGAAATTCTTTACTTTGGAAAGTGTCCAAAGGACGGCAATAAAGATGGTGACGGGCCTTGAGAGGAAACCCCACGAGAAGGAGTGGCTGAAGGCACTTGGTCTGTTCAGACTGGAGGAGACTGAGGGGAGATCCCATTGCAGTTACAACTTCCTTGTGAGGGGAAGAGGGAAGGGGTAGAAACTGAGTTCTGCTCTGTGGTGCACAGTGAAAGGACCTGAGGGAATCACTTGAAGTTGTGTCAGGGGAGGTTTTAGGTTGGATATGAGAAAGGAGTTCTTCACCCAGAGGGTGGTCGGGCGCTGGAACAGGCTCCCCTGGGAAGTGGTCACAGCTCCAAGCCTGACAGAGCACAAGAACCATTTGGACAATTCTCTTGGTCACACAGTGTGACTCTCGGGGTGGTCCTCTGCAAGGCTAAGAGTTGGACTCGATGATCCTGATAGGTTCCTTCAGATCAGCAGATTCTGTGATCCTGTGATCCTGTGAGGGTGGTGAGGCACTGGCACAGGTTGCCCAGAGAAGCTGTGAATGCCCCATCCCTGAAAGTGTTCAAGGTCAGGTTGGACAGGGCTCTGAGCAACCTGGGCTAGTGCAAGGTGTCCCTGCCCATGGCAGGGGGGTTGGAACTAGATGATCTTTAAGGTCCCTTCCAACCCAAACCATTCTGTGATTCTATGATTCAGCTATCAGCTTCTAGTCTTAGCATAACCTGTCATGAGTACCACAGGACATGAAACGCAGATTCTTCTTATACTGACTCGGGATTTTCTTAAAGATACGTTTATGCATTCGCTGTGCAGGGCCCAGCCCCTCGCACCCCTCAGCCCCAGCTCCCTCCGGGGCAGCCTTCGCCCTCCGCTCTCCGCAGAGCCGGGACCGGGAGAGGCCGGGAGCGGGGACCCAGAGGCGCTCAGGAGCCCGTTTTAGCGGCCATTTCCCCGCGGGTCTCAGCCCCGCTGCCCTGCGCGGCGGCGGAAGGAGACACGGCCCCGCCACCCCCGTGAGGGAGCCCCGGGCCGCCCCCAGCGCTGCCGGGGCGGGGCGGGGGCAGCGCTTGCGCGGCGGGGCCGAGGCCGGTGCCGGTGCCCGCCGAAAGTTCGGGGCCACGTGGGGCGGGAGTGGGGCGGCCGCGGGGGCCGCGCGTCCCGCAGTCGCTCCGGGAGCTCCGCCGCGCTCGGCTGCTGCTTCCCCGCCCTCCTCCGCCATGGCCCCCGCCGAGATCCTCAGCGGAAAGATTGTCTCCGCGTACGTACCCGGGGCTGGCCGCCCGCCCTGCCCGCCGCGCTGGGCCGGGTTCCCTCGGGCGGGAAGCTCTGGGAGCCGCGGGGGTTTTGCCCTTCGGGAAGGAGCCGGTGTGGTTGGGGAGCTGAGGAGCGCCCCTGCTCTGCTGGGGCTGTGGGGGCCTTTGCTCTGGCTCTGTGGGGGCGAATCAGGTTTGGAGGCACCCTGAAGCTTTTTAACTGCGTGGCAGTCAAAGCTCGCTTCTTCCTGGCTGGAAACTGGGAGTTGTGAGATGTAGTACAGTGTTAAAGGTCTTCGGGAGAATGTAAAGTGCTGACAGTGCCCCCTCCTCCCCAGAAACCAGCAGTGAGTTTGCTGGGGTCCCTTTGGCAGCACCAGCCCCGCAGAGCAGGTGGTGACCGCTCAGCATCGCTGTGCTGATGAGATTGAGATGAGATGAGATGAGTGCCCAGGCAGGTGTGAAGCCGCCGGCTGACCTACAGCCTCTCTGTGTGTAAGCAGGGCTGTTTGGGATGCTGGAGTTGGCAGCATGTGCTTTAGGTATGGTCTCTGTTCATACGGTACAGGCGTTGTTCATTCTTCTTAAAAACAGAATAAGTTAATCCATGTGTGGGATAAGACAAAGCTGAATGTTCACTGGTGTCCTGCCAAAGCTATTTGAAAGATTTGGGACACCTTAAAGAAAAAACCTTCCTTGTACTTTTCACCATTTACTTAGCTGGTAAGCCCCGAGTATAGGTGAGCCTGTGTTGTGTCTTCTAGTTTGTGTGGTTTTCCTGCTGCCACTCTGCAGTCACATCTGGTAAGAAAGACAAATAAGTTTCCCTAATCCTAGGAAAAGCAGTGTAATATTTCCATTACGTTCTGTGCAAACAGAGTTTGGTTAGGTAGGTTCATTGGGTACCTCCTGTCTATAATCAGGGAATTCAGACAGAAGGGGTAAGTTTGAAATGGTATGAAGTAATGTCAGAAAAGCTGTTAGTCCTTCTCAGATATTGTTTTGGGTGACACAGCTACATCTAACTGACAGTGGAGCTCTGAAGAGTAGGCCTAATGTGCCTTGAATATGAATACCCACAATGAAAGGCTGCCTCCATATTTTTTACCTGGTAATTTTTGGGCCAGTGCCAGCTGTGTATTGCAGTCTCTCAGTCTTACGTGCTTCATTCCACCTGATCCTTTTGGCAGTGTTGAAGCGAGCACGCTGCAATGCCTGGGCATGCTGCTGGTGGGAGTTAAGTGATTTGCCTGTTGGAGGTTTCTTTTCTGGCTTAGAAAGTGACCCTGAAGTGCAGTAGGTCCTTTTAAGGTACATATTATTGCTGTTTAAAAGTGATTAGAAAGTGGAAAGATGCTAGTTTGGGTACAATGAAAGTGTTTTGAGCTTTCACGTTAAAACTTTTAGCTTCCTTGACTGTGCATGTTGCATTACTTACTTTATTTAAATTTACAGATACAGTGGTGAATTTTTTTTATATCTGTTTGTTTTCATTATGGTAGCAGCTATAAACAAGCAGTTTTCAGAGATAGGGACATTCATAATGTGCAAATACCTGAGAAGAGGCATGAGCTTTTAATAGGCACATATAGGAGAAAGGTTTACTTAGCTTCCAGCACATCTCTAAGGTGTTTGGCTCAAGTCTGTCTTCCAGAGTCATCAAATCTTGACCTGAAAGCACCACAAAATGAAAAAAATAATTGCAGCTGTCCAGCTGTCCTTCAGTTCCTTTATTTCTCCTGTATTTATGTCCAGTGTAGCAAAAACATCTTTTGCTCCTCAGGAGTGGGCCTTGCCTAGTTCTGCCTTTTCCTGGTGGAGTATATGAAGGAGGCTTGAGGAACTGGGCTATCTGCCCTGCAGACACCTGTACCTTTCTTCCAGACCCTCTAGAGAAGTGCTGGTCCAGAGAATTCTCATTATCCAAAGTTCATCTCCTGGTCAAGAGTCTGACAGCAGCAGAAGAAGCGACAGGCATATGGTTTTTCTAAGAATTTTCACTTAAATTGCCTGTTGTAGAAAGGCAGTGTCCCTGACTTTTCATCAACTGCAAAATCTTTTCAGTCACTATCTTTTAGGGGATGGGGTTTGTTACTTTACCCTTTAATCAAGCAAAAATATTTGTTTATAAATCAGTCAAATATTGACAAATGAGGTGAATCAAACAAGCAGTGGTCCATCTACATAATTCTGTGGTTTTGTGTGTGTCTCAAATCTGAACTCATAATTATTGTGAACTTTCTTCTCCAGCCACTGAGCAGCCCTTCCCCAGAGATAGGCAAAAGAAATACCTAATTCACAGTTACGCCAGCTGTTTAAACAAAAATCAGATAGACAGTGGCATTATAATTCTTGTAAAGATAATAAGTACTTTGAGAGAGCTTGCTTGCCTCTATAAATAAGGAAAACTTGATAAAGTTAGCTCACACCCTAAAGTCTTGGAAGGCTCAAAAGAAGTACAAAGGAAAATTGACATTTTCAGTGGCTTTGAGTATTACCTGTGAGGACAGTGAATGTGGTTAGGTTGTGGTTGGGAAGGAGAACACAGAAGACATTGTTTTCTGTACAGGATTTTAGCGTTGATGTTAATGCATCTCTCAAAGGCTGCTTCTCTCAGTACACACAAACTCTTGTGCCGGAACAGTCTGTGAAAGATATTAAATGTTGGATGGGCTATGCATCAGTCTGAGCTGGCTAGTTAACTCGGGCTGGCTTTACTCTACTTGTCTGGGTGGCTGTTTAGTAATTAGTCATTAGATTTTGCTACAAGTTAAATTTGCCTTATTGGCAAATGAGTTGCAAGAGACAAGTTATTGTGTAACAGCACAGTAAACAAATGACTAGGAAGGGGAAGAGGAGCAGTGCTTTAAGTATGCAGAATATGGAGCGTTGAAGGTAATAAAAATACAGTGTTATACACCTTTTATTGCTAGTATTCCCTGAAAAAAACCCAACCTTTGTTTCTGTGTCTGAAATAGATACTCAGAGTAAAACATGATTGTGGCTTTTCTTTACAGCTTATGTCCACTGCAGTGAGCTGTGTGTTCACTCTTTACCATCTAAAGGAGCCCAGGTTTGGAAACCTCTGGCTTGGCCTGAATTGGTTGATAGCACCAGGAATGGACCAACATTCCTGGCCTGGAAGAGTGGCTGAGGAGTTGTGATGGCAGGGAAGACTTAACAGCCCTCACAGCCACTAGGGATAGGGGAAGTAGTGCTTTGAGTTTAAAGAACTGGATATAGCAATGGTCAGGCTCAGCTTATAACTGGAGGTAACAGTGCAGTAAACAACTCCTCAGCATTTTCAGACTGGAACTCAGAAGTTTTTTGGAGTTCCTATTGAAACTCCAGGTAAATCTGTTCTGAACTGAAAAGTTCCCCTATCTGTGAGATCTCATTTGCCAGATCCTACTCAGAATGTTTCAGACTTGCACTGAAGGATACCACACTATGGATGTGCTAAATTAAAGTGAACTGTCAGTGTCACTGGGTGGCCCCAATTATGAGCAAGAGCCCCTTGTGTTTGGTGCTGTGCAGACACAGAATTTAAACAAAATGGGGCCCTGCTCTGAAGAGGTGATAAGGTAAGAGAAAACACTGTCTGGTGGACAACAGGGTCACAGTGCTGTGATCTGTGCACCAGGCTGGATGGAAGGGAAAGAACATTTGTTCCTTTGGGGAACAAATAAAATCTCACTATCACTCCTTGTGAAGACAAAGCATTGTAGAAGGGCCTAGACTATTGTCTGGAATGCCTGCAGCCCCACAAAGGTGAGTTGAGTCTTTATCTGTTTCTCATGTGTTTTCCTCTAATTAAATCACCTGATAGTTGGGTGTTGTACGAAGTATCCGTTTTGGGAAGCAGACCTGGTTAGAGTCATTAATGTTGCAGCATGGAAAGCTGGTCATGACAGTTCATGGTATCATTACTCATCTTTGGGGCAAACTCTTCTAAGTTTTAAAGACTCACCTTTATGTTAAACTCTTGTTCTGTTGGCAGTCAGCCACATTTAGAAGTGCCTCAATTGCTGCCTCTCCCATCCCCTACAGATGATTGCTTTTGCAACTCAGACCCACATTAGATTTGTTTGTGGACCACTTTGGATTAAAATTCCAGACATGATGAAAAAGCATCTAAAAAAGCAAAAACATCTTCATGTATTTATCTGGTCTGAAGAAGGCTCATGAAAATATTTGAGCTGGCACAACCAAAAAAGTGGTTAAAAGCCTTGGGAGTGTGGAAGTGGTAGAAAGTAGCAGACAGTTCTCCTAGAAGATAATGACAGTGTGCCAGGATCATGCAGTGGTGGAGGATGAGACACAAGGGTGGGAGACTTGTGAACTGGTTCCGGCTCTCTTGTCTAAGTGGTGTTTTCCCTCAACTGAGACATCTGTTGAATTGCCAGCTGTGATGGACTTTCCCAAGGCATTTTCCATCCCAATGTCACTTCATTCACACAGCCAACCTGTGACTCCCATGAGGAGAGACTCCTCTGTGTCTCATTAGGGTACCAGTGGGGTGTTTTGTGGTGTGGTTGCTTGCAGCCTCTTCACAGGGTTTGAAGGTAATGCAGTTGTCCTGTGCTAGGACATGGTGCCACGGTGGCTTGGAGAAGGGAAAGATTGTTTCTCCATGCTACAGTGTTGATTTGTCGTGGGAGAAACAGAAGGTGAGCAATGGCAGTGCTCCAGGCTGTAAGGAGGAATGGCTGCGGGGACAACAGCTGTGACCAGGATGGTGCAGGACCTGGGGGGGACCATCAGCCTCATACAGCCATTTCTGCAGGGCTGCAGCAAGAGCATTTCTGCTGCATGTTTCTGAAACCCTTGGGGAATCTATGATCCAGGCAGTAAGGCCAAACCCCCCATCTTCTAGAACATCACTGTCTCTGAGGAGGTGTTTGCCAGGTCCCGTGTTTGGCAGTATCACATAGACTCTGGACCCTATTACTCACAGAAGGGACAGAAGCACAGCCTGGTGTCACCTTCAGTACAGTGCCACCAGATGAGCAATGTGTGTACATAATCCCACAGGTGTGGGGGGAGTTTCTGCCTGGCGTGGGAGCTGTGCTTCTCTCTCCATTTGCAGCAGAGCTGGAGGAGTGTGGTTTGTCCTTTGCTGTTCTGGGAAATTCACTTAATGAATTTAAATTCAAGTCACTGTTGCAGCCTAGAGAAAGAAAGGCTAACAAGTTCTTTAATCTTTGGAGCTGGCTGTTGCATTGTATGCTTAGAGCCATGTGCTGTCCTTGACCTATGTGGACCCTGGACTCTTGTTTGCTGTGTGAGTTTGTTTGTGGAAGGGCACATGGGCACAGGAAGGGTCTCAGTCAGAGTGAAGGCTTTTGGAGAAACAGCCACAGAGAATTGCAAATTTTTTGTTTGAAGACTTAAAAGAATTTTCATATAGCTAGTAAAAAAGTGGTGTTGGTTCATCAATATGAACTTTTATGTTTGGGAAGACCCGCAGACTGTATCTCTAAATAGCTGCTGTCTTGCAAAGATTGTTTTATAAGGTTTTTGTAAGTCTGCGGAGTTAAAACAAGGATTTCTTCATTTTTCCTGAATTTTCTCTCAAACCTTTGCCCCTGTGGCTTTTGCGGTCACTGGAGAGCAGTGGTGCCTAACACTAGGTGGCTGTCTAACAAGTGATTTCTTGATTCAAGGCTCCTAAAGCAAATCAGCACTGACAGCACCACTTTCCTGTGTTTGTGTGTTACCTTTCTTCTGTAGCTTGAAGGGGAAGTGAGCTAGTGCCTAATTACAGAAAATGACAGCAATGTGAATAGATGTGGCTCCTGGGGGTAAAAACACACCACAGCCCTGCTTCACAGAGGGCAGGGGAAATTGGGTGGGCTTGTTACTCTTCAGCTGAGAGGACTGGAATAAAATACCTAGACCTGGGACCCTTTCCAGCTGGCTGTCCCTTATGAGGGTATCATAAATTGTAATACATTTCATGTTTGTTTGCATTTCTTTTTGTTTGCACACACCAGTGCTGCCTTTTCCTTACTGAAACACCAGAGACTGTTCTCAAAAATAGTTCCAAGAGCTGCCCACAACCCCAGCTCACAGACCATGTGCACAGGTTTTCTGATGCTCCTCGAGATTGTTGTGTTGTTGTTACAGGCTGTTCGTGATCCAGCTCAGGTGCCTTCGCTAGGGGCTTACAGCCGGACTGTAAGGAGAGGCAGTTGGTGATTTTGCTGCCCAGGAGATAAACTTTTGTCACTTAAGCATGAAGAATTGCTAGGACAAGCCTTGCTATGACACTATTCTCTGAAATCATCAGCCAGTCTTGGTGTCAAGTCATCTTGAGGTAATAGCCAAAGGAAACCTCGGAATTACTGTTTCTTAACTAAGGCTGAAAACAGCCTCTTCTGCTGAAACTTGTTAAGAGACAATGAACCACTTGGCCAGACACCTACAAATACTCTGAAGCTGCTCCTTAGTTGCAGCAGAGCTCTGACTGTGTGACTTGGGATGCAGCAGGAGAGATGTATGATTTGGGATATAGCTGGAGACTGTGATTCCCCCTGACATGAGACTGGGAACAGCCTTAGGGCTGCTTCTGGCTGGGCCAGCTGCAGCCGTCCCCTGGGATCAGTGCTGCTGGGTTGCAGCAGAGCGTGTACTGCTTCCATTTCCCTGTCTTCCTGCCTCTGGCATTTCTGATTTGGAGCTTATAGTTGCAGGGTAGAGTTGGCTTCACTGGCTTTTTGTTGTCCTGCAATTTCCCCATGTGGCAGGAATCGCAGCCTCCCAGCTGGTGTCAGCTGCTTACTCTGTCCCTGTACCCTTGCTGTTCACATTTTTAATGAACTGGCAGCCACAGCACATCCTCCAGTCTGGGAAATCTGGTTCCACTTGGGAGGTAGCAGATCTGGTGATACTCATTTGAGAGTAGATCAGCATGAGGAGACCACCTGTGTTTTAAATGGAAGGGTGTTTGGCACAGGGTGGATTTGTTAATTGTGATGATGGCACCTTCTCATCTCTGAGAATAACGGGTGCAACATGGGCTGGAGATCATGTGGAGGACAGACCTCTCAAGCCTCTGATGTCCTGTGGGGTTTTGCTTACCTGGCTTTTGCTTCTGAGTATCTCTTACATGTGCAGTTCAGTGCCACAGCCTCCTCTCAGTGCCATGAGCCCATAAGATGGTCAGTTGTTCTCTCTGAATCCCAGCTGCCTCTGGTGAGGACACAGAGCGGTGGTGCTGGTCTGCACCTGGGCTTTTGACAGAATTTCTGATTTGAAAGAGCAAGTTGGGCCTGGCACCAGGACCTCTTCCCCTCCACCTTCCCTGGTGAAGGATCATGCATGTGGGGCCAGAGAGTGGTTGAGAAATTAGCAGTGCAAGGATGGGGGAAGGTGGTGACTTTTGAGTGGCTTTTGAGCTTTCTGTGGCTAATCTGTCAGTGATGGGTACTCATCTCTAAAACATTCCCTAGTAAACTATGAGTTTACATCCGAGCTAGAGTAATTAATCAGTGAATCCTCTCATACTCTGTTTCAAAGTTGTGTTTTAACAAGTGTATTCTTAAACTTACCTTTACTGAAGAGTTGATCTGAGCTGTGCACCAGGGTTTAGCTACCTTTCCTCACCTCTGTTCACCTCCCATTCTCCTTTGTGCTCTCATGGCAAAATCTTGGTCTTCTTTGGAAGCCCTTGGGCTGGGGGCATTTTCTCACTCAGAAGCACATTGGGGGCAGGAAGGTGCATGTAGCACTGCAGCCAGTCCAGCCTGGGTTAGGCCAGGCAGGCAAGAAATAGGAACACATAGTATTGATCAGCTGCAGAAGAGGAGTATCTTTGAGTACCTCCTGCTTGTTTAGTTATTTTCCAGATTTTTACCATTGTAGGTTCATCATCCTTTACCAGGACAGTATGTGTGACAGTGTTGACTGGTGCCTGTGGAAGACAGGTAATTTCAGTACAGCATATGTAGACAGAGGAGTTCCTTTTGAGAAGGGAGTTTGAAATCCATGGAGTTTCCATGCCAGTTTTTGAACTTTTTTTTACTCTTGTATCCTATGTGACCATGAAAAGGAGGGTGAAGCAGCACAATGTGGACTTAAAAAAAATTATTTAAATACATTTGAATTAACCTGGTTCCAAAGTGTCTTAATCATTTATGGACATCAATCTTATTTGGAGATTGCTGGGACTTGTGCACTCAAGGCATAAGTATGTGTTTGCCAGTCTACCCGTCTGTCACCTTTTCAACTCATGACTTATCACTATATCAGAAGTCAGTCCCTTGATTAACTTCTACTTTGTTTTTTTTTTTTTCTTCCCCTCTTCAGGCAAGTGAGAGACAGACTGAAGCAGCAAGTTCTTGAGATGAAAGAGAAATTTCCAGGCTTCAGACCGGGACTCGCAATTTTGCAGGTATTGTTTTCTTTAATGAGAGCTACAGAAAATCTGAGTTGCTTTGCAATGGTAAGTGCACAGCTGATGAGCTTCATCAAAGCTGGCTTGCAGTGGAAGCATTTTACAAGGAACAGAAGACCAGAGTTCTCTGTGGGATGGTAACACAGTTCTGCAGTGTCTTTTCCCAAAGTACTGGGGCCCAAAAACATTCTTGGGTTTTTCAGTTGGTTTTTTTTCTTCCATCAGACCCTGTTCTCTGTTTGAGTGTTGTGTTTGTGAAATGGTGAAAGTAAGCTGCTTGCCTATTAACAGTGCTTGTAGACTCTGTTCCAAGTCTCTGCACTTGAGTGAGCCCCAAAGGCTGTCAGCTTTCAGAGATGTGTTTGTAGCAGAAAACTTCCAAGTGGGGTGTTTATTAAGGGATTTGGTCTGCTGTTGTGTCGGAACATGGAGGCATAAGAGGGGCAGAGGAGAGGAGAGAACCCAACCAAAACTACCTTTGGCCAACATGGCTTTGAGTGCAGGGGATGAAACAAAATCCCATTTCTGAATTGGATGTCTGTCAGAAGTGTGAGTAAGTGTTAGAGTCTACACAGAAGTGCTTGCAGAGATAAAAAGCACTCAGTCAGTACAGGGGTTTGGCCTGTGTTTGGCAGAACTTTTTTGCCCTTGCAGCTATAAAAAATGGAAAGCCTTTATGCTTATATCAGAAGGTGAGTGGCAGTAGCACATGTCATATAACAGGAAGGAACTGTGTGTCCACAAAGGAATGTAAGTGGCTGCTTAGAGAAGTGACTTTTGTCCTTATTCAGTGTTTTGGGCTCCTGCAGAGCTTTTGGTGCCTGTCTGAGAATTCTAGTGCTAATACCACCATAGCACACAAAGGCCACGCTCCTCTTTGATGCCAGGAACAAATTTGTGTTTGTATTTTGGGGGGTTTTTTTCTGTTTTTGTTTTCCACTGGCTTTAAGAAGGATGTCTCTACAGAAGATTTGTCTTCAGGTGCTTAGAAGGAAGTAGGAAAGTTTTTTAAATAAAATTAATTAAGGAATGCTTTGATCAAAGTTGCTGAACTGTTGACCCCATGAACTGTCTTCAAAAATTGTTGTCTTGTTGGGTTATTGGATTTTTTTCATGGTTGGCCTGTGCTGTCTTCAATCCTGGATTGTCTCAGAGTCCTTTACAACCTGTAAAGCTCTTTGGCTGTCTGACACTTTTGTAAGCTGCCAAACAGTCTGGGCTTGGAGTTCATCTCTAATACTGATATTCACTGCTGTTATCCTTCAGTGAAGTCAGGACAATGAGCTGTTTCTGATGTGTAGCACCCCACACAACATGTGCTCTTTTCTTGGGAGGCATCTGGTGTCCTCTGAGCTCAAAAAAACAAAGTCAGTTAATCTTTATTGTTTTGCCCTGTAGTGAGGAATGTCCCCATTTGCACAATATCTGTGTCGTGTTTGCTGACATCTACTGATGCTCACACTCTTCCTTCATTACTGCCCTGTACAAGGCATACCTTTTCCTAAATCCATCAGATTTTACAGGGGAGACAGCCCCTTTGTCTATACCTGGAGAGGAAAAAAACAGTGTTTGCTGGCTGATCAGTCAGTACAGTCACCCCTGCAGCTTGTAAATATGTGTGAGAACCAGGGATGGCTGCCAAGTACCAGGGAACAGGGTTTCAAGAGTTTGCTTATCAGCTTTTCCTTATTTGCCCCTCATTTTCTTAAGGTTAGAAGGAGTATTACCTTCAACAAAGCATACTGGATGATGCAAGCTGTCTCCTGAAATGCAGTTGTACTGGAAGCACCCAATACTGGCAAAAACTACAGGCATTTGTTCCACTTGCCGCTTTCTCTTTGTGCATCACTTTGTTCTTGTTTTGTTTTTTGTTTGGCAGGAAAATTCTGAAGGTTTGAAACAGCAATGGAAGAAATGTCTCCATCAAAGCACACATATGTGCATAAAATTAGGATTCCTGGGTATCAAAGAGGCTCAACTTATCTGAGAGCCTTAATCAGATAATTGAATGTTATCAGCACCTGCTGATCATGTTAATTAGCTAAGGATTTAACTTTCTCAGATCAGATGGCAGGGAGTATTTTCTGCTTTGGAGACCACTGTGTTTCTAAGGTTTTTCAACAGGTGCAAATGTTTATTCAGGAGATCAGACAACTTGTCTTTAGCTGCCTCTTACTTGAAAGAACATTTCCCTCTTAGCTCCAGCTACTTATGGCCTCCATCAGTGTGTTTTAGTTATCCAAGAATACCTCTGTCTCCTTGATGTAGCTCCAAGGAAGATGAGAGTTAAGCCCATCTCAGCCTGTGTCTGGGTCTCTATTCTGTGCTGTGATTCAACTGTCTTCTCATCCTTAGGTTGGAAATCGGGATGATTCGAACCTCTACATCAATATGAAGCTGAAGGCTGCTGCTGAGGTAATGCCCAGACTTTTAGTACTGCTTTTTACCTTCCTAGAGTCAGTCAGATCTGATTGTGAAAATCCAGATGCAAATCAAATAGTTTTGTCTAAGCTTTGCTAAAGCTTTACCCATGTTGGAGAAACCAGTGTTGGCCTGAATTCTTTGTTATAAGGACGCAGTGTGTTTGTGTAACCTGAGAGCCAGCTGGGGTGCACTGATCACAGCAGGGTGACTTGGTGCCACTTTGTATGTGATCATCACAGATTACATGTGTCTGAAGTGCTGATGCTCTGTCTTTCCTGGCCTGTGGCCTTATGCCACAAGTTGCCTTGTGTCTGTCACTGAGTGGTACCTTACATGCTACAGCAGGGCAGGAACATAGCTGAGTCCCCATTTCCCTAGGTGATGCCTGGCATCTTCTCTGCTGGCACTTCAAGGCAATCTGCTGTCAAGGCAAAGATGATGTTGTTCATGTCAAAAGGTGAATAGGACAGTTAAAGAATGGACCAATCTAAGCAGGCAAAGCACTAATCTTTTTCTTGATGGTGTTTCTAAATAATAGGATTGTAGCCACAGAAACAGGAGATAGACCTGGGAAATGTGACAGAACACAGCTGTGATTGAGCTGGATAGAAAGATTAGCCAGATCAATCAAATGTCAATTCAGAAATGAGATAATTTGTTGTTATTCTCATTTGCAGATTGGGATCAGTGCCAATCACATAAAACTGCCAAACACAGCAACAGAAGCTGATGTAAGTAATATAACCAAGTGATGAAAAAACGTATAACTTTGGTGTTGAGCTCAAGATACAAACTTATATTTGCCCTGTCATTGGATAAAAAAAGACCACTTGCCCATAGATATTAAGTCACGAGAAGAGAACTGGAACCTGCTGAGGTGTTTGGATTTCTTTTAAAGAAAACTAAAACATTACAATGTAAAATTTAGAGGCTTTAACAGCTTTTTTTTTTTTTTAAATTAAAAATATGAGTGATATGTATTGTTGAGTGGAAAAACTAAACGTAAAGCACGTATCTTTTAATCCAGATAGAATGATGTTTTTTCCTTTACATCAGTCGTGTTTCAGGTTATCAGCCATTAGTTTTTTTGGTCTTTGCTTGTTGTAGGTGCTCAAGTGCATTGCCTCTTTGAATGCAGACCCTGCTGTTCATGGCTTTATAGTGCAGCTGCCACTCGACTCCGACAAACCCATCAACACGGAAAAGATAACCAATGCTGTTGCACCTGAGAAGGATGTGGATGGGTAAACTGACTTCACCCCTGGAGAGCATGACAGCTACTCCAGAAAGAAACCCTTTTTGTTGTTTTTTCTTTTCTTTTGAATGGTGATTGTGGGGCTGGGAATCTTACTTGGCCTTTATTCTTTCAAAATGCAGCTTAAGTAGCATCAATGCTGGGAAACTCTCTAGAGGGGACCTCGGAGACTGCTTTATTCCATGTACGCCAAAGGGATGCATGGAACTTATCAGGCAGACAGGTAAGGAGGCTTCCATACATTATTCATGAGTGCAGTGATCTTCAGTAAGTGGAGAAACTACGCACATTGCAAGGCTGTGCTTCACACTGAAACTTCTGTCGAGATGCCACATTTCCTTTTAAGTAGTGAAAGAACTAGTTTTAAAACAGTTTTTCCTTCCTCCCTCCCTCCCAACTCACACACAACAAAGAAATAAAATAGTGTTCTGAAGTACCAGGACCGGACTTAAACGGACCAAAAGACTCCAGAGCGGTCTGAGTTAGTTTGTAGTGGGATGCACAATGACCTGTGTTTGCTCTCTCCCGACTCTCTGTGGCGCAGGTGTCCAGGTCACAGGGAAAAGAGCCGTAGTGATCGGTCGCAGTAAGATCGTTGGTGCTCCCATGCACGACCTGCTGCTCTGGAATAACGCAACCGTCACCACCTGCCATTCCAAGACCTCCACCCTGGCTGAGGAGGTAGGAACAGGCTGGAGGTGTTTGATGTGCATTGCTGCTCAGTGTCTTGCTGCTCTGAGTCATTAGATCTGGGATGCCTTTCATCTGAAACAGTTTCCCAGTCCTGCTCACTGCATGGTTGTGTAAATACTTCCGCTGGAATAGCGTCCTGATTATTTTTGGCACTTAATTAGAGGGGTTTAATTATAACAATAAAATTATTATTTTGGGTTTTTTTGAGCAAGGGCTGAGACTTAATTATCCCTTCCTAATCTCTGTGTAGGGGCTGGCAAGACAGCATATGTGTTTGGCTTTTGGTTGTTCTTGGTTTTTTTTTTACCCGAAAGGCCAAGTGGTCTTCTGCTCTAATGGTTAAGAAATGCTAGGCCAAATGATTTCTCAGTTGGTTTGTTTTTTTCAGTCTATTTTCTATCACTGGGAGTTGGTACCATTTTCCTCTTTAGCAGTGAGAGTGGCAGAAATAGTGTGTTGCTGTGCTGCCACCTACTTGGATTTTGTAGAGCCATCAACACTGCCAGGCTCTGTAGGCAAGTATTAAAGCTGAAAAGGGAGTAGGTGTATTTGAATATAACTCACAAAGATCAGAAACGCTGCAATGCTTCATGCCATTAAGTTGCTGTTCAATAAGACCATCATTAGGTTGATTAAAAATTGAAGTGCTGATTCTTAATGAAATCTAAAAAATAGCTTATCTCCCTTGAAGATTAAAAGAAGAAAATTCCAAGTGATAGCAGCTTCCGAAGCAAACATAAATGAAGCAATGCAGGAACTGAGAACAAGCTTTAGTCAGAATCTCTAACACCAGCTTCACCACCAGATCTGTCAAAGTCAGTACTCCCTGAACACAAATTAGTGCTGAAATACAGTCAGCTTCCCCTGGAGTTGTGTGTTACAGAGTCCTGGACATGAAAACCACAAGACAGTGCTGCCACAAGTGAAGTGCTGCCTGGTTCTGTGCAGGGGTTGTTCTTGGCTGCTGTCTGATGAGGGCTGGGTATATTTCTAGCACTGAATGTGCAGGGATGTTTGAAGGGAGGAAGGGAAGAATATGCAGAAGGCTTTAATTTTATCTAAATGTAGTCTATATGATCCACTTGGGAATCATGGAGGAATTCAGAGGAGGTTTTGAAGTGTTGACTAGCAATAGTTCAGGGTAGGAGTGTGAAAATAAGCCATAATTTCTGGCTATGGGATTTTCTCCTTGCCAAGGAACTGCCAGCTACTTTTAATTGCTGACAATGCCCTTCCATCCCTCTGATGGCAGTGGGTGAACACAGTTTCTCTGCAGTTGCAGCTGATCTGAGTTGCTCCTGAAGCAGCTCTGCGTTTTTCCACTGCTGGTGTGATACACAGTTGCTTATTTGTTGTTTTTTTTGTTTTAATAGGTTGGCAAAGCTGATATCCTGGTGGTTGCAGCTGGTAAAGCTGAAATGGTAAAAGGTGAATGGATCAAGCCTGGAGCAATTGTAATAGACTGTGGAATTAACCATGTGCCAGGTGCGTGGGTAATGTATAAGGAGTGGGGATGTGTTTATTTGTATATAAATCCAGTTGCTAAGTAAGTTCATGAATACTGTTTCCTTGGTGTTTCTAGTCCATGTGGACTTCTTTATCTGCTGTCTTAAGTAATGATGGCAATCTCTGAAGATGCCAGAGAAAAAAAAAAGCTGGTCTGAAGTACTGCCCTAAAGCAGATCAGTGACAGTTTTGATTCTGCCTTCAACAAGGCTGATGATTAATAGAAGAAAGAGGAGGTCTAGGAAATATTACAACAGAATATCCAACTACACACTAAAGTCTTGCTGCTCTTGTCACTTGTGAGTGTATGGCTTTGCTGTCATTACTTTGGAGTTAGATCTCATGAAGCTGTTCTGTTTGAGATACAGAAGTGACAAGCAGTCTCTTAAAGTAACTGTGGGTTTGTTGAATCACAGCATTAATTTCTTAGGCTTGAATGGCTGTTATCTTGAAACAAAGCAGATTCTGCAAGAGTATTGGTGACAGTGGCTCTGGCATAGAATAAAGTGCTTTAACATAATGGATTTTAGGGTAGGGTTTCACTTAGCTACTCCTTCCTTATAGAGGAGGTACAGACAGTCTGGCAATTTCTGTTTTCATCTTGTTTTAAATCCAAATTACAGATATTGAATGATATGGAAAATTAGTCACTCTCTCTGTGCTACACCCACAAGGCTTTTAAAAGGTAGTTTTCATAATTAATCAGTCATTTTGTTGCCATTATTTAACAGAATGTAAAGAAATTTCTGTTCAGCAGTCTTGTTCTTCAAAGGTGACATTGAACTGCATTTAAAAACATTGGTCCTCAGTCTAATTAAAATTAAAAAGTCATCTGCTGTTGCTGTTGGTTGCTGGGTGTATTTGTTCCAAGCTACCCAAACTTAGGCTGTTTGCCAAAACCCACAGGGTCACTGCTGATGTCCATGAAGCAGAATGGCTCGGAGTCTCCCCAACTGACATGTTGCAAATAAAACCACCACGGTGTTTCTGACATATGAGGGGATGACCTTTTTTTTCAGGCGTGATGTGAACTGCATCTCTGGGGACACGTCCCTGTTCCTTTGCAATTAGTCTGCCTTGGGCAGTGCACTGACATCTGAGCTTCCAGTGCACCCAGCCCAGTCAGTGTCGCACGGAATGCGCTCAGTGGCAGTGTGAGACTCAGGGATCAGGGCTTGGTAGAGTACTGTGGAAATTGTCACATTTCAAAATGATGGATGCCACAGACCTGTCTTTTTTTTTTTTTTTTCCTGTGGTTTTCTGAAGCTGCTGAGTTTTTCTTGCCGCCTTCTTCCCCTCTGATAGGTTGCAAAAAAGTTTTCAGATGCGTCTTGTGGGAAATCAGTGCTGGAATTGCAGGGCTACAGAAAGAACAGCAGCCAGTTTGACAGCTTCTCCAGCTAAATCCCTGTACAGATAGAATATTGGTGCTAGCTGTGGTAATGCTTTGAATGTGAAGGGGTGAGAAAGAGCACAGTTGCCATACATTTTACCACAGGTGTAAGTGCACCTACCTAGGTGCCTCCTAGGTCTAAATGTGAGTTGCAGCTGGAAGACACATCAATCTCTGGATATGCCTTGACTTTGCTAGTCAGGGCACCCTGTACAGGCAGATCCCAAATGATATGACGTGTCAGGACACTAACTTCATGCAGTCTTGCCAAGTTGGAGTTAAATTATAGCCATGTAGCACCACACAAATGCAGCTGTCATGCTTTCGAATGGAGGATGGCATGTATACTCCCCAGAGTGCCAGTTTGGAGGCTAGAATAGGCAGTTTAGGCATGTCTGGCTTTGTGTTCATATGTACTGCAGCTGAATTTTTTCCAGATCTCCAAGAAGACAGAGAGGAAGAAAGGATCTCCTGAAACCTCTATTAGAGTAGACAAGTGTGTCTTGCTTTCCAAACTGGATTGTATTTGTCTTTCTCTCCCCACTGCTGCATTTGGAGGGTTAGTCCAGCAAATGCTCTGAATGCCTTATTCCAGGCCTGTAGAAATTGCTCTCCTACAGAAAGGGAAAGCAATGCAGGCTGAGGATATTCCCAGAGATGGCAGTGCCTCTGGAGTGTCCCTCTCTGGGTCCTGATAGAAGAAGCAACTGTGTTCAAAGTCCTCCTCTGCTATGGGATTTTGCAGCCTTTGCTAACAGGGAGCCTTGAACAGTGGGATGTGAGAGCAGCAAAGGAGGATCAGCCTCTGTGGATCTCAGTGCCATGACCTTCAAATAGCAGAGAAGCTAGAAAGATGTAGAAAGCCTTGACTTGCTTCTGTGTTTGTACCTTCATACACTGAGAATCAAACTGGCATCACCAGCATATTGAATCAGACTGTGTTGGATCCCTTACGAAACACCCTTCCCAGTGGTGTCTAGAAAAAGAAACACACTTCAAGCAAGGTGGCCTCGTGTTATAGGTGGGGATCACATATGGTCTTGTGTGTTTGCAGTCATATATCCACCAGAAATGTGTTAGTTGCATGTACATTAGCACAAGTTTTCTTGGAAGTCATGGGCATATTCGCAACCCTTGCCTGGTGGAAGTAGGACTGTGAATTAATTCCAGGCCAGAAACTGCAGTCAGGCTGTCTCTCATGCAGCTGTCTCTGGAGATCATCATGCCTGTTCATTCCATGTGTGTAGGCATCTCCTTCACTTCTTTGATCTCAAAGTCCTTGGATGCTCTCTTTCATGTCATGCAGCTGGCAAGAGAACCTACAGGGCCAAAGACTACACATGCACTGGGAATGGTTATAGTGTCACTGATACTCCCTGTAACTAGTTTGTATTTTTTAAAAGTGGGATGATGAATATTGTGAAAGGTGAATTTATGGGGAGAGATGGCAAAACTTGAATGTGAGCTGTCCTTCAAAGAATATTTTACAGGTAATTGAATAGCTCCTAAGTTGTGCTCAGCCCTGCTTGGCGTGAAGTGCAGAAACAGGGACTAGGGGGTTGTTTGGCTTCTGCTCATCTGTGTCTGTGTAACAGATGAGGCTGTTTGTGTTTGGAGTGCCTGCTTCTTTGCTTCATTCTTGATCCTGGAGTCTTCTTGATCCTGGCCAGGGTGGCCAGTAAGCCTGCTTGGCATCCTTGGAAGAAAATAAAATTACATTATTTACCTTTTGCAGCCTTAATTAAACTGGTCTCTAGGCTGGAAGGCCAAACTGGTCTGCACTTCTGGGCAGCAAAGCTGACAGTGGCTGTAGAAACACTGGTTAACAGCTGTGATTTTCAGGCTTTGAGCTTTAGGAAGAAGTGTTGCTTAAAACAGAAACAGAGCAAAACATCCAAGCTGCTAATTGCTAGTAACAATGCAGCTAAAAATTAGTGTAGGCAGGAACTGCTCTTGTTCTCCCTTTGGTTTTAACATAATCAGCTGTTTAGGAGTTTGGTTTCTCTTCCATTCCTCCCCCTCACCAAATGTATGGTAAAGTTATTGATTGTGTTCTGTTCAAACACACACACATTGTATGCAATATAATATTTCAATATAACAACATTAAAATCAATCTTCAGGTTTTTCATGCTGCTTAGATGTTCCCTAGAGTCCTTTATCTGAAATGAGAATCTGGCATTCCAGGAGAAACTTAAATTTTCTGCTTTTATGTGCTATAATCAGTGGGTTTCTTGGATGACTGTGCTAGTTTACTAACATGGTTTATCTTTTTCTCTATGGAGGAGCTTAAAGGTCACCACTGGAAAAAAAAAAAAGGGCTATATCTGCTTCTGAATTGTCAGATCATGTAGTGCAGCGGGATGTAGCAAACTTTTTTGCCAGAGAGAAAGGAGATTATTCTACTGAAGCTCTCTTAAGCCACCTGTGAGGTTTGTTTTGACAAGACTGATCTCTGTGAACTGCAGTATTTACTGGTCCATCATTAAAATAGCAATGACTGATTGAAAAGCTCAGCACTTTATGTCTTCAGTTCCTCTAAAGGCAGGTGGTTTTATTCAATATTAAGACCCAGGTGTCCAAAATGGAACAGATCAAATGTAAACCTGGGGTTTTGGAACAAGTCAGTCATGTTTCTTCTCTCACCTCCTTCTAGACCATTGGTTTATATCTCCTTCACACTGTAAGCTGTACTAATCCTTCAGAGCAGTACAGCAACAGCTGCAAGGGGTGACATCTCTATTGTACATCCCATTTATGTTTTATTACTGCACAGATACAAAACTTGCTCTGTGCTTTGGTCCCTCTGCATTTGTTTTGGAGTCATCTTCAGGCTGCCCTGTGGACCATGTTCCACTAAGAAACAACTTGCATCCCCCAGGAAAGGGAGTTCTGTGTGGCTGAGGATAAATGGTGCTTAATGGGAGGATATGTTGCACGAGCTATTGACACTCTCTGAGTTAACTATGGTAACAACTTCATCTTGTGATGTTGTTTTAGCTTTTTTTATCTTACTTAGCAGCTTCCTGGATACACAGCTTTTACTTTGTTTACTCCAGCAGAGGAAAAGACTTCAACTTCAGTTAGTGCTGTCTCCTCTGTTGTTTTGGTGAAATGTGATGTGTAAATTTACTTTCTCCTTAAATCCCCAGACAGCACAAAGGCCAGTGGAAAAAGAGTTGTGGGAGATGTGGCATACAATACAGCAAAGGAAAAAGCTTCCTACATCACCCCAGTTCCTGGTGGCGTTGGGCCCATGACTGTGGCCATGTTAATGCAGGTACATGGGCAGACTGTGACGTTGTGGTCATCTCCTCTGTGTTTGGCTCTGGGATATGTTGCTGCTGACCCACCAGCACACTACCAAAGCAACTGGTGCTTCCTTCTTGCTCTTACAGAGATCTGTCTAGGATTTCCAACTTCTAGTCCAGACAACTGGGATTCAGTTAGCTGAGGAAAAAGATGGGCTTTAAGGAAATATTAGGACAGAGGTTTTTGGTTGGGTTTTCTGGGGGTTTTTTTGTTGTTGGTTTCCTGTTGTTTTGGGGTTTTTTTAAGCTTTTTGAGTGTAGTCACTCAAAACAGTGAGAAACGCTTTTGTCATATAATGATAATGGCTGTAATTCTAAAACTATCCATAGGGGGACTGGATAAAAAGGAGAGTAACAGTATAAGCCAGCTCCCTCTTTCACCTTGCTTTGCTTAAGAAACCCTGGCACAGAACACCCCAAAAAATCCAGCACACTGGAAGATCAATAGAGATATAAATATGGTGGGGTTTGGGGTTTTTTCCTTCTAAGAAAACTACAAGCAGAATCTCATTTTGGGTTATTAACAAATGCTTTAATGAAAGTACTTTGGTTTAATCCCAAAGTGAGACAGAGGAGAGGGGCAAACCTTTTTGATCTCTGTCAGCCAGCGTGGTTCATACAGTGGTGGTTGCTGTAATGGATTCTCATCCTCATTTCAGAGCACAGTGGAGAGTGCACAGCGTTTTCTGGAGAAGTTCCAGCCTGGAAAATGGACCATCCAATACAACCAACTTAACCTAAAGATGCCTGTTCCAAGGTAATGCTTTCAAATGAAGCTACTGGCAGTATTTATACAGTGTAGTATTCACATCAGTTCCCAGGTGTTTTGTAATACAGAGCGTATGTGTATATGTTGACTGTGGCTGGGATTGAAGTTTGGAGAGTAGAGACAAAGCACTGTGAGGCTTTCCTGAGGGAGCAGAGCTAACCTGCAGTGGTGCTGTGACATCTGTTGAAGTGTAGGCTTAGATCATCCTGATAATATTGCCAGATAATTGATTCAGCAAACAGTGAAGCAATCACAGGATACTCAGAGTTGGAAAGGACCCACAAGGATCATCAAAGTCCAGCTCCTGGCCCTGCACAGGACATCCCCAAGAGTCATACCATGTGCCTGAGAGTGTTGCCCAAATGCTTCTTGAACTCTGTCAGGCTTGGTGCTGTGACCACTTCCCTGGGGAGCCTGTTCCAGTGCCCAACCACCCTCTGGCTGAAGAACCTTTTTCTAATATCCAACCTAAACTTCCCCTGACACAACTTCAGGCCATCCCTTGTCACTGTTCACCTGAGAGAAGAGATTCGTCTCTGCCACTCTGCTTTCCTTTATGAGGAAGCTGTAAACACAAAGGAATCACTTGTATTTTTGAATATTTTCAATCTGACATGGCAAAAAGATAGCATCTTGAAGTAGGAGTTGTTGGTGTCAAGTTCCCAAGGAGCAGCTGAAAATATGCAAAATACCACAAGGGCTCATAACACATTGCCTACAAAAGGCATTCTTGGGGTGGGGGAGGGTTGGGGAGCGTGTGGGTGTTGTTGTTTGGTTTGGGTTTTACTTTCTTTTATTTTTAAAAAGGCAACTCTGAGGATGTGTCTATTCCAATGTAGCTGATACTGGTGGGATTGATTCCTTTAACTAGGAGGGGTTAAAGCTTTGCTTCTGAAATACAGATTAGGTGTTTGTAGTTTATGCCATCCAGAAGCGGGAAATTTGTGAGAAGTCACCTTGCTCTCTCTCTCTCTCTCTGTCTCTTTAAGTGATATTGAAATCTCACGGTCTTGCGTACCCAAACCCATTGAACAAGTTGCAAGTGAAGTTGGCCTGCTCCCTGATGAGGTGGAGCCCTATGGCCAAACCAAAGCCAAGGTCCAGCTGTCAGCTCTGAATCGTCTGAAGAACCAGCCAGATGGCAAATACGTTGTTGTTACTGGGTGGGTACTTCCTTAGCTGAGACTTACCTGATGTCAAGATGAAAAGGAATATTATTAGCTGCTGTTGTTGTATTGTCTTTGGGTCGGTGACTAGATGGGGTCCTCTGGGTTTTAGTAAATCACACAGTGAAAATGTAGTGGTTTGGGAAGTAGCTTGTGGCAAACAGTGGGGATGTAGCTTAACATTTCTCTCCAGGAGATTAATTGATTTGGTCTGCAGGTCAGGGTAATGAAGGGCAGGCTGGTTCCTAGTCAAAGTTCTCCTTGTCTAGTAGCCTGCTGTCAGCAGGAATTAGAAAGGCGTTTCAGAGGAAAGTCATCAGCAGTTGTGTGATAACTTGCCAACCTCATTCCAGTTTTGAACTGATGATTAGCTGAAGTCTGACCCAGTCCAGAATTTGAATTCTCATTAATTGCAATCACTAGATGACCCTTGTCCCTGTGGTTTAAGTCTCACCCACTACAGGGGTTTAATTGTGTGTCTTCTGCTTTGTCGCTGCAGGATAACTCCCACTCCCCTGGGAGAGGGGAAGAGCACCACCACTGTTGGCCTTGTTCAAGCCTTGGGAGCTCACCTTCACCAGAATGTCTTTGCCTGTGTTCGGCAGCCTTCTCAGGGGCCAACTTTTGGTATAAAAGGTATGAGCTGTTCTGTTGCTTGCAGTTGGCTTAAATGGGGAAAGATGGCATCCAGAGATTTCATTCTGCTGCACTGGAGTTTTACATAATTCCCAGTTACAATTGCATTTATTTTAAGAAAGGAAAAGTTTGGGTAAGTTCTTCAGTTTTGTCTTCAAGTGCTGTACTGGGATTTGAACTAAGATGCTTGATGGTAGCTGCCCTCTTAAAGCCATTAAGTAAACACATGTAATAGCACTCTGGGCTGGAGACACTTGAGTTGTATATTCTGACTGTTGTCTCTCTGCAGGTGGAGCTGCAGGTGGTGGCTACTGTCAGGTTGTCCCCATGGAAGAGGTAATTCCTCATACAAAACATACAGCTCCCAGACTTCGAAAAGATACTGCAGTCAGATAACTTGGAAAGTCCATGAGTTTATGGCCTGATGTAGTGCTCTGAAGAACTGCATGCTTGATTTTTGGAAAACCTTTTTTAAAAAAAGCAGGCAAACATCTTCAGATCATTTCAGAAGTGTGCCTGCATGGTTAGGGGACTTCATAGAACTACAAATTCCCAGTTTCTCTGTGAGCAAAGTACATCCTATGCCTCATTTTCCCAGCATTGAAATGAAGATGGTAATGGCTTAATGCCTTTTGGAAGCATTTTAAGTAGTTCTGTCAGATGTGGTGGTCACCAATTCTTTCTGTGAGCTATTTTGGTGTTCTTGTGTTTTAGATTACTAACATGAACTAGGAAAAGGGAAACTGGGAATCAGCAATGTCAAGACCTCAGTCTTTGGAGGCCTGGCAGTGGAGCATATTTCTAGTGTGGCTTGGCAACAAGTAAAATTAGAGGGAGGGAATTGAAAGGCACGTGTAGCACGTGCTCTCATGCTTCCCTCAACTCTCAGAGTAATTGCCTGTAGAATTCTACCTTTGTCTCGTGCACTATAGATTGACACAGGGCAATTTTAGGAAGAAAAGCAGGAATGATCAAAAGGGCTGTTTGTTCTAATTGATGCAGCAAGTCCATAAAAGATAAAAGTGTTAAAGGAGGCAGAATATTGATTTAGTCATGTGCCAAGAACATGTGTCAATGATAGATGTGACGGGGAAAAATAATTTCCTCCTCTTTGAGAGTGTTAATAAAGCAAGCCAAAATACTTGACTGCATGCAGCAGTGGGAAACAGCCCCACTTTAGGAACCAAACTGGCTGAAACAGCTTTCTTTAATTATGACCTATGTGGAACAAATACACATAGTTTTGTGGGGGTGTTTTAATCAATGCATGTCTCGTAAAATTAAAGTATCTGGAGTCACTAGTTACAGTAATGACCTTGATATGTCATTTAATAATTCTGCATGCAGCTTTAATCCTAGGAAAAAAAATAGTAAGTGAAAAACTTTTGAGTTCATACTGCAGAACCAAGGTAATAATAATAGCTTATTGTTGCATTTATGCAGAATGAGACAACAATTAGCATTTACTAATTAGTGTGTGACTAGCTGCACTCTGGTTTAGCTCTGTGGGTTTCAGCAAAAGTAGCAAGGCTTCAACAAAATGCTATTGTAAAGTTTTCTGTCATATCATCTTTTCTAATGTTTCCTTTTCATCTTTCTCCTTTGCTGCTCTGCTACAGAGGAAAAGGGTTGTTTTAACCACACCTTTTACTCACCTACCATAATACAGGTGTGCCATGGAAGCTGTATATCCTAAACTGTTTGACAGTACAGAATCATACTGTTTAAGATGGAAAAGCTCTCTAAGATCAAGTCCAACTGTTAGCCCAGCACTGCCAAGCCCGCCACTAAAACATGTCCCCAAGAGCTGTGTCCACATATCTTTTAAACACTTCCAGGGATGGTGACCCCACCACTTCCCTGGGCAAGCCTGTTCCAGTGCTTGACAACTCTTTGTGTGGAGAAATTTTCTTTAATATCCAATCTAGACCCTTCACCAGCTTCACAGCTACAGTGCAGCCAGATAACTCATGTAGGCAAACCCACTCAAACTATCTTTTAATGAGATAGAACTAGGAAAACTACTAGCAGTGTCACTGTGTAGTACAAGTTCTGCCTGTGACACTGTGTTTGGGTGGTTACCTTATGCAGAGCTCTGTGCAACCACAGCTCCACTGCTAGTGCTGCACAAGGTTGCTAGTTCCAGTTTAGCTCAGAGTCCCTTGTGGGAGCAGCAGCAAGTTCAGCTAATGTATGTGTGAAGCCTGCTGTGCAAACGAGGGAGTCAGAAGGAAGGTGAAGGAGGAGCAATGCAGATGTGACATACTACGGTCTTATCAAGTGTTAAGGAGCTTCTGAGAACTGTTCTTGTGGAGGGGGAAAAGAAAAAACAAACAACTTTTTATTTGGGAGCTTTGTTCTAGAAGTTTGTAAAATGACATAAATGTGGGGGAGGCATTTTTCTGTTTTAGAGAAATTCTTTCCTCTCTTCCACATACTTCACTGAGCAATCTCTCCCCCTCCACCCTCACCCACTTTAACAGTACTATTAATACTTCTCTTTCCATCTGTCTACGATGAATTGAAATAAGTGAAAATTGCAGCAGGATGAGGTAACTGATATGTTTTATCTCCTCTAGTTTAACCTTCACCTCACTGGTGACATCCATGCTATCACTGCAGCCAACAACCTGGTCGCTGCTGCTATTGACGCACGTATGTTCCACGAGCTCACTCAGTCTGACCAGGTACAGCCCTTCCTTACGATGTATTTGATCCCAGCCCAATTTGATCAGGCTGTTCTGGGTGTGCCAGCAGTGCTAATTAACTACCTGTTTCATTCTGCAAGGCTCTCTACAACCGTTTGGTGCCTTCCGTCAGTGGTGTTAGGAAGTTCTCAGACATTCAGATCCGAAGACTACAGGTAAGATCACTGGTTTCTCATTGGTTTCTGGTTCTGTTCCATTTACTCATCTTTTAAATAAGCAGAGGTATGTTACAGAAACCCTCATGTTGTCCACTAGGTCATTCTGCTGGCATTTATTTTTTACATAAAGCATGCAGAGTAGCAGTGGTAGCACAGAAAACAGTGAGATGCAGCCCCAAGGGGAAGAATCATTGATATAACTCTGTCATATGCTCTGTGAGTAACACGATGGGAAGAGGCAAAGGGATTAGTGTCCTTTATTAATAGTGTCAATTCAGTGTCCTTAATGCAGTTTAAGAAAGGACTAGAATTGGTTTCTCTACCTTACACACATTTACAGCTAGAGATTAATGGTTCCCATGTGACAGTTATACAGATAATGCAGGACAAAAAAGGCAATTTAAAAAATTCAGCAGAAAGAGAACAGAGAGAATTTTTTTTGTCTTATCCGGATTGAGAAAACAAGGAAAACGTTGCCCACACCTCCTCTCTATAAAAAAGAATTCCCAGTTAGATGAGCAGCCCTGTCATTGAGTGGCAGTCTCTGAGCAGCCCACAGCTCCTCTTATCCTCAGAAATTAAGGACACATGCTAGTTCACATTGACTTCTGAAAAAATGAGGATTAACAGAGGCATAGTTTTGCACTAGGCTTGAACCCTTCAGCTAGGAGCACAGACTGGGCCCTGCTGAGCCCATTCAAAGTACAAGCCTGTTTGCAGAGTATTCAGGCTGGATCAGGTACCCATTTGGAAGTTGGGAGCAATAGCCAGACTACTTAGCAAGCTAAAACTCTGCTATATTAATTGGCTATAATGTCTCAACCATTAGACAACGTGTGGTTTGCTTCTACTGCTGAGCAAGAAGCTATGTCATACTGCTTGGTGTTCTTGACAGACTGCTGAGGGAACTCTACCCTGACCACTCTTCTGGTTATTAAATGTCAAGATGTGACAGGGTGCTAATACTCCAGAAAGATGATATCTTTATTGTTGTTTATTTCTTTTTCTAAATTATATGCTTGAAGGGGAAGAGAACAGACTTTTTTCTTCCCTGCTGTTCTTCAGGGGGAAAATACGACTTGACTGTCTAGTTAATTAAAACAACCTTGCTCGTTCATAAATCAACTGAATCGTTTTCCCCATTCCTAAGCTTGCGCTTGTATCAGGCTTCTTCAGATAATTCTTCTCTCAATTAAGCAACTTGGCAAACTGCCCATCCTCTCAGTATGTTCAAGATGGGCTTTCTGGGATGCTGACAGCCTTGTGACTGAGTTGTTTAATTCTTCCTTTGTGCTGCTTAACCAGCATGCTGAAAGCAGTGGCTTTAAACACGTACGGCTGTGTGCAGTGACCCCAGGCAAACTAATGAGAAATGGATGTAAGCATGTGAGACTAATGACGAGAACAAGGCGTGTAAGGAGCTGCAGAGCTCTCTCTCTTACTCTTCCTGTAGGTGCCTCGCACAAAGCTTGGTGACAACCTGCCCTAATGGGCTGTATTG
Source organism: Corapipo altera (assembly GCF_003945725.1). Lineage (NCBI taxonomy): Eukaryota > Metazoa > Chordata > Aves > Passeriformes > Pipridae > Corapipo > Corapipo altera. The sequence continues at coordinate 2,263,664 of NW_020884878.1, forward strand.
TTTGCCTTGCCCTTTACGAGCTGGCCGGCAGCAAGCTCTGCTTCCAGATGCACCCTGACACGGATCATCTTACGTTGCTGTGGAGTCTGGGAGAAGGGACATCAAAAAGGCAGCCCTTCCTTATTTCTGAATATGTAGATGCTGCTGCCAAAGCTTCATTGCTGCAGTAAAAGGTTCATTTATGTGAATTTTTTCACCACACCCTTTTTCTTTTATTTGTCCTTTCTTCCTGTAGAAACTGGGCATTAACAAAACCGATCCCGCAGCTTTGACAAAGGAAGAAATAAATGCATTTGTGAGATTGGACATCGACCCAGGCACCATAACATGGCAAAGAGGTACGAGATACATTAAATGAAAGAATTGTTAAGAAACAAAACCATGTGTCAAAGGAGACATTTGCAAGTACAGCTGAAATTGTGTTTCCTGGAAAAATAGGAAAGAAGACAGGGCTGGCCTCTGGGATAGATGCCTGCAGCTGGGATCCCATTTCTAAAGGGTCTGACACAGGGGTTTGAATCTGCAGTGAAAGATTAAGACTTTGCTAATTGGTGTGAGTTTGTGTTTCTGGATTTATCAGTCACTGAGCGACTTGAATTTGGCAACTGTAGCCAACAGTCTTTTTACCTGACTGCTCTGTGAGAAAGGAGAGGGTTCTGGTCTGGGGTTAAACTCAGTTTTAATCTACCCACTTGCTCTGTTGGGGACTGACACCAAACAAAGGACAGATTTTTAAAAGGTTTTTAAAATACCTGAAGGTGACATCAATCTCTGGTCTGGCAGATTTAATATTTCACTAGCAAAAGAAATTTCAAAATGGACTTTTTTTCCTGAGCTAGACTCCAAGAGTATTGCTTTTTCTTCTTTTTATTAAAATACAGTGTGAAATGTATTATCCAAAATTTGCTTCATAACCTGTAATGAGGCTAAAGTAGTTTGCCTCATGGGACATACTTTACAAAATACTTAGAATATTCCAAGCAGATAGTAAGACACAGCAAATTTAAGCTGCTGTTTGATAGTTTGTGTTTCCAAGGCAATTTGAGTTAATGGAGCTACGTGAAACAATTCTCACTAAATGGTAGTGTCTGTTTTATCACTTAACTTATAAAATGATAATTTTATTTCCCTTTGGCTGTAGTAGTTTCCTGAATTCACACTGACTAATGATGGGGAAAAATCAATTTGAATAATACTAACAGCTCTGCTCTTCAGAGGAGCTTTGGTCTTGTGGTTAGTGCACACAAAGGGATTTAGACTCCCTCTGGATGCAGTGGCAGGGTCTGATGTGTCTCTGGCTGTCTTAACTTCGTTGCTGTTCAGTTTTGGGGAGGAATCATGTTGAGAAGCATTTGCCACTCTTCAGGAGGGGTTGGTATCTCAAACTGCTGTCCTCTCTTCATGGATGAACTGGCTGAGTGTTTCTCACAGGGCATAGATGTGACTTATGACTTGCAATGTGACATCTTATCTCTCTGCATTCCTTGCAGTACTGGATACAAATGACAGGTTCCTTAGGAAAATCACTATTGGACAGTCTCCAACAGAGAAAGGCTTCTCACGAACGGTAATTGCTCCCTTTCCTTGCATAAGTACTTTGAAAAATGTGTTCCTGAGGCAACTTTCTGTAAGTCTGGATATTTTCATCTTTTACCCGTATCTTGTTAAAGAGAAAGCAGAAAGTCCTTTAAACCAAGCAGTTAAATTTGCTATCAGTGCATATTTTATTGTCCTTTCCTGTTCTCTCATGAATATTGGTTTCCCAAACTGGGATGACTGCAGCCTTTCTAAAGATGACACATGGCAATGGCTCATCTTGATCACTGCAGATGCTTTGGGTGGGGTGTATCTGGCCAAAACTAGACTAGCTTGTCTAGATTCACTGTATAATCAATAGAGTAAAATAGACAATTGAGCTGTGACTCCCCTGAGTTGTGAATCCTTACTTACAGTTGCTTAAGTAACTGTCAGATTAATAGTTCAAATGAATTGTGCTTGGAAAAACCTCTTTCTATTAACTTGAAATGTCCTTAGGGTGCTTAGCTTCCCTAAGATGGAGGTGTCTGCATTATGTCGGATGAATTATACCCTTCATTTCCTATAGAATCTGGGGGGTTTGTTGGGATTTTTTGTCATTTACTGTATTGTTTAGTGATAATCAGATGAGTTAGTAAGCTCAGCCTTCAAAAATATAATTGTTAGTAATGTTAAGTGTTCTTACATGAATCACTAATGTGTGTGCCAGGAGAGACACATAATATCAACGGAAGAAATAGGTTTTACTTAATTTTGCAGAAAAAAGATCCAGTTTAAAACAGTCAAATTAAATTAATTGTGTTCTGAGAGCAATGCTTTGGATTTCTTGTATATTCGTATATCTGTTTGGGGTTTTTTCTCTTTTTTGTTACGATGGTGATGATTGGCCTTGTATCAAGAATTTACCGGAGGTAAGAATTGCTGCTGGGGAATCTTGATGAGTTCACATTCTTTATTGATCTCTTGCAGGCTCAGTTTGACATCACTGTGAGCAGTGAAATCATGGCAGTCCTAGCGCTGGCTGATGGGCTGGATGATATGAAAAAGCGATTCGGCAGAATGGTCGTAGCCTCCAGCAAGAAAGGACAGCCAGTTACAGCAGATGACCTTGTAAGAGTCATGCAGTTATTAAATGCTTCTTCCTACTGCTTCTGAAAGTCTTTGGATGGAAAAGCAGAAAGATGGTTCTGTGCAGAAAAGATCTGAACTTATAGAAGATCAAAGATGAAATCTCAGCCCCCGCAGTTAATGAAAGTTTTTTGCTTCAGTGTGGCTACCACCTTGTCCAGAGAGTGTGTGAGAGACCTGGGCAGGGACAAGGGTCCTGTGTGATGTCCTGTGATGTGCTGTGTGTCAGGTTGAAGCTGGCACCATAGGAATTACCAGGGAAATACGTGGTGGCTTCTATGCAAAAAGCGTGTTTCTGAATTGGAAGAACTCAAAATGCATCCTGCTGGCCATCCTGTTTCTCAGGCTCCCTGGAGTGAGGAAAACATTGAGCAGGAACAAAGCTTCGTGCAAACTTAATTACAAGATGGTGAAATACCTTGTTCTGGGAGGCTGTGAATGCTGTAAAAGCCAAAGCCTTTGCAAAAAAGTGTGTTCTCCATAGGGCAGCCTTTGATGAGAGACATAAATCCTTTATTTCCACTGCACGAAACGCCGAATGTCACAGCACTGGTGATGCCTGTTACCAGTGTGTGAAGCAGTCCTAGGCAGCAGTTGTAAGCTGCAGCACTGTCTTGCAGCTGCCCATACAATAATTATAGTACAGTTCTTGGCATGTTTGTGGAGCATGTCCACTAGCACTCTCCTGAATGGTGCTTCACCGAGGTTTCAGGGGAGTGCCCTGTGCCCCAGACACTTCTTCCAATGAACATTTTGAAGATGGCAACCCTGTTTGGAGAAGGGAAGGGGGTTTGAGTCCTCTGTGTGAACTGTGCCCCGCCATTTGGCCTCAAGACAGAGAACAGGCTCAGGACTGTTGGACTGATCAATAGAGATATACAGTATTAGTGCTTAGAGCTCTCCTGTATAGCAGATATTTCACACCCTGCTTTGCAAGAGACAAGGGTATTACAAATTTGCATGATGGGGTGTTAATGAGGTTTGTGCTGCATTTTCTGAATGAACATTTCCAGTGAGAGAGAAGAATCCAGAGGGTGGGTATCCTGACTTGTGTTTCCAGCAAGGTGGACACAGCACTAAAGCTTACCCAGCTCTTACTGTCTTGCTGTGGGATTTTTTTTTCTTGTGTTTTAAGGGGTTTTGTTTCTTTGTTTTACTTCCTCCCGGGATAAAGCTAAGAAACAGCAGATCTGTGGCCTGACTCTTGTCTTGCAGGAAAAGGGCTAGGCTGGGAACCATTTATCTGTAAATCCCTATGTAATACATTTGTTGGGAATGAAGGAGGGTATGTGCCAAAGTTCTATAGGCAGCTTTGAGATTTTAGTTCCTACATCTAGCATGCTACCAGTTTAACCTTAAGTACCCAAGTTAAACCCTTTTTCTGGAAAACAGGAGTCTCCTACTGCCCATCAGCAGTGGAGGCAGATGGTGCATTGGGTTGGGAGTTGCTTTGAGTTTTCTGTAGAATCCAGTGATAGAAGTTTTTCATCTCAAGATTTCATTTTTTTTACTCTTTTTTTTAATCTAACTATGTTTAATTTTTGTCCATTGAAACTGCAGAACGGGGGTGGTGTCAGACCTGTCCAACAGGTTCTCTTGTGTGTTATATGTTTGCACTGATGGCAGCCAGTGGCTCATGTCGTTAGGGCCGTGTTAAGTGCTCCTTATGCAAGCAGAAATGTGGTGATTGCAGAGACCAGCCTGGGTCCTTCTGCTGTGATAAAACCAATGTCATGAGTGTGCTACCAGGAAGTGCAAAAAGATCTGGGAAGAAGCGTGGAATTGAAAACTGACAACAGGTTTTTAGAGATGGGATGCATTGAAGTGCTGCTGAGTGACACAGGCCTGAAATGTCGCCATGGAAATCTTGCTCTGTAGTTTTCATTATTCTGGAGATGACTGAAGTTTAAAGCTTATCCATTAAATGTTAAATAAGCTTTCATGTGGCAAGATTGAAACTAATGAAACAAAGCGCGGAATGTCTTATAAAAAAATAATCTTTCCTGTAATTGAGTGCTGCAATCCACTTGAAATTGAAAGAAAAGAAAAAGAGATCATGGTTCAAGGTTTTCATAACCGCTGTGAACGATTGGATCAGGACTCGTGACAGCAATTTTAGTTACTTTTGCAAGTGCTGGGTAACAGCTGGTTTGATTTCCACTGGACTGTGTCAGTCACAAAGGTGACTACACCCTCATTTTTGTCTTCTCAAAGCATATGGGGATGAAATCATAATCTCTCACTGGAATCAGAGTTCATCAGGGTACGTGGCTGCACCTCAGAGGAAACCTGGGCTCCACTATTTGCTTTTTGTGTCTGCCTGGTTGTTCTCATGAGCACAAAGGTTCACTTTAAAAGTTATTTTTGCACAGGAGACTTGAGCAGGATGTAGCAGCTTGTTATGACATTTTAAGGCCAGTTTGTAGAGCTGAGGAGCTGAGTTGCTAAAAAGAAGAAGGAAAAAAGTCCAAGAAAAATCTGCCTTCAAAACCCAAGAACATTGCTTTGTGCCACTGAATGGGCTACAGTAAACCATATGTACTGAAAAGTTACTCTCTCACTGGTCTTATTTACTAACCTTGCCATAGCACTGAAACAGCAGGTAATTGTTCTTTATGCCTTTGCTACAAAGGGATGGCCCAGCAAGGTCACAGCCCCCACCAGAAATCACAGATCCTCTTACAGGAATGTCAAGGTCGTTCTCCTGCCTTGCCCTGACTAGAGGTTGTTCTGGTTCTGATCCTGAAAGCCCACCAGGACAAAAGCAGAGCCTTGACACAACATAGGAACAGTCTCAAGGTCTCGGTACATGTGGAAACTGATTGTCCGTTTTTATTTTAGGGAGTGACTGGAGCTCTGGCTGTCTTGATGAAAGATGCTATTAAGCCAAACCTCATGCAGACTCTAGAGGTGAGCACAGATGATTTGCTGTAAGTGCATTCTCAGAGCCAAGAAACAACTGGTTTATTTCATTCATCACAATCAGCGTGGGCCTACTTAGCTTAGAGTTGGAGGTTTACTGTGGTTTCCTGTCTAAGGCTCAGGGCTAGGGGGGGAAGGCTGACTTCCTTCTGCCCTTGGCATGTGGGATGACCCTGAGGAAATGCACTAAACTTTGCTGTGTCTTTGTTCTGTTGTCTTTAATGTCAGGAAGTGCTTGGGGAATTTAAATGGTGTGGATGAAGGAGAATGACAAAGATTGTAAATTCAAAGTTGCTAGGATTTAACCATCCTTTTCCTAAGCGGATTAATACCTCCACTTGTGCAGATTATAATAATCCTGTTTGCCCTGTAGTCCTTATTGCTGATAACAAATGTCTGATCAGAAGGCTTTAAGATCTGTTTTCTAAAAATGTTTTTCTTTACCTTCAGGTACCTCAGTACTTAGCTCCTGAGATGCTGGAGATTTGTGAAATTGTACTCTGATTTTTCTCTTTCTCTCTCTCCCACATCCCCCCTTTTCTAGGGAACACCAGTGTTTGTTCATGCTGGACCTTTTGCCAATATTGCACATGGGAATTCCTCTGTGTTGGCAGACAAAATAGCACTGAAGCTTGTGGGTAAAGATGGTTTTGTTGGTAAGTGCAAGGAGTGTGGGGTATTTTCTTTGCCATTTGTTTGCTTTGGAGGGAGGGATCTGCCTTTTCTTATCAGGAGCATCTTAGGGCTTTTTTTTTTGTCTTGGAAGAAGCTTCTGATTTATGTAATCAGAGCATGATTTTTCCATCCAGCAACCTTTCACAAGCTTCTTTTCTTTTATTTCCTACTCCAGTTACAGAAGCAGGATTCGGTGCAGACATAGGCATGGAGAAATTCTTTGATATTAAGTGCCGCTACTCTGGTCTCCGGCCTCACGTGGTGGTGTTGGTTGCTACTGTCCGAGCTCTGAAAATGCATGGAGGAGGGCCTACAGTAAGTACTGGGGAAGGTTTTCCATAGACCTGAGGGGCTGTTCCTGTCGTTCTGATCCAGTCACTTAAAGCCCCGTAGAGTTCGATCCACTTGAAATTGTCTTGAGATTCAAGTTGTAAAAGGAATCAATGTGTTTCTGCAGCGGCTTCACTGCAGTATATTACAGGTTCATACCTGCTTGTTTTGTTTGCCTGTGTGCTGGGGCACTTGTGAAAGTCCCAGAGTCAGTCATCTATTTTATCTGGAGTGCATCCCTCAGTCTTTTATTCTTCCATTGATTTTTTTCTTACCAAAAAAAAAAAAAGGATCAGCATGGAGTAGAATGTTGTATCTTGATGCCACTTAATATGAATCAATCATATGAATCCATGACATGATAGATATCATGGATGAAAATCTTATGGGACTCCGTTTTTTTTTCCTTTTTTTCTCCAGGTCACTGCTGGGGTACCTTTACCGAAGGAATACACAGAAGAGGTAATCTCAAGGTGTTGTGACAGTTGACCAGCTAATTGTGGTCATGACATCAAGATGTCATGCAGTGCATGCCTGGGTTACTAGTGTGTCGTTTCTTTAGCTGCCATGGAAATGCTTCCTCATACAAGCTGTAATGTTATTTTTTTTTTAATGATGTTACTTTGGCTCTGCTCTTTCAAATATTTATTATACCTGATCTAGCCAGTGCTCAGAGCCTTATTGTTTCTCCTTAACTCATGCAATTGTCTGTGTGCTCCATTTTTCATAGTAATATCTACTCTGTGTCCCCAGCCTTCTCAATATGGAGTAATTGCTTGGCTGAAACATTGTCTGAAAATATTCAGAGTACCTCTCTAATTATGCTCTGTAGTTTTTGGTTTTATCCCCCCCCACACCTTTGCAAGCAAGAGAGGAAAATGAACTGAAGTCTCACCTTCTGTCTTTGTGCTTTTAATGGTTGTGTACACTTGGATAATTGGTCTGGCTTTCTTTACACTGCTGCAGCTTTTTTACTCATGGAGGTTCTGCATGGATTATTCTTTGCATAGGAAGGGATGAAATGTCTGAATTTCCAGGAATAGTTCTCAGATGCTGAAAAATGTAAATACATGTAAACTGAAAGCTGTTGCCACAGACTTCAAAAGGGTGTAATGAAATTCACTGCTGGTGATATTTAATACATAAAGAGGAATGTGTCAGAGAGGAGACTGAGGCTTTACTGTGGGGAGTTAATGGGAACAGGTATTAACTTACTAAGTATAACAAAAAGTGGTTTCTCTTACCTTGGCTTGACAGCTGAAACCAGTGATTATTAGAAGTACTAATTCTTTTTCCTGTCTCTATCAGGATCATGCAGTGGGTCTGGACTGTTCAGAAAGCACCACTGGGTGCTTGCCTTTGTGGTTTCATTCCTATTTTGACATTTTTAGCATTAGCCGTGGATGTAGTGGATTTGGAATAAAAGTTCCACTGCCCCTGATAAAACACACTTCCTGCTTGCTGTCTTCTTTACAGAACCTTCAACTGTTGGCAAAGGGCTGCAGTAATCTAAACAAGCAAATCCAAAATGCACGGCTGTTTGGTGTCCCAGTAGTTGTGGCTGTCAATGCTTTCAAGTAAGTGAGCTGGGACTTGGAAGTGAGGCATGGGTATAAAATTGTGGCATTTTGTATGTTATGTTTAGCACAAACTCCTGTTTTCAGTTCTGTTGATGTATTGTTTGCAGCATCTTGCATTGTTGGAAGATACTGAATAAGTGGGGGAGGAGCTCTGCTTAGTCATTTCAAATGTACTCCTTTACTTTGAATTAGCCTAGGATTTTATGGCTAGTATCTGCCATCACTTACACCCTGACTGGCCAAATTATTATGGATAGATGTGCCTGTGACAGTGTGGAATCTAAGCTCATAATAGGTGGTGAGGTACCTGTGTTGTTGACCACACTGTGTTCAGTGATTGGCTGTGTGGAATAATTGTGCCCTGCTAAGGAGCATTTTGGGCTCTGCACGTTGAACTGCACAGGAAATAGAACCTCTGTGTGGTCATGTTACGAGAGCAGAAGGCCTTTGAGCTGAGGTGCTAAAGCTGATGCCAGCTGAAGGGGAGTAGCCAGCTAAGGTTCTTCATGTGAAGTAAATGCATATTGCCCGACCTGGAGGAATGTTGGCTTTTAGCTTGTTGTGTGCCCATGATACAGCACACCTGAGCATCTCTAAATCTGCAGTACTAACACCTTTTTGAGTTTGCTTGTGAAAACTGGAAAGCAGAACAGAAATGGCAGAAGGTCTGGAATGCTGCTCTGTCAGAAGTCATGGATCTCTGCACGTAGTTCCAGAGCTACTTGTCACTGTGTGTTCCTCCATGGATTAGCCGCCTTCACCAAGGTAGAGAAGACTGTGATGGATAGCCCATGAGCAGCTGCCTGATGGCAGGGTTCTGTGATTTCTTTGGACAGGTTTTGGATCTTGTCAGGAACAAACAGTTAACTTACTGTGTGTGCATTCTGGTACAAACATGCAGATTTTTCTCCTTACAGGACGGATACAAAGGCTGAACTGGCCCTTGTGGTACAGAAGGCGAAGGAGGCAGGAGCATTTGATGCTGTAGAGTGCACTCACTGGGCAGAGGGAGGGAAAGGAGCGCTGGCACTGGCCCAAGCTGTTCAGAAAGCATCCCAGGCACCCAGCAACTTCAGGTTCCTCTATAACTTGGAGGTAGGAGCTTGCAGGATTACAGAGAGTTATTTCTTGTTGTGTTGACGAACCAGTGAAATATTGAAACCTGTGAAAACCCTCAAATTACTGTATAGCTTTGTTCTACAGCAAGTGGGATAAAGTCTGACGTCTGCAGTTGGGCACTGCACAACACATATAAGGGGTGTGAAGCTGCTGTGATGCTGCAGGTCTTTGTAGTTTGGCCACACTGACTTGCCTGTATTTTTTTTTTCCTAGCTCCCTGTTGTAGATAAGATCAGGCTTATTGCCCAGCAGGTCTATGGGGCAAGAGACATTGAGCTACTTGAAGAAGCACAGGAGAAAGTCACCATCTACACTAAGCAAGTGAGTTTTCCACAGCATCTGATAGTGGTGCTTTCTGGCTGCTGTGTTGCTTTTACTCTTCTCTAGCATGACATCCTTGTGATTTTACCTGCTTCTGCATTGTTGAAGGTCTGTGAAGAGAAGACAGTGTGTGAACTGGCCATTTGCTGGTTACAGGGTGCTCAAATAATTTTGCTTTTGCAGTTCATTTACTACTGCCTTATATAGTTTCTTGCTTTCATGCTTCTTGTGTATTCCTTTACAAGCCTATCAAAACCCCATAGGAATGTAATTGCCACTTCCTCATGAGCTGCAATTATATTGACCAAACATTTCTAATTAACTGACCTCAGCTGAACAAAACCTTAACTCTGAGCCATTTAATGTTTTGGGAAGAGAGTAGAAAGTATGTTGACTATTGAGATTGTATATCTAACACTTCTATAGTGTTTTCCTCACTGGATATGCTGGGGGCCATGGTGGTTCTTTCTTTAGTACTTAGTGGGGGACACAGACTTTGACAGAGAAGGAATGGGAATGCAGAATGGTCAGTGGATCTGACAGGCTGTGGGTGAAGCAGTTGGTGAGGAGTGAAATGTCCTGATAAAATGTCTGACGTCTGCAGAGAATGGCAGAATAGAGCAATTACATTTGGATACAGGAAAAGTTACTGTTTTTTTCCCACTAATTTCTCTTCTTTTCTCTCTCTTTTCCCAGGGGTTTGGAAACCTGCCAATCTGCATGGCTAAAACTCACTTATCGTTGTCTCATGACCCTGAACAAAAAGGAGCACCTACGGGTTTTGTTCTGCCGATCCGAGACATTCGGGCCAGTGTTGGAGCTGGATTCCTGTATCCACTGGTGGGAACGGTATGTGATTGGGTGAACCCTCAACTGGGGTGAGGGGAAAAACTTGATTCCAGTAATCAGTTACTCTTAAGTATCTTAAATTAGGAGAGTCCTTTTCACTTATAGTTGGTGTTTTAGCAGTCCAGTGTATTAGGTGCCTTAAGTTTTTTTCCCCTGGTGTATCCCTCAGGTCCCACATCTCTCTCTTTGTAGATTTTGAGAAGAGAATGAACTCTGTAATTAGTGAATTCTAGGAACAGCATCTGGCAGAGGGCATGGGAAAAATCCTTGGCCCACCTGATTGCCACTGGACTTTGCATTCCTGATGAAAGCACTTTGTGGTACTGCAGGTGAGCTCTGCGTGCACCTGTGGATCAGGGCAGAACAAGGCAACTCCTCCAAAGCTTTCAAAGCAAACAGCTTTGGATGAGACACCTCCAAAGAGAAGCTGACCTGTGCTATTAATCATTTATCAGGCTCCCCTCCCATTTGGTTCTCATGGTTTTGCTGACCATCTGTTTGCTGTTCAGCATGAATTCCAACAATTCATTTCACTGTGCCCTTGAGTTTTTAGTTTCTGTTCTTTGACGTGATTGGCATAATGTCAGCTGAGAGGGGAGACAGTAGCAACAATGGAAACAGGATCCTGGAACAGCTTTGATATAGCAGAAAGAGGAGCCACCTGCAAAATGAACTCAAGTTCAGGTTTGCATCCATAGACAAAAACATTAGGATGAAAGGATCTGCTGGAAATCTTACCTGGGGAATCTCTTCTGGCAGATGTTAAGTAACTAATGAGAGTATTTTAGGGGATGAGGCAGTTGGAGCAAGCAGCTCTGCCTTTTTGTTGTTTTTTGGGCCTGAAGCTTTTTCTGAAGTCCTAATGGCAACATATTTATTATAATAGACTTCCAAAAGCATTAGGGGTGCATGACTCAGATGATGAAATTTGCTGATTTAAGAGTTGGAGCCGCTCTTCCTTCAAATGCTTGCTAGAGCCAAATATTGGGTACCTTTTCTTTTAATTCCTTAATAATGGTAGGTTTCCAGATTACCCAACATAAATACAATAACCTCATCCTGATGGAAGTCTGGCTCATCCATATTCTAAAGACTAATGTGTGTTTTGGGATAGAATGAAAGATAGCATGCTTTTTACTGTTATAAATGGCATTTTTTGCAAGCCAAGATTTAATCCAAACAATGATTTATTTTTATTATTTATTACATAAGCATTGGAGAAGGAAAGGGTAGACTGCATTAATGAGCTACACAAGAGAGAGATGGTTTTAGACATTAAACCCAACATTTTGGCTCTTTTTCTGATGTCTTCAGTTTCTATGGAGTTGGACTTCTTCCTTTCTGCTCCTTTCCCAGTTTCCTAATGTTTTCTTGGCTATGTGGTAAATCATGATGTTAATTCTGCTAGAGTTAACAGTAGGTCTTCTGGTTAGGAATATGATCACTCTTCTGTGGTGTCTACAAACCCAGGGAATGGATGTCCTCTCAAGAAGCAATCTAGAGCATTTTGAATCAGATCACTATTTTAAACCCATTCAGCAGGGGATGTGTTAGCCTCAGAGTAAATTTTTGGCAGCAGCCATTGAACTGAGAGCTGAAAATGCAACAAATATGTAGCTCTGTGCAGAAGCTTTTGGGGTAAATATGAGGTGAAATTAATCACCAGTGTGTGCATACTCTTGTTATCTGAAGTCATCACAAAGGATGTCACATTTTATTTTTTTTTCCCAGGTTCTGAGTTTTTGGGGTTTTTTCCTTTCTGGCTCAGAATGTCCTTCAATGAAGTACTTTGAGATTTTAAAGTAAATATAATTTCAAAGGTTATCTAGATTTGAAGTGAAAATAAAATAAATCATTGGACTCAGATTTGTTGGGCTTTTTTTCTGGTGCTGCTGCTGAATTGAAGTCAAATCCTCTATTCGACTATTTTTTTTTAGTTTCTAAATGGCAATTTTTTTGTAAGTTACACAAAAGCAATAAATAATACATGTTTAGTTGGTATTAGTTTTATTTGCAATCTTGCAAGGGGTTTGATGATAGTCATGTGGGCTAATTTTTCATGTAAGTAAATAGTGTGAATTCTTTTTGAGCACATGTGGTATTAAAGGGGATGAGGATAATGGAGGAGAAGTTCATTAGTTCAGCTTTGAAAATAACTGAGTGCATTAAGCATTGTAGATACTTGTACAGAAAATTAGTAGCCTGGTTGGAAATTACTCTGTACTGCATGAAAATCTGGGGTTTAAGCAGACTGCCTTTAAGTAAGCAGAGTAGCCACTGTGGATGAAAAGAAAGGAGGAAAGATTGACTGTTCATTTCAAAATAGAAAGTGCAAGAAATGGCAAAGTCAGGCACATCTACAGCACCTCCTACTCTGTTGAATGTCACTCTCTCAGCTCCTGCTGTGGCCCTCTGAATCTGGAGGTGGAGAGCTGCAAAGCTCCATGACTCTTCAGTGATACATAAATAAATAGGAAATTTCTTGCTCTGCATGACCAGATACTGGCAGGTGAGAACAGGAAAACCCCTCCGGGCACTTTGAACCTCTTAACACCTTCCTGAGAGGTTCTTGAGGGCAAAATATTCATACAGCTAAGCACAAAAATGAGGACTGAGGGTCCTCTCTGTGGCCCCCCTAGTCTCTGTCTGGGAAGGCAGTGGCTCTGACAAAAAGCTGGTGCAGCCCTAGAATTCATTAGAAAGAGGAGACCTGAAGTGAGTTTTGCCTTTGCATAAGCCATGAAAGACCTGCAGTGGTGCTGGACCTGTGGGACTGGAGTTAGCACTTGTCAACAGCTTAGGAAAAAGGGCTGGAACTCCAAAAGCTCCCCAGACAGTTTTGAGAACAGCAGAAAAAGCCTCACCAGCAGAGCTTTGCCTCCTTGCTGCTTAGCTTATGATCAAAAGGAAGATGGGGAGGTAATTTGATTAGCGTGCAAAATACTTGCTCAGGGAGAAAATACCAGGTTGCCAAAGAGATCTTTAATCTAATGGAGACAGGCATAACAATACTGACTGTGAAAGCTGAGGCTGGGTGATGCAGATAGAAAATGAGACCTTTCAAGGTCTCCCTTTTTTATTACAGCAGTTAATGACCACTGACACAAACTACCAAACATGGGCACAAGTTGTCCACTTTTGTAGAGCATCCATGTCTAGCCTGTGTGTGCTGCTGGGCTAAATGCTGAGTTAGGGAAGGGGAAATGTTCTCAGCTGCATGAATAAATCAGGCCAAGTGTAGTTCCTGCCAGCCTTGCATTCTGCATCCCTGAAACTGGGTGCTCGGCAGTGGGACAAGCAGAGAGGACTGGCCTGAGGCAGGCCTGGTGCTGGCAGCTGCTCTGTGAGCTCTGCCACTGCACAGCCCTCCTGAAAATGTTCCAGTCAGGAGAACAGACCTCTTCATCTCTTCCTAAGCTTTATCCCAGTTTAGAAAAAATAAAACAACCCCCAAACTGATTCAACTCTCAACAGTAATTATTCCTGATTATTTAACACTTCTAGTTCTAGACTCTTTAAAAGTTGTAATCACATCAGACTTTACAGTCAGCAAAGTTGTATTAAAACTTTGGTACTTTGTATTATGTATCCTCACTTTAGTACCCAGAAAACTGCCACAAGTAATTATCTCACCACAGCAAAGTCCATGAATGCTCCTCTAACAGTGACCTGGTCAGCTGGTTATCAAAGTACTTTGCCAAATCTTGGGCTCAGTCACTGGCAGCTGCAGAAACCAAACTGAATCCTCATCATAACAAGGAAAAACCTCAGATCTATCTACTCATCCAGGAGTTCCTGGTTCTCACAGTGTGCTGCAAAAGGGTCCATGACCAGCATCCTGCTGGTCTGTTCATGTGCAAAGCTGTTGCCATCATAGTCTTCAGTATCTTGTGCACAAAATGATGCTGCTGGCATTTTAACATTCTCTTTCTTCTTGTCCAGATGAGCACTATGCCAGGACTTCCTACAAGACCCTGTTTCTATGATATAGACTTGGACCCAGTGTCGGGAGGAGTAAATGGGCTCTTCTGAAAGGAATAATTAACCAAAGGTAGGTGCCTTCTTGAAGGCTTTCAATATTTGGACTTTATTTCTCATCTTGAGATAATGGAGTTAAGCCAATCCCATATTATGCCATATGTCTCCAAATGACATTTGATTATAATTCAGCCTGAAAGTTGCCTGCAGTAGTATATAATAGTAATTAAATTTATTTTTGTTTTTAGCTCCCAGAAGAACACCTGATGAATCATGTAAATGGAACTTGTGCCCTGATCTTTTTTTTAAGTCAGAACAAGATATGACTGAGAATGTAGTGAAAGAACTGACTGGAAGGAGGAGTGCTGAAGAATCGACCACTAACTCTTAATCTGTAATAATTTTTGTACTGCTGCATTCCAAGCTAGTCCACACTGAGCATATAAACTGTACTTCCTCTACAGACCTCCCGCTTCTAAATTGTAGCTGAAGCAGAATACAGAAGCTTGGGTTTAGTGACCTCTTTTGATTCAGTGACATGATTTTAATAATTAAAAATCCTAAAGCTGGAGCTCTTTGAAACAGTCTTGGGACTTAATTGTCTTAACCATAGGGGTTTTGTAGCATATATTATCTTTGAAAGCCTTGTACACTGCCGTTTCCCACTTGCCATCCTGAGTTCTCTGTTCCACTTCTCGCACTGAGGGGGGAACCGCTGTGCTCTGAAACTGCGCCAATGTCATTTAAAAGAGGGAGCAGGGAGGAATCCCCTTCGCTCCTCATCTCTCTCCAGAAGTGCTTGCCCTGCCTTCTGCTATGAATCATTCCTGCAGGCACCTGAGCCACGTCAGATTTCCCTGTTAGAAAGCCCAGCTGTGACTACTATATTTTACTGCTAATGGAATGAAACCTCTGGAGAGGTGAAGGGACTGGATCTCTGGCCCATAACTGTGGCTGTACCAACTGTGTCTTTTGCCTCATTTTATACTCAACAATAAGTGCAGTTACACCATTGATAAGCCTTTTTTCCAAAGGTACCTTTTTGGTGAAGAGAGACAACGCAAATAGTGATCAAGTGAGTGGTAGCAGGTTTTGTCCACAGGCCAAAAATCATTTTGTAACATGAAGATAGTGTTGCTACCAATTTTTTTAAACTAATACGAATAAACTGGCAAATACTTCAACTTTTTGGGTTTTAATGTATGCATTGAGATTAGTGAATTAGAACTTATTTCTGTGATTAACTGCACAGAAGCAGCAATCCTTGTATTGACAAGTAGGAGTGATTATTGCAGTAATAATTGCCTGCAATGCACCAGGGGGTGTGTGTGCATTTAATCTGGTTTCCTTCCCTAGATGATGTATGTCATCTGTAGGAAATAAACTACCTGAATTATTCGGTGAATTTGATGTACTTGCAGCTGACTGCAGAATATCTGAATTAAAACTTGTGAGGCCCATCTGCTTGTATCAGAAGTGAATCTAAAAACATTCTGATTTTGGTGAGAACTGGGAGGATCAGGATGTAGGTGTGCACCAATGCAGGGGAGCATCTGTAGTACACAGGTATTGTGTGTGTGTGTGTTTGTGTGTGTGTATATATATATGGAGAGAGAGATTATATCTCTTCAGTTATTCAGGAGGAGAGAATAATTATACAGAAGTTACCTGGTTGTGACACAGGCAGACAGAACAGTTTAAATAGCATTTGAGATGCATTCACAGCATTCTAAAATCTTCCTTTTGATGGCGTTCAGCTGAGTACTTATTGGCAGCCAGGTCTGCAGAGCACACTCAGGGCCCTTGCAGGGGGTTGAAAGGGTTGTTCCCCCATGGCTGCCCCAGCCCCCTGCCTGGGTGACAGGGCCTCTTCACCTGCAGCTCCTCGGCCGAGCCTTCCCTTCCAAGCAGGTTGCCAGAGTGGATGCTGCCAAGTCTGCTGTCAGTTCCTACATTTAATCTTCCCTGCTACACTGCTTTTCTGCAAGTGCTCTGTGTTCCACCTTCATTTTATGCTTATGAAAGATGGGATAAGTGCAAATTTATGCGAAGATTAGCCTCATTTTAGTTTAGCATGAGATCACAGCCATGTGCTTGAGAGAGATGGTTCAAGAGGTTGCTAGTCCACCTCCTGCAGTGAGGCACAGCCCCAGATCAGGCAGGAGCTGTTTGAGGGTTGGCTACGCACAGCAGGACTGGTGGCAACAAGGCATGAAGGCCAAAAAATAGCCCCGAGAGCCAAAAAATTGCCCTGAGTGTTTCCAGAGGGGAATGTTTTCTAACCTGCACTTTCAGCCCCTTGGGATGTGATCTCTCCTCTCCCAAGTCTTGGTCTTGCAGAGATGATACATAAATAGTTTGTTTTCTTAACTCTCTCCTTTGCAGCTAAGCATGCCAGCTAGGTCTTGTCCTTTCAAATAGGACACAGAGGACACTTAATTTTTTCTAACTAAATACTGGAAGGTTGTCTTCTCCTCCTGTTGCCTAGAGAAAAAACTAATTATGTACAAATTTGTTCTCTGTGGACTATTTGTGGGCCCAGAGCCCTTAGTTGGTGTTATGACCATCCGTCCCCCGAGCTGTGCTGTAATGAGAGTCCTGCATCACATCATGTAAGAACTAACACAGATTTATTTTCTGGAGTAGTGCAAGGGGCAAAAGGGGAGATTATTGCTTGGTTGGCTTGTTGCACATCACTAGCACTTGTAGGCCCAGAAAGAAAACTGGCTTCAGCTGGGCCAGGAACTTTTTCTGACCAGATCCCAGGCTTGCTGCAGACCCTTTTATTTATTTCCCTTGGACCACAGCCTGTGGTGTCACCATCTGCCCCTGGAGCATCAGGAATAATTGAATTCCATGCGAAGTGTTCCCAAAATGGAGTTGATGGGAGCTTGCCTCCATCACACCGCCCCTGAGGCAGTGCACACATTCCCCATCCTCACATTATCCACCCTTCCTTCCTGCTGCATCCTCCCCTCCCTCCTGCCTCCGACTGCAAGGAGGGAAAAGCTCCTCACGCTGAGGGGCCTCGCTTGGCTTTAATGCAGAAGTGGATTGTAATTAGAACCCACCGCCCACGCCGGGGGAGAAGCCGTTTCCAAATGAAGTTTATTATCCTGAGTGAATGCAAGCAAACACATCTCACAGGGAAGCTTTTAAAAAGGCAATTCCTCATGATGTTTAATGCAGTTTTCTGCCCTCCTGGCTGACATTTCAGCCCATCGAACCCATTTTGTGCCTTTTTTCCCGTGAAGAAGCCAAAGAGGGAGGAGGCCATGTGTATTTTTCTAAGCCTGGCCTACACTGGAAGCCACTTGCAGGTTCAAAGTGCTGCTTTGCCCAGTTGCTTATGTGCAAACACGCTGTGAAGCAGTTCATGTCTGCAAAACCTCTGTGGGCGTCAGTCAGCTCCCCGTGGAGATGAATGGGGACGTTCAGGCATCTCAACTATAGTTTCCTGTAGTTCATCAGCTGCACTTGGTAGTCCTTTCTCCAGAGGCTCTCCCATCAATCATAACAGCTGGAGACATGATTTTTTTAAAGTCAGATCTCAGCTGCTTTGGACAGAAAAAAAGCTCATACGACAGAGGCACTTCCTCTGGTATTCTGGGCAGGGAGTAGTTTAAAGCCAAGAGCTGGCTGTCCTTACCTCCACCTCCGAAGGTGTAGCTCCTGCAGCACCCCCAGCAGTGTGTGCTAAAAGCTGTGCAGGTTTCAGGTGGGACCCGAAAAACAGCTGTCAAGAGCAAGACCCCCTGCCCTCCTTCCCACACCGCCAGGCAAACGCCAGCGGTCCCTCCTCCCTGCGGGGTGTACACCCGTCTCCCTTCCCGTGCATTGGGATCTACAAACCACAGCTCGATTCCTAGGAAGACCTTTGCCTCGAGTTGTATTCGTGGTTTTCGTGTCTGCTGCCGCTGTGCGCAGCCTGGGAGGGGACGAAAGGTTACTCTGCCAGCGGGAGAGGGATCCTGCCTCACAAGGAGGGATG
>NW_020884878.1:2287092-2306106 GCF_003945725.1 Corapipo altera
GGCTGAAGTGAAGGAGGACCAGGCTGAAGTGAAGGAGGACCAGGCTGAAGTGAAGGAGGACCAGGCTACAGTGAAGGAAGACCAGGCTACAGTGAAGGAGAAGCAGGCTACAGTGAAGAAGGATCAGGATACAGTGAAAGAGGACAAGGATATAGTGAAGGAAGACCAGGCTGCAGTGAAGGAAGACCAGGCTGTAGTGAAGGAGGACCAGGATACAGCAAAGGAAAGTGACAACTCTGTTGAGAAGAGTGAGCCCTTGACAGAGCCCACACTTGACACGGAGGAACGTACAGAGTGCACCGTTCAGTTGGAGATAACTGATTCAGAGACAGCTCATGAAATAGCCCAGGACAAACTACAGGAAGGGAGCCTACCCCAAACCACAGATGATGTGGAGAGCAGGGAAGCTCCCAAAGCACCTGTTTCGGAGGATCAACCCAACAGTGCCCCTGAAACCACCGAGCTGCAGGAAATCCCCAATATCTGCACAGAGCTGCCTGAAGGGGATGAATCAGAGAAGAGCATAAATCTTCCCAAGGAGTGCAAAGCTGAGGAGACTGTATCAGAGTTCAGCGAGTCAGCATCCAGAGACAATGGAGCGAGTGTGCAGGAATGCTCCAGCCATCAGGTGACATCAGAGGCAAACGTAGGCACCGGCATCGGCGTCGGCATCGTCATCACCATCACTGAAGCTGAGGACTCTGACAACACCGACTCTGACCAGGCCTACGAGCCGTCCCCAGTTCTGCACCAAAATAAGCAAAAAGGGAATAAAAAATCCAACCGGAATGCTGATGTTGGTAAAAAAGAGGGCCCTGAGGCTGGTGGCGGTCCCCAGGCAGAGGACAAAGGTCTGGGCGACCAGGGGCACAGAACTGGGGAGCAGTATGAATTGCTCCTCATAGAAACTGCCTCTTCCCTTGTGAAGGCAGCCATTCAGTCGTCCATAGAGCAGCTGGTCAATGAAATGGCCCTGGAACAGAATAAACACAACAGCTTTCTGTGATGGCAGCTTTGCCCCCAAGAGGAAGAGCAGAGGGAGTGATTTAAAGCTCCATTGGCCTGGGGGTGTGTGTGGAGAGCTCAGAGGGCTCCCAGGGCCAAGGTGTAGTTAATTCTGCATGCCCATTCAGTTGTGTGTCTATGTGAAATGGCTCCTGGGATGTGGGCAGACCCTGCTACATACACTGTGTCCCCTGGGGCCTCAGACAACACCATTGACTGCAGCTGAAAAAATGAAGGTGTTACAGTGACTGTATTTTCATTTATTGGCATATTTATGTCAAGGCTGCATTTCTGCCACCACCCATGCCAGCTTCCCCCACTGTTCATGCTGTAGATCTGTATATACCAGGTGTTTAAAGAAAGGTCCTGAGAGGCAGCGAGTGCCCAACCTGCTGCTGGGCAGGATTCGGAGGCACGCTGGAACAGCTGGAGGTTTGCCTGGGGTGTGTTGGAGATGAAGGAGAGCAAAGCAACTGCAGTGTTAACATGA
This sequence comes from Corapipo altera, assembly GCF_003945725.1. Lineage (NCBI taxonomy): Eukaryota > Metazoa > Chordata > Aves > Passeriformes > Pipridae > Corapipo > Corapipo altera. Next base: position 2,288,588 of record NW_020884878.1, read on the forward strand.
AGACATCACTGTCAGAAGGGCTCAGGCCAGTGTTTAGTGTTGTGAACTGTAGGCATTTGCTACCTACAGGCGCCAGGAGCCGCGGTCACCGTTGCTGTCACATCGTATGAAGCCGGCGGGTTTGCAGCGAGCAGTGTTCTGTGTTCTTCATTCGGCCTCTCCCCCTGCCACGAGCAGCCTGTGCGTCTCCAGACATGTTAAAGTACAGCATCAGCTGCTCGCCTTGCTGATCCCGGGCTGCAGAAATGCCACGAAAGCGACAGCACTTCCAGGAGGGCCTGTTCTTGCACCATTAAGCTCAACGGGCAAAAACTCCCTGCAGCATCACTGGCGTGGGCTGGGCGGGAGCAGTGCCTGCTGCAGGCAGCCTCTTTCCTCTCCCCTCCCTGGCCGTCCTCCCTCCCAATCCTGGTGTCGTGGTGAAGCTGTCCTCAGATGTAGCATATTTTTTTATATATATGGCATGTGATATAAATAGCAGTGAGCTGCATGCGTGTTAGCAGTCAGCATAGTTTGGGTAGCTGCAATGTTCTGCCAGCACTGGAATTGCTTTGATTTGGTCTGGGCACTGCTGGCGTCCCTGGGTGCTGGCGGCAGCCATCCTGCACCGCTCCCCGCTCACCACAAAGCCCGCCTGCCTTCATCCCAGCCCAGGCATCCCTTGGGAAACGTGCATTATGCCCGGCTCACTGCCACCGGGATCCGGCCGGCTCTGGCACGCCATGTAGCTCGCCCTGAAACATGCAGTGAAATGCTGGAGTGATATTACTGAAGTCCTCAGGGAAAAAATCTAGACATGGGGCCTGAGGACATGGCTGGAAAATGCCTGGACAAGCCCATTGCCATCAAAACCCATGAACTGCCCTGCTCCGAGAGGGTTTGCACCGGCATGGCGTGTGTGTGCGAGCACCGCCTCCCACTACAAGCCCTCCGAGAGAAAGGGGCCTTTTAATAATTTGGGATTGTGTCTGCATGGCTGGGATTTATGTCCAGCTGTGGGCAAGGCAGTGTGTTCCTCTGAGAAAATTCTCCTGTGTATTTCTCAGCCGCTACAGAAATAGCAGCCGCGACTGGCACTTGCTCACTGACCATGGGCGGTGCGCTGAGATTTCCCTTCCCAGTGTAGGATTTGGATTCCTGCTAAAATACAAGGGCTGTACATGTCCCTAGTACCTGGTGCACAACCACATTTCAAACCTTGATAAAGCATCTCTGTTGTTACGAGAGGACTGTGAGCAGCGAGAGCCACGGCTCATTTCTGTGCGAGTAAAACTTAAGAAAAATCAGAGGATGTTAAAAAAAAAAAAGTGTCTTCTTTTTCTTCTGTGTACTTATTTATTAAGTTATCAGATATCGATAATTCAATGTGTACAATTTTAATGGCTTTGTACTTCCTACTGGTCCTTCCACGTATTTCGCCATAGTTTTGAAAGGGACTTTTAAAGGACTTTTAGATGTACCTTTGGAGCTGCTGCAGCACCCAAGAAGAGCCATACTGATATTGGGGGTTGCTTATGGAATTATACCGGGCACTGTGGCAGGTCGGGGCTGAGCAAAGGGCTGCTGTGCAGCCCTGCTGGGGTTGGCTGTAGAGGAGGATGTCCAAGTTCTAGTAAATAAACAGAAAAAGACCCCGTGGGGCCAGGCTGTCATCTTCTGTCAGCCCACTAAGCGGTTTCAGTATTGCCTTTTAGGCGAAACATGTCTTCAAAAGAGGAGGAGAATGGCAGAAATGCTTTGGTCCAGCCCTGCCCTGAGACTGTTGCTCTGTGCCCAGGGTTGTGTTTGCATCCTCTCTGTAGCTGGTTTTCTCTCTGTTATAGGTGTACATAGAACTGATGATTATTTCATTAAAGCTGAATGTACCTGTTGTTTTCTTGCCTTGTGATTGAGTGGGCAGCTGTGGAGAGATTTTATATGTGACGGGATTAACTCATGCTGGTGCCCTATTGTGTCCAGCTTTTTCAGGAAGCCGTAGAGTGAGCAGAAAGAAATCCTTAAGTTGGTGGCAGACACAAATTCTTTGGAGGCTTGCTCTTTCTCTGCTCTTTCTGCAACCTTTCCTTCTGGTTGCTGGCTAATCATTTCTACTGCAGAGCCTTGGCTGCCCAGGGACTGCTATAAGGAATTTGTGAGGGATCACAAATCTCTAGCAGCTAAGAAAAGCCATCCTGCTGTCCCATGGGTAAATTCCCTGTTAGATGCCCTGTAGTGCCAGAGGAAAATGTTTGAGGCTCTGCAGACTGACAGGGGTCAAACCCCACTGCCCATGAAATAGCACAGCTCTTGCTGATCCCGCACAGGTGGTTTGGTTTTCTCTGCGAGCCACTGGTTCATGATTCCTGCTCCCAAGGCTTGAGATTGCTGTTCCCAGATGCACAGTTTGGTGCTGATGGGGTCTATTAGAGGGACAGGACCTCGGGAGGGGAAGCAGCAAGTTTAGTGTATCAGCATTTTCTGTGATGGCTCAAATGGACCGCGCATCCTAATTTATTTTTTTGCATAACATCTTCCATGTAATTTCTTTAGACACTACAGCATTCAGATAATATGGGGGGAAGAGGTAATACATATTTAATAGTATTAATACTATTTATTCTTTCAGGTTTACAGAACAAAATATAGGCTCATAACAGCCACTAATGACTTAATTAAGACTCCCTACTCCTTCCTTGTGATTAGGGAGTAGAACATGAATAAAACATTTATTCTTTTGGAGAAGGAATGATAAATTTACTATTGTAAAGGAGTACTGGGCCAGGAAACCTGTGAAGATGTGGCTGTGTGGTTGTGCCAGAGCACCAAAGGGTGGCCTGGGTTTAAGACTGTGTTCTTTGCCAACAGCTGAAATAAACTGGAATAAACACAAAATCATAAAATCATTTAGGTTGGAAATGACCTCTAAGATCCCCAAGTCCCACTGTTAATCCAGTACTGCCAAGGCTGCCATGTCCCCAAGTGCCACATCCACATGTCTTTTAAATACCTTCAGGGATGGTGACTCCACCACTTCCCTGGGCAGCCTGTTCCAATGCTTGGCAATCCTCTCAGGGATGAAACTTTTCCTGATATCCAATCATTTTTATAGCCCCATTCAGATTGCTTTTGAGCTGTCTGGCTCCTTATCAATACAAGAAATTCATTGCTTACTGCTCTCTGAATTATGGAAGTTGTTCTTCTGCTCACCCCACAGACTGTGCTGCTGCTTTTGTCCCAGATGTTTCCAGCGCTCTCCTCACAGCAGGGACAATTTGGCTTTATATTCAACAAGTTCTCTATCCCTGCTTTGGCTGTGTCATTTTGAATGTTTTCATCTCCCACAGCTTTTTTATATTAGCAGCAAAGAAAAGAGTGTTTAAATAGTATAACTCTTGCCCAGAAAGGCTTCCAGGGGGATAAAAAGCTTTTCTGTTATGTCAACACTGAGCTCAGAAGAAAGCAAGCGTATCCACTGAAAGGTTCCTTGTGGAAATTGCTGGTAGACAATGATGGCACAAACAAATACTGTGTTTTCTTTCCTGCCCTGGGACACCCAAAGTGCATTAGAAATGCACAGGGCTGGATCTCCAGCTGCTGGAGGTCACGGCAGCTCTGTAACGCTTCAAAGGACCAACTCTCCCATAGCCAGGAACCTACTGTTTGAATCCAAGATGCAATCCCTGCATAAATGATGGACATTCTCATATGTGTCCTTATGTATAAATGAAAATCCAGTTGTAGGTTTTGTTGGTTTTTGGTTTGGTTTTTGAGGGTTTTGTTGGTTTGGTTTTTGGTTTTTTTTTTCCCACAAATGTATGTAAGAAATTGAGTAAACTCATGAAATACACAGAAATCCTGGTCAGCACTTGGGATGGATGGATAGATGGATGGATGGATGGATGGATAGATGGATGGATGGATAGATGGATGGATGGATGGATGGATGGATGGATGGAAGCCAGACCCTGCTGACAGACTCATGTGTTAGGGCAATGAAGCCCTAATACTGCCTGTCTTACAGCTAGAAGCTTTCAACATGAGTAACTCAAAATGACGAAGTGCTCCAAGAAAACAGATTGATTTAAATAATTGCTTTAATATGATTTTACCTCTGCAGTTCTATTTCCCAGAGAAATGGTTCGTGTTAGCTCTTGTTGCGTGGTATTAAAATAATGAAATATTTCCATTTGCAAACAGATAAAATCTTAACATTAAATATGATTTAAAAAAAAACACAAATCAATCAGAGGATGTTATTTTTTACACAGTTATTTAAGCAACAATATAGGTTAACATTTTTTAGGAGGCACAGCTTTCATGTGTCTTTCTTTTTGCAGAAAATTGCGAAGAGTGCAGTTCTTCCTTGCCAAATTATGGGATGCTGCTGTGGGGTCAAAGTCCTTTTAGCTGAAAAGTGGGTTTCAGCAAAAATACCCAAACCCAGCATTTTAAAATAGGATTTTTTTTATATAAAAACTGACAAACAGGCTGATTACAAAAGGGAGGGAGACGTTAGGAAAACACATTTTGCAATTCAGATTGCCAAGATGAAAGTATCTGGCTGGCAGTCACCCTGTCAGTCCCTAAGTTAGACCTCGCAGAGATCAGTCTTCCAAACCTCTTTAATCTGGAGGAGGTGACATCCCCCCACCAAGGTGGGTGCCCCAGCTGGGTCCCTTCTGCAGGTACCGGTGTCCTTTCAGGTGGTGCCTTTCCCGTGCCAAGTCCCGGCATGGGACACACTGTGCATGGACACACTGAGCACCACTTTGCCGCTGTCCCCGAGAGAAAATTTAAATCTGGAGAGGGATGTCACCTCCGTGCTCGAACACCAGTCGCTCGTGTCACATTCGCTCTCTCCATTTGCCGTTTCAGTGAAGACACGAGGCTGAGGAGCCGATGCGTCAAGGCTCGGTGCTGTGAGAGCTCCGCGTGACGGGAGACTGGTGAGATGGCAGCTGGGTGGGAAGCGCAAGTACTCCGACTCCTACGGAGCTCCTGAGCATCCCCACAGGGAGGGAAGGAGGAGCAGCGCATCCCCTCGCTGCTGCCGGCAGCCTCAGCCGCTCGCTCTCTGCCTGCCAAATGCTCCCAGACTGCTGCTGCACGAAGGCGTCGGGCCCTGGCGCAGCCCAGACAGCCTGTAGGTGAATTTGCATCCCATTTGCTAGCTGGAGCAAGGCGGGGAAGGCCGAGGCGCTGGAAGCTTCTCGTCCCGCATCTCCCCTGGAGCGTGTGGAGCAGCCGTGAGGCCGCGGGCTGGGGGGTGTGCAACAGGCACAACAGGAACGCACAGCTGCACCCCGCTCATTAGGGCGGTGAGTCAGAGCCTCACGACCGCACCGCGGGGGTAAAAACAGGCTGGCAGGGGATGCTCGGCCCTAATGACAGGCCTGGGTGCCTGCTCTGCTGGCTCCGGCGGTGCTGCGGGGCGGCGGGGGTGACCGCAGCCGGAGCGGGTCCCTGCCGGGGTGGCTGCGGGGACAGGGGTGACGCTGAGCATCAGCCTCCGCCCCCGGCGCTCTCGGTCGGAGCCTGGCGAAGCTGCACGCCCACCGCTGGATCCCTGTCTTGGTGGCTGACACCACGGCCCTGCCTGCCAGGGGGTTCTTCTCCTACATCCATCACTCCCGATGCCTCATAGCACTGGTTTCCCTGTCCTGGTGCCTACATCCTGAAAATGGTGGGTTGCAAATCCAGCACCAGGAGGGACAGAGACCTTTATACAGTGTTTTCTTAGGCTGTTTGTCCCAGTAACAGGAGGATTCACGTGGACTAAACATTGCCTGGTTGCTGCATTGCCCTATGCATCGCGGGAGGTACACCCAGCCATGGGCTGCTGTGCTGCCTGGAACCCCACAAGACTTTCCATGGGCATCTCAGCTGAGGTGAAACCCAGCCTAATGTAGCAGAGAAGGCTGTAGAGCTTTGCTGCGCCATTGTTCAGAGGGTGCAGCCTCTGGTTTGGAATAGTTAGTGGAAACATTTCCTCTGGTAGGCTCTTTTGAAGTTGTGTCATTACTGTGTCCTAATGAAACATGCAAATCCTGTAGGTGCTGCGATTGCATCTCAGGGAACTCAGTCCTGACACAGCTCTGGTTGTAAATATTTAACTGGCATATAATTTAGGGCACATCCATCCTCATTACCTTTTTACTCCCAATTTCTAATTGCTCAGAATATATTTTCCTAGTGCTGCAAAGCCTGCTCAGTTGCAGCCCTTTTTGGCAACCCTAGACAAGAGGGGAAAAGGAAAGGCTGAGTTTTATTAAACAGGGAATCTGAAGATCGTGGTAGTGATATGGCACAATCTGTGGGAGGTCTTTGACAAGCCAAGAGGAAACCTCCTGCCTTGGCCACTGACAGCCCATGGTCCCATTCAATGATGCTGAATTGCATATGCTGAGGTCACTTTTCACTGCACTTCTGAAGGTGTCACTTACACAGGATTAATACTTTCTGCCTCCAAAATAGTAGAAAACTGTTCAGTATCAGCATTACACTAAAGAGTAATGAAAATGAGAGCTCACAATAGCAGTACTTCATAGTCTTATTTTTAACTGCAGTGCTCACTGCTTCAGGTTTACATCCCAACAGCAAATTTCCTTTCCCTGTTCCACCTCCTCAGTGTGCACAAACATCCCAAACCCCTCTGGCAAGGGGCACTGCACCCACAGAGGGCATGCCAGCCCTTCCACACCCCCTGCACGCTGCCTTCACCCGACTCTGCAGTGATTTGACAGACAACATGTGAGTGAAGAGCCTGCCCGAAGGGCTGCTGCAGCCAGATGGCAGGAGACACGTGTTTTACCCACAGTCTGTGCAGGAGGTAAAAGGAGCTGAAGGATTCTTTATCCTGCATGGAGTTGGGGTGAACATGGCCTGGCCATCAGCATCACCTCCAGGCAGCAGCAGGGAAATGCCAGTGTCACTCTGCCCTAGATGACCAAAAATTCAAGATGGAAGAGGTAATATCTGAGCATTTGCAGATGAATGCTGGAGGGGACGAGTTACCTTTTAAGCACAACTTGCACACAAGTAACAGGCACAGAAGTCTTGCTCCTCTGACACCAGTATTTCAGGAAAAGTTCAACCTAATGCTTTTGTTGCATGAGTGCTACTAAACCACATCGCCAGCCACCACAGCAGGTAGGGAAAAGCAAGTTTCTCAGTAAAATAACCACACCCCATGCTGCAAGGGGGATAAACTTTTGTCCACACACTTTACTGCACCCTAACCAGCCCAAGAAACCCGGCCCCTGCTGGACTCTGTTCACCATCAGAGTACTAAAAATAATTCAAAATATTTCAAATTACCTATCTTGAAATTGTTTATAATGTTCTCTGGTGGCTGAGCCAGCTTTCAGACCAGCACCTAGATACATGATGACAGCCACTGCAGAACTTACTGGCATTTCAGAGGTTAATTTGAGCTCAGTGAGGAGTCTTCTCATGCTCAGGGGCTTTGGCAGGGATCTGAACCCCAATCTTCCCATCTTTACATAAAACATGAGCTGCAGAGCCCACAAAGCACTTCAATGAATGTGGTTCATCAGCTCAATACCCCTGATGATGGGATCCCTTCACAGCACAGGACAGACGTCCAGGGATCCCCTGGAATTTTGAGACTTCCAGCCTTAAAGTATTCTCACCCTGGGTCTTTCTTTGCCTAAGCCTATGTGCATCTATCAACCAATTACAGATATCCAGATATTCTGAACACTGTGCCAATTTCTTTTAGGGTTTTATGAAAAAAAAAAAAAAAGCAACAAAACACTACAAGAAATTAGTATTTGCCAAACCCAGCCGTGCAAGTTGGGCTGATTTCCAAGAATGCACCAGCATAAAGGTTAAGCACTCAGTAATTCAAGTGCCTTCCACATACAGTAATAAAACTTCTCATGATGTATCCAGGAGCAGCTGCTGCCCTTGCTTAGCAAATGTAACTGCCCTGTAAAATTATTTTCCATTCATAAGACTTGGAGAGAATGATATTTTCATGTTAACATAACTCAGAGCTGACGACTTCTGTCTCCAGCTTTTTCTGTGCTTTAATTATAACAGCGCTTTAATGTTTGCAGTAGAAAACTGCTGAAAAGGCATTTCTTGTATTGCAAACGATGCAAAAAATGCCTTTGGCAGATGTTTGATGTCACAGATGTTCAGCACCACAAAGCTTAACCAAAGTATACCCTAAAAGGGGGTGTGAAGGTAACAAAAAATAATCTTTTGTAATGTTTCAAAGACATACAGGGGACCCACATGACACAGCCCAGGTTTTGGTGTGATTTTGGCTTTGCTGGTGTGTTTGCAGTCAGCAGCATGGAGTCACTGCCACAGCACATACACAGCACAGCACATACACGGCACGTACAGCTGAGGGACACTTGGCTCCTCTACGCAAGACCATAGTTTTTATTAAAGCTCCCTTTTTAATGGGCAAGAGGTGAACAAAACAGTCCTGCCCATGCCCCTGAAGATGAGCAGCATGTCCTAGAGGTGCCTTCAGCACTGCTGCTGCTATCCTTGCTACTGTCCCCGCTGCTGTCCCCTGTACTGAGCTCTATTACCACTACCCTGTTATCTCCGCAGAGACATCAAAAGCCCTTTGACTTTCAATACCAATTACTTCAGGCAAGTTAGGCATCTAGTCAACGATCCAAGGTGCTTATCTAGTGACTGAATAGTAGATATTCAGTCTCTCTACAGCTACAGCCACCTCAGCAGACAGACACTCCTCCCTGTTTTTAAATTAAATGTAGGAAGCAGAGGGGAGCAAGTAGCACCCAGAGAAGCCAGCCCACTTGGTAAAGTGGCACATGCAAATAGGGAATGATCATAAAATACCTTTTTTTTTTTTTTTTTTAAACCCATCATGTAGAAATAGAGGTCAGTGGAAGCCTGAGGGCATTTGCCCCAATTACAGGCAGCCCGTGCTGGATGTGATTTAGCCGATGCCATTAGCCTGGGAGAGACGCAGACGGCTCACTTCTAGGAAATGTTCTGTGTGAACCGCTGCGTGCTCAGATGCGGCATCCACAGGCCTGGGTGTCAGCAGTGCTCTGTTTGTTTGCTTGCGTTAAAGAAAGGCTTCTAAAGCAGAGTTAAAACGCGTTCTCACCAGGCCCCCTTTAATGGGTACACACAGTGAGGAGCACTGGGGCTAGCAGGGAAGCACACCCCAAACCACAGCCTGCATTTTGTAACATCATCTGGGCAGGCTCAGAGCCTGTTTGTTTTGCTCCTTTGTCTTCAAACACAATTTGGCAGCTCTCGGTGGCCAACCCGTCCCCTGGAGTGTGTAGCTGCCTGCCCAGGAGAAGCAGCAGCCGCCCTTACAAAGACCTCAGATGGTCTTTTAATTCAGCAGTGATTTAATTGCTGCACTTGCTCCAGGACAGTTTCAAAGAAGATGGCTCAAGGGTCCCGACTACAAAGAGCTTTGGAGCAGGCATTCTGACTGTAAACTGTTCTAGCTATTGTTCAGGCTCCCCCTTTCCAAAGGCAATGACTCGGCTCCACCAGGACTGGCAGGGAGCCTCCAGCTTCTCAAAAACTGGGTAATGAGATTATGGGAGCAGCTCACGAGGCTTTTGCTCTGAGCTGCAGAAGAGACCTTTGCGCTCTAAGAACTTCGTGTGCCTCCTCGGGGCCTTGTGATTAAGAGCATCTTTGTGGGATGGGCTGGAGCCTATCTGGCAGGAAGCCTGGGATATTTCAGGTAAAAAAACTAGAGAGGGACGAAATATGAATCCAAGAGGAACACATACAATTTTAAACCCCTTTAAATCTGAAGTTAATTACCCTTCAGATAACAAGCAATGATAAATGAAAGGCTGAATGGGGCTTTGAGGAACGTGGTCCAGTGAAAGGTGTCTCTGCCCATGGCAGGGGGACTGGAACTAGGTGATCTTTAAGATCCCTTCCAAATCAAACCATTCTGTGATTACATGAAAGGCAAAAAACTTGCATGTCACCATTTTATGGTGGCTCTGCAAGCAGAGAAGAAATAACATATTATATGTTTGCTCTTAGCAAATACACAGATTGTAATATTTAAGACCGTGTTTGCTCCAAGCTGTTTATAGAGTCAGAAATCATCTTCACTCAGAAAATACAAGTGCAGTATTTAATCCTGTAAACACTTAGGTGATGATATGACTCCTCTCCAAGAAGAGAGAACAGCTTCTTTGCAGCTTTCCTTCCTCCTTGCAGAGAAGGTGGTCCAATAATGAGACATGGTCCTAGAGGGGCATCAAAATCTGTCTCTGCTCATGCAGTAGTGGTTAACGAGGGAGGAGTAGGAAGGAGGAAAAACACATGCAAATCCCTAGAGTTTAAAAGTAAATTTAGAAGACTGTACTGACGAGGACTCCAGGGCTTGTCAAAGTGAAGGTTGCCACCCCTACATCAACACTGCCAGTTCTCTTGAAAAGAGCAGCCTTATGGCTCCTGCACATATTTATGCAAAGATATATTAACTGCAGTTATACAACACGAACTTCAGGATTCATCTCCTTGAGATATTTATTTTCAAACAAACTGTTTGGGAAACACAATACACATTTCCCTCTACATTTCCACCCATCTGGTTTCAGAAAAGCAATTCTATGGGATACAAACAGTCCTAGGCACCGCACAAAGTATTAGACAATGTTTAAACCTCACACCCAGCGGTACAGTATTAACTCTAGTAAAGCAGAGCAGGAATAAGTTCACATTCAGGAAAAATGTAACCAAGTTACACAGAGGCTTCCAAGAAGGACTTAGATGGGAATTAACTAGAGAAGTTAGAGAAGTAAAAAAGCAAGTACACAAATCAAAGTACACAGTCCTTCACAGTTATCTCGGGGGTGAGGGAAATGGTGGTTGAACAAAATCTGCTGCAGAGAGCAGCCACTCCCTAGGTGGAAAACGCCAAAATATCCAGTTTCAGCATCTGAAGGCAACACAGGGGGAGAGCTACTCTACCAGGATCGTATCAACACTTTCTTGGATGAGATCTGACTCCAGTATACATTCATCTAAGTGGTCTTGGGACAAACTGGAGCTCTTACCCACACTCTCGCTGTCACAGTAAGGATGAAACCTGGGGGTGGCGGGGCTCTCCAGCCTCTGGCAGCGGCTGTATTTGTGCTGCTTCCCCCTGTGCGTGTACATGTGTTCCAGCAGCTGGCTCTTCCGGAAAAATGTGCGGCCGCAGACAGTGCAGATGATTTTCCTCTTTCTTGAGAAAGAAAAGTTACAGTTCAGCTCCACCGGTTCGTGGTCCTTGGAGATGAGGGAGAGCTGGCCGATCTGCAGAGGCTCCAGGTCGCTGCAGCTTGGATGCTCCAGCTGATGTTCATCCTCCTTGAGGAGGAAGGCCCTGAGCCGGTGGTCGTCCCCAGCCTCCCTGTCCTCAGCCAGAGGCTGCACCTCGCCCAGGTCGCTGCTCTCCAGGATGGAGGCCGGCACTCCGAAGGGCAGCGAGCCCGAGACGTGGGTGTGCAGGTGCTGCCGCAGCCCCCCCCGGGAGTCGAAGCGCTCCCCGCAGTAGTGACACAAGTGCACCTTGAGGCTGGCCTTGGCAAAGATGGGGCTGGCCACCTCCGGAGAAGGAGGGGTGCAGCTCTGGGACACCACGGGCTCCAGGTCGCACCTCTCCTGCTTTATGGAGACCGAGAGCTTCGGACGCTCCTCTGCCGGCTTGGTGAGAGCGGCGGGCGGGGCAGAGGGGCGAGCGACCTGCTGGCCCAGGGGGCCATCGTCCAGGCCGATGGCCAGGGACAGCTGCAGCTGAGGGTGATCGCCCTGGGCCGCAGACCTGCCGCCCGCCTTGGGCAGGCTGTCCTTCGCTCCCAGGCGTTCCTTTGCCAGTTTGTGTGCCGTCGAGATCTGGATCCCGTACAAGTTGGAAGACTGGACCGGCTCTGGGGAGAACGCTTGGTTCATCTCGATAGCGATGTGGGAGAGGTGGTCTGCATGGAGAAAGCGGATGCCCTCCTCCAGTCGGCTCTGGCTGACGGTCTGCTTTGGCCCTTTCCCAGTGTACATGATATGTAACAAGTAGCTAAATATGTCAGGCTGGATGTCTGTTGGCTGAATCTTTATGCATTCGCTGAAACAAAACAGATGATTAAGTACATACAGGGATCCAAGCTAGCATTACCTGCCCATTAGCTGTCAGTGCTGCTGCCTGCCTCCCGGTTTACGAGCAGCACTCCCCGCCAAGCCCTGCAGAAGTGCATAAGCCCTGTTTGCACAGCAAAGTGCCTGAGCCTGCATTCATCTCTGTAACTCTAAAGACCATGTGCACAACCACAGCTGGGGACGGTGCGAGTGGCCAGCTCCTGGTCACCCCGTCACTCGCATGCAGAGCCAACCGCAGCTGTGTGGCACCGCAGTGATGCCCTGCAAGCATCACGAGGGTGTGCCACTCCAGTAACACCAGGCAAAGAATATCTGTGTGTTTAAGTAATAAATTCAGCTGCTGCTGCTGTGTAATCTTTATGAGCGTTGCGCTTAAGTGTCAGCAAACAACATTTATAGGGAAAGGCAGTGAACTCATCTCACTTCCCGCCAAAGGGTGGCACGGCTGATCCTAAGGCTTATTTTGCGATGGTGGTGGAGGCCATGACCCTCAAAAAGGAAGGGGAATGGAGAAAGGTCTGATCCACTGCAAGCACCAAGCTCCAGGTCAGAGGCCAGACCTTGGCATCAGTGTTGTTATACCTGCAGAACCACTCCTGACCTGGCCAGGTGAAGCATCTCAACAACAGCTTGAAATGAACTGATGATCTCAGTCTTGGCCCTTATCTGCCAGAGTCTGAAAAGCAGAACTGCAATAAGGCTACAGCTTCTCGATTACTTCAAGCCCATGGATCCTGCCAGAAGTGACAGTCCCAACCAGCCAGCTTGCCTACAACCTAATGCAAAGTAGTGGACATGGGCAGAGGAGGTACCAGGTTATCCCTGGATTCCAAACCTGCAAGGTTCTCACTGCAGGAAACCAGTGGTACTTACATGTTTATTTTATCAGGTCACACAAATGTCTCATCTTCAAAATGCAGGGCCTGATGTTACCAATGCTGACTAAGAGAGTGGTTTTAAAGGACAGCACGTTCTGGACTGGGAATGTTTAGGGAGCCAAGGCCTGTGGTGGGTTAGGAAAATAATATCAAGCCATCTAACATCTCCACTTACAGTCTTTTAGAGTCTGATGCCTTTAGAAAGGAAAAAAAGCAGAACATTGAGAGTGATTAAAGGATAGAAGTGTGTGTTCTTACCTTGTCTGATGAATAAATATCATCTTAAAATAGTTTGAAAAAGCAGCAAGCACCGCTCTGTGGGCTTTGAAGTAAACATCTCCAATGGCAACTGTGCAGTCACACAGAAAGCCAAACTCTCGCTGCATGTTCAGCTGCTGGAGGAGGAGGACGCTGTGGCCAGTGGTATCCATGGCGTGCCTAGGAGCAAGAGAACAAGATGTTTGTCTCATGAAGAAATCACAGAGCTCCCAGAGGCTCAAATGTGGGTTTCTCACCACTGAAACAAGTTGGGCGCCTTTCACGGAGCTTCTTCCCTCCTCCAGATGGTCCCCGCACCCCAATTCAATAGTTTCTCCTACTGATACCACCGCTGGTACCCAAAATCACGTTCAATGAGCTCAAAAACCTTTCGGGGACTTTTCCATCTGCCCAGCTACGCTCGGAGCTGCTTCTCCCGCCGATTAACTACGCTCCGTGGGGTGCCAGCACTAACTTTAAACCCGGCTCGCGTTTTCCCGCTGATCCGATGGTGCTTTCCACTGCCCCGCGGGGGCACAGGGGGAGCGGGGCCGGCGGCGGGGCCGAGCCCGGCGGCTCTCGCACAGAGGAGCCCTGTGCGCCCAACAAAGCCCCCATTGTGCGGGGCTGAGCCGCCCGCGCCCCGCCTCGCCGGCGGCCCCTTTGCAAATAAACGCTGATATTTGCTATTGTTTCAGCAGAAAATTATTGGGGGGGGGGGGAGGGGGAGGGGGGAGCGAACGACACACAAAGAGGGAGGCGGCGAGCGCGGCCTCCCCGGGGAGCGGGACCAGCGCCCTCCCCTCCTTCCCCTCCCTCCCTCCCTCCGTGCCGGCCCGGCCCCCGCTTACCCGCCAGGAAGCGCCGAGGCCGCCCGCCCCCGCTAGCTCGCCCGGCGGATGGGGTGGGCGCTGCCCCCCCGCGCTTCCTGCCGCCGCCGGGGCGGGCAGGGCTGGGATGGGCTGGGATGGGCTTCTCCTGGAAAAAGTGAGCGCGGCCCCTGCGCGCCCCGGCGGTGCGATGGGCGCGGCCCCTGCGCGGCCGCAGCTCCTGAGGGACGGAGGGAGGGAGGGAGGGAGGGAAGGAGGGATCGTGGGCACCCCCGTGGGGGGGATTTTTTTGGGGAGGGGGTGTGTTTTCCCCTGGGCTCACCCGGGGCTGAGGAGACTTTGCTTGTCGGTGGCACAGTATGGCGTGCTGAGCACCTCGGCCGTCGGTATAAAAGTGGATTTTTTTGTTGTTGTTGGGCTGGTTTTTTTTTTTTTTTTGTGGGTTTTTTTTTGGGTTTTTTTTGTTTTTTTTTAACGGAAAAAACAACTGTGGAAGGGAGCTTTCCCCGGCCTGCCCGCTCGTGAGAATGGATGTGAAGATACGATCTGGCTTCCTCACCAGTGTCTGCGGCCTGGGCGCTGCTTTAACCACCACGAATCCTGTGGACACACCATTTCCCTGTCAGGCCTCCCCCCGTCTCTCGCTGAGGCTAAACCAGGGGTTGTTTTAGGCGAGAGCAGCTGCTCTGCGTGAGGTGCCTGGCAGAGGAGGGGGCACAGGTAGCAGTGCCACCCTCACCCCTATCACTCGGCCACCAGCTGCCCCTCCTGAGCGTCCCCCTGAGCCCCAGCCGGCTGCTCTGGTGGTCAGTACAACCTCTGAGGTGTCTTTACAATGAATGTAACCAAACTGCTTTCTCAACCTGTTTAAACTTCCAGTCTGTCCAGCCTCCTGCTGCCACCAGGTTAATTTGATGTCCACAGGTTGTTTCTCAGCTGGAAAAGGCAGTGAAAATCGCTATATGTGTGCTTTTGTCATGATTTTGGTGAAGTTTCTAAGATCTGTCACCCCCACCTCTTCCATGGTGTCTCTCCTGGCTCAGAGCCTCTGCAGAAGACATTCAGAAGACCTCAGATTATCCCTCTTGGTTTTCTCTCAGCATTTGATATTTTTTAGCCTGTTGTCCTATTGCATTCCCATAACTGCAATTCCTGAATATTTAGGGCAAATAATGCCCCCGGCCCCCCAAATCCAGCAGTCTATGAGACTGTTTCCAGGTGGCCTGAGCCTGAGCAAAGGATGGAGATGGGCTCAGAGAAAATAAAGTGTAGGCTTCAAAGCATTTTGATCCATGCAGTGATTGCTGCTTATCCCACTGGCCAGCACAACTTTCTCTTTTCCATTGCCCTATGTTTTATTTCTTCTGTTTCTCACGGGAGCTCACAGGACTCGGGGACAGTCTTTCCCTCCTGTGTTTGCGCAGCAGCAGGATTGAGAGATGATGAAGCTATAATCCTGCTTCTCCTGTAAATATCAGTAGCTACTTTTCTTCTCTGCAAAAGGTTGGCAGGAGGTGGCTCAAGGTTTTGTACCGTGCTCTGGGTTATTTAACATATTTATTAATCCGTGTACAGAGCGAGTTGCTCTTTGCAGATGGCACGTTATTTATTTAAATGATTAATTATTTACATGTTATTTAGGTTGACCCTAGTCCAAAGAGGACTTTGAAGAGCTTTAGAGAAGCTGGAGCCAAACTGATGGAAGCGATGATGAGGAATGAAATCTGGTGTTTTGCTATAAAACGCAGGTGATGGTATCACACACCTCAGCAGATAATAAATAAATAAATAAATAAATAAATAAATAAAGGAAATTGGAAAGGCAAGTGTGGTGGGACTGCAGTGAGAGAACGGGGGCAGTGAGAAAGGGGGACTCCCTTTTGCCCCATCTTACTGGAGGTGGCAGAAACCCTGCATGGGCAGTCTTGGCTTCTGTAAAGAGCTGAGGAGAAAAAGACCCTTGAGCCATGAGGAAAGCAACTTTTCCGTGTGATTTGAAAACCGTGACGGTATCAGCTTATGGAGGGCATTTACTTAACTTCCTATAAAACAGGAAAACCTACAAAGAAGTAGTACTGTGGGGGTCCCTCCACCTTCTGTGGGGGGTGGTGCCTTACAGCCACAGAGGGTTTTTTTTTTTTCCCCTTGGCACTGCTACTACCCCTGAGACAAGGCAGAGCGAGAGGAGAAACAAGGGGATTTTTTTTGAACTGCATTCTGAAAGACACATTTTGAAAGCTCCCGTTTTATTCTGTAGCGGGTAGAAAATCCCCAGACAAACTCAGGAGGAAGGACTAGGATTTTGTTAATTGGGTTTGTACTGTTTGCTTAAATGGTGGAGGGATGCTTCAGCAAAATCTTAGAGGTCACTGAAGCAGGGATGGATGCTGGTACATTTTAACATTATGGCATTTTATTTTGTTGCTTTTTTGTTATTTTTGTAATTTTCAAATTTGTAATAAAATCTTTTAACTTTGCTATGATTAAGTTTGCCCTTTTGGCTTGTCTGAAGATAAGAGGGATCTTAGTTGCAGCAACATAAAAACAATGGTATCTCTAGAAACTGTGTCTGAATGACCGAGCTGTGCAGATTAAACAGTTCTAGTGCTTACGCTGAATCACAAATGTCACTTTGGGGGTGGAAAAGTCAAGTGGCAAGACCGGGAGGAAAGCCTTCCCTGGCTTATGTTTTCTGTCAGATCTGTGGCAGGTAGCAGAGGAGTCGGAAATCCCACTTGCTCACATGGGATAGTTCCTGAGAAGCTGGATGCTGTCAGACAGGCGAGATCCAGAGACTGGTGGGAAGAGGGCCTGGGACAGCTCCTGGGAAGATGAAAAAAAGCGCTGTCCTCAGGCTCTGTGACAGAGTGTGGCGGTGGCTGCCAGCCCTGTGCTCCTGCATCACCGTGAAGCTCCAGGAGGGCGGGCGGTGGTATGAACGTGTGAAATCGCAGCGAGAAGGAGATACTTTCTCACGCAGCTCGCAGTAGTTTTCTCGCCTTTAAACTGTCCCACGCGGGGGCCGCGGGGCTGCGGGTACAACCCCCCAGCGCCGGACACCCACACGGGTGACCGGAGCCTCCCCGTCCGCACCAGTCACCGCTGGTCTGAGGGGAACGGAGAGACACCCCGATCCGTGGAGCGAGCCCGGGTGCGCGGGGAAGGGGCGGATTCCCGGGGCCGGGAGAGCAGCGGGGCGGGACAGCCCGGCCGCGGGGTCCCGGTGGGCGCCCGCCGCGGGTCCGGGGGGCTCCGCCAGGGGCCGGGCTTGCGGCACACGGGGAGGGGGCGCCGGCAGCGCCAGCCCGCGCCGCGCCGCGTCCCCGGCGGCATGGGAGGAGAGCGGAGCGCGGCAGGGAGCCGCCCGCCGGGGCCCGGCATTGGCGGCGGGAGGCGCAGCAGCGCTGGCAGCGGCGGCGCCGGGAGCCGCGGCCGCCGAGGG
>NW_020884878.1:2306506-2370463 GCF_003945725.1 Corapipo altera
CGAGCGGCGGCGCCGCCGCGGCGGGTCCGGGTCCGGCTCCCGCCCGCCTTCCCTCCTTCCCTCCCTCCCTCCTGCACTGCCGGGGCCGCGGCGGGCGCGCTCCACCTGCGGGGCGGGCGGGGGTCGGGGGATGCCGCGCTGGGGAGCGAGAAGCGGCCTAGGGAGGTGCAGGGGCGAGAGGCGGGGAAGGAAGGGCACCGCGCCGCCCGGGTGGCTCCGGGGCTCGAAGTCGCGGTAAACATCTCGGGTGCCGCTATCGCGCCCGGCGCCGGCCCCCCCCTTCCCGGTGGGTCCCGCCGCTTCTCTTCCTTTTGTCTTTACGAAATAAACACCCCAAAACTTCGAGCGAGTTGCGGTGGTTCGGCGAAAAACGGAGCGGAGCTGCAGCCCCAGGGAATGCTCCACCCTGCCAGGCGGGAGACTTGGGTTTCACTCGGGGCTGGCAGCGCGCTGGATCGCCTCGGAGGCGGCTGGAAAGGAAGGGGAATACTTTTGTCACATAAAAAAACAAGCCCTGTGCCGCTCTGGGAGCGGTGTTGTAAAGTCTCGTTCCTCAAAGGACTCCTCTTTTCTGCTCGGATAGAAAGGTAGTAAAGAGAGTAAAAGGGACTGAAAACGCTGTGGGTTTGGGGCTGGGGTTTTACTCCTTTCTGTTTTTCAGGATTTTTTTGTTTCAGCTGACAGATGAGTGCCGGTTCCTCTTGACACGTAGGCATTTGGTAAATGGGTAGCATGGCTTGGATGCTGCTTAATATTTGGATGTTTACTGGCAGGTTATGTCACTTGCTTGCATTATTTCCCCCGCACTAGAGTATCGCGAGGCACAGTGCAAAACTATCCGGGGTTGCAACAGTGCGGTGTTCCTTAGGCATTTAATTACATTAAACAAACATTCCTTTAATTAAAGGTGTTTGTTTAACATTCCTCATTACAGCTCTTGGAAAAACCCACACAGCAGCCATGAGCAGGGGGATGCGGGCTTCTCATTTTTACCAAATTACAAGTTAAGCTTTCATGGCGAGTGGGGGAGAGGCGTTGGGACCATATGGCCGTGGGGAAAACTGGCCAAACACAAGCGGTTGCAGCACTGGCAGAGATTTTCCTAGGCAGCAGCACAGCGAGTTGACAAGCTTGTGGAGAGATTTTTGGGTGACTGGCCAGAAAACTTGAGGAGTAACAAGTAGTATTAGTTGCACTCTGCTGATGTTTGAGGTAACAGGGAACCAGCAGGCACCGACCTGCGGGGGTTGGATGCAGGTAATGAAGACATGGGTTTGTGCTGCGTGGGACGCTCAGAGAAGTAATAGAAGACACTTCTTCCTAGTAGCCGGAAAGTTTTGTGTGGAATAAGATCACAGACTTAACAGATGCTTCAGCTCTGCTTGCACAAGTCTTTTCTTCATCAGACTCAATTACTGTTGTCACTGGCACAGGAATTTGCAGTGATTATGTTGAGGGTGCTCATGCCAACCAGAGATTTAGGTTTTTAGATGCTTTCTTACTTGAATGTGAGAAGCTGCTTCTTTCACAGATTTCCATTCTTGCTGACAGTGGAGAGCCCTGAAAATCCAGGATGGACAAAGCCATAGTAGCTATTTACCTGCTGGATGGAAATAAAATAGCTGCTCAGAACTGAGATAGTGAAAGTTACCTGATAAAAGCCTGGTGTCCTTTCTCTTAGTTGTTACAGCTGGACCTCCCACTAGAGTCCTTCCAGACCTCACACTCGTGTAGCATGAGAAGCCATGTGTTCATTTTTCAGTTTGACCAGTGGTTCCCCAGCGGTTGGGTTGTCCTGCTCTGCCTCTGCTTGGGCACCATAAACACCATCACCCAATGCTGCGGACACAGCATGTGGGCACAACAGCTGACATAATTTGCATGAAGACCGTTTATATCTTCCTATTTGTCTGGTAATTTTTTCTTTTTGTGTCCTGTGTCACTGCAGAACTCCAGAATTCACTGGCTGTTGCCTTTTTTACCCATATTAAACTTATTTCATTGGATGGAGGCCTTAGTAGCCTTATTTTCATTTTTAATGTGCTGAAAGTAAAATGTGAAACATTTAAGACCAGAAAGAGCCAACAAAATCTGTAGTTTGACGTATATCTCACAAGTTACTGTGCTTCATTCATGTGCATCCAGCAAGTTGTTAAAGTGAAGTCCAACCTGTATTTAGCCAGGGATGCTCTCCTGGAAGGCACGTGTGACTTCATTTGAGGGTCTCAAGACATGGTTAAACCACCAAGATGCCTCCTGAAGTTGAAAATCCGTGTACCTCGGAGAGCCTAGGTAAAAAGGCTCATCGTTCTGCCACAAGGCATAAATTGGGTATAATTTTTTTCCCCACTAATTGTTTCTTTTAAACATATCATTACCGTGTTGCCTGGCAGCTGTAAAGGTGACAGATAAAAGATAACTGTGAGTTTCTAGAGTAGTCCTTTGTGGCTAGCAAGTTACTTTAAAGGACTGCATGAGGTCTTTCTAGTACTTTTACTCCCTAGAACTGATCTTAAGTTGTTTGAAGTTGAGATGGGGCTTTAGCACAAACTCCCTTTTCTTAATTTACTCTGTCAAGCTTTTATGACACTGTATCCCATGTCTTTCGAGGAGTGTTCTTACCTAAGACCATGTAACACATCTTAATTGATTCTCAGTAAGCAGCTGAGAATCATAACTTGCTAAATTTTGATGTCTGTTTCTCATTTGTGGACACGGAGGCTGAATCAGTGGAGAACTGCTGGCTGAGGAGGGGATCGAGCAGCCCCAACAGCTCGTGGTTGGGGGTTTTGGAACATCTGACTTTTCCCTGGTTCAGATCTAGCCCAAGTGTCATAAAACTTGGTTCTCTACATTGTCCAGGAGTCTGTTTAAAATGAGTTGATTCAGCCACTAGGATGTGTCTGAAGATTAGATTGGAATCATATTCCCAGCTAGCATGCCTGAAGGCAGCCGATTGGAAGGGCTATGGGGGAGGGTAAATTATACCTTCAGTCCTTCATAGCCTGAATAATGGAGCTTAATTACATTTTCCCTGGCAGAACATGGATTTCCCATAGTTGTGTTAATTCATGACCTAGGCTATGCTTGCACTGCGAACTTAGCCACTCTTGAGGTGGACGGTGGTCACCTGGCCCCAGGTTCTTTGCTGGTTTTGCAGTGTTTGTGTGAACTGAGGCAGTCCCAGAGCAATCTCAGTGGCTTCCTATTGAGTATGTGTAGGTAGAAGTTGTAGCCTGTTGATAGCTCTGTGATTGATGCAGTAGCCGAACACTTAAACTCCTTGGGCGTCATATGGAGAATTTATACATCTTGTGTAGGATTTTCTGTGCATCATCTCGATGCTGTCATTTAGGAATCCAGGCTGTTTGGTGGATCTGACCCACAGAGGCAAAATACTTCTTGGGAGAGTTCTTGGGAACCCGTGGCAGGGTGGGGTATGGTGTCAGACTGCGATGGGGGCTTTGCTTTCTGCTGCCCACGCGCTTGTTTCTTTGGGTAACTGGGCGTTGTTTGCTTGAGGTTTTCCAGTCTCATTTTCTATTAGCACCAAATTCTCCACTCATTTATTACACTTTTGTCCAGCCTGTTCTTGGTTTCCAAAGAAAAGCAGCCAGTAACTAACAATGTAAGCGCTATGTTTTTGCCTGCTCAGCAGTGGAAATGCTGGGTTTTGAAAACCACTTACTAATTTTAGGAGCCGAAATGCTCCTAAATTCTGAACCTTGTGGTATGTCTGTTTTAAAGACAGAGGAGCTAGCAAGAGAACTTTACCAGTTCGTTGCTTGAGAATCTTTTACTTCTTTTGTTTAAAACATCTCAGAAAACTTTGAATTTGAGGAAATGACAGCATGGAGCTGTAGTAAATACCTGTTCTTTTTTTGTTAGCAGACTTACAAACGACATATCTGGTTAGTGTAGTAGTGCAGCTTACCTTGTTCATGGTCACATCTGAATAGTATCTAAGTGGTGCCTCGAAAGAAAAGAAAAAAATCTAGTGGCAGACAAACAGCTTGAATCAAAGTGTGGCCATGTAAAAATAAACATTTACTAGGGCAATAGAGTGCATACAGAGACTTGGAATTTGAAAATCAGAATGAAAATACCCAACTCAAATATCTTCAGTTTTCATTTTCATATCGGATGCTTTTCTAGCACATTTTTTTAGAACACCTCTGCATTACTCAGCACTGCTTACAATATGGCCCATGCTGCATTTACTGCACAAATCAATCCTTGCTGAAATTGGAGCTGCTTGTGTTCCTTGTGGATTTGTGAGGTTGGTTCCTCCAGTATTGAGATGCTTCACAAAAGGTAATGTGCTAGTCCATTGGACAAGTGGCTGGCATTTCTTCTCTCTTTGAAATAGAAGAATCAGAGAGGATTAAAAATAATTTATAATTTTGGATTGACAGACTTGCCTGCATGGAGCTTTAATTTTCCAAGATACTTGGTGTTTAGTACATACAGAGGATAGCTCCCACTGACCTTAGTTACTGCTGATGGTGTTTACCTGTGTGAATAAACTGGATATCCAAAAAGTGCAAGCCAGACTTAATAAGGTTGAAGTGACTTGTCCTGAGACTGGCAGCAATGGGATGATGTTCTCCAAGCAGTGCTCATTGCTGTGAGATCCTCTTTTTTGTCCCCTGCCTCCCATTCGCTTCACATCCTCCAAATGCTTTGCCAGATGAGCAGGGATCTTGTCTTGCTGCTGCTGAGATCCAGGCCTGGACAGACCAAAAGGATGTGCTGAGTAAGGAATATTTTACTGTTATCTGTACATAATATATGTGTATACATAATACATGATACGTAAATGGCAGCTGAATTAATCCTGCATTAATTACAGCATTTCTTGTGTCCCCATTTAACTTTGAAATCTTGTGTTTTCTGTAAAAAGACCTGTTTTTATTCTAATGCCTGCATTTTTTTTTTCCAAAGCAAACTTCAAAAATAGTTTGCAGTACTGAACCACCCACATGGGTGATAAATGCAGATCGCTGCCATTTTAGCAATTAAAGTAACAAAATAATGATAAATGATCACTTTCTGAGAGCTTGCTCTCGATGGGAAGGAGTTTGTCAGGAAGCCTGTGATGCTTGCTGATAGCAAAGGGATGGCAGGATTGGGAATTTGAGATGCAGTTCCTGCTCTGAAGGGGTAAATGCTATATTTGTTTTCCACCCATTCCCCAGCAAAAGCATATCTGTGTTTTTAGGCCTTCTGCCCTAGGCCCTGCAGCTTGGCTTTTCCCAGGCCCTTGCCCAAGCAGCTTCCCTCCACTGTTTAGACCCTCATTGCCCCCAGCTTTAATTCCCAGTGCTGCTTCCTAATCCCAGTCTCCCCCTCTTGGCTCAGCACTTTGCTCCCAGCCTGCCTCTCCCTGCTCTTCAGACTTCCAGAAGTTTTCCGTCACATCCTTCTTACATTTCCCAATCTCCTTGTGTTTTCACTACACCCCCTCCTGGGTCTGGCCCTCCGTCAGCCAGAATTAGGTATCCTCTCCATCCAGCTACCAGGAGGGCTGATAAAACCCAGCAGGGAATTGTCATGTGGAGCAATCTCCAGCAAGCCCTCCTATGAGGTCCTGCCTTTGTGAGGGGGCACATAGAATCATGGAATTGGGTTGGAAGGGACCTTAAGAGGCCATCCAGTCCAGCCCCCCTGCAATGAGCAGGAGCATCTTCCACTAGATCAGGGTTGCTCAGAGCCCCTTCCAACCTGACCTTGAATGTTCCCAGGGATGGGGCATCCACCACGTCTCTGGGCACCTTGTGCCAGTGCCTCACCACCCTCGTCATAAAAACTTCCTTTCTTCTGTCTGAATCAACCCCTTTGTAGTTTAAAACCGTGGCAGAGCTCTGTGCAAAAGGGGGGTTTCACTGCAGGTAGGATGGCTCAGGCAGGCCCCCATGTACAAAGGAGCTGCAAGAGGATGAAATGTTCTCAGCCAGGCTGTAATCTGAGATTTTAATAAATAACAAAATTTCTAAGTGTGAATAAACTGATATTTTTTATCTTCTCTCCCTCAAACTTGGCCAAATTCAGGCAGATTTTTATATCATGACAACATATCTAAGATATAACGCTTTCTCCCACATAAAGTGTCTCTTCAAAGATTTTGGAAGAGAAACTTTTTATTTTTAAAAGAATATTAATCTACATATATGAAAGCTTTTTCTGAGCTTCATTTTGTGAACTGTTTTAGTTGACCTTTTCTGTGGAAGGGGTGTGGGGGGGGCAAATAAATCAGTGCGAAATAGACAATTCAGAAGGAAAGTTTTGCCTTTGCTGGTTGAAATGTGCTAAAGTTTTAAATAGCCCAACCCAGCCTCTCATGGTGGGAAGTGTTGGCAGCTGTAAATACATAGTTACATGCAGCAGGTTAATACAGCATCCAGAGGGAGGATGCCATTACTTTCATTAACATAAATAACCTCAAACAGTCTTTTAACACCTACGTGTAGTACTACTGCAGTAGATGCCGGATATGTATCTGAGCACTTTGCCATCCTGCTCAAGCCACCTCATGCTCCAGCTGTTTCTTCCCAGAGTTCCTAGGAGGGAACCATTGCCAAAGGGTCTTTGTTGTGTGTTGGGACCCACATGCTGAAAGCTCTGCAGGAACTCCTCTGTCAAAAGGAGAAATACCTTTCACCTTTTTAAAAGAAGAAAGGTAAAAAACTTGCCTTAAAAAAGGCAAGTTTGTGTGCTGTCACTCATCATTCACATCATTTGGAAATGCTGCAGTCTGCAGGTGTGTGCAGATAGTTTGTGGCCACCTTTTTAGTACAGGCTTGCTGCTTGGACTGCTGTTTTGCTGTTGGTGGACATGATGGAGTACTTTTAGTGTAGAAAAAACACAAGTAAACATTACATTTAAAACTTGCCACTTTATGAGGATGGGAGATTAACCTGAGTTGTCCTGAGCCTTTTCTTGTTCTGTTGGGAGTTTACAACAAGAGGCCAGTTGTACCTTAGACTCTGTCATCTCTTTTCTCACTGGTTTCCACTCTTACAATGTGGAAGTTGAAGTCAGTTCTTCCTCATTATGCAGCTGCTGTTCTTGATACAGTAGACTGAATTACATTTAGCATCTAATGAATTGCCTCAAGTCCAAAACATGTTACTCCTTGGAAGAATATGAAGTGCACTTTTATTATTGGTGTTGAGAGCTTTGCTACACAGAAACATCTGAAATTACCCAGTGACCTAGACAATGATCAATGTCTGTAGAAAAGGTGTGAAGTGGTTTCAGAGATTCTTCTACTTTCAAAGCCACTGTTTTGCAAGTTAGTGAGAAAGCCATTAAATGAATTCCATGCAACGAGTTGCATTTCTACAGTGAACATCACTGGACCAAACCGGTCTGAGAATTGTTATGGCAGGGTGCTTGCCTGGAGTTCTGGGTGTGGAGGGTTGGGCTGAGAGGAAAGGAGCAGCTGCCATGCAGATGCTCGTAGTCAGTTGTCATTCAGCCCAAATCTCAAGGTTCCTGTTGCCAGACAAGGTCCTGTGCTGGTGGTGATCCAGAGGTACTGCTGGACGAGTTGGCAGTAGGGAATATTGCTGGGTGGGGTGAGCATGTTCTTGTCTTGGGAGCTTGAGTATGTTTCCTCCGTGGCAGTCCTTTGTGGAATGGAGAACGGGGTTTTAATGTTAGGCTTGCTGCTTAACAAGCCAGGCAACGCCTATGACTTGCGAATACAACACCAATTGTGGAATTTAATTTCTCTATCCATTTTTCTCCCTAGGAGATGTAAGCTGTTAGGGGAATAAGAAGAAAAAGGGACCATTTGTGTGTGTATTGTGTTTAAATTTTGAACAGTTGAAAGAGTTGGTTGCAAATCAATCCATGCATTTCACTGAGTCATAAAATGCCATTTAATATATGTCATTTGCTAGCCTGTACTTTATTTGTACAAATCTCTTACAGTTATTTGCATTGTTTGTGATAACCTTTCAAAATGTTAAGAATGCTCATTACTGCTTTCTGTTTTTCATTTAGTTAGGGCGTTCTTTATACCTTCTTTTGGTTTCTCACCCCCTCACCCTGTGCAGTTAGAACAGATTATGTACAATCAGTAAAGTGAGTCGTGACTAACTGTTGATCTGGCCACACTTGGTTAAGTTTATCTTCTGTAAATCAGATGCACGCCTCCTGTATACAATGCATTTCTTCTGGATATTTTTGTTAATATAAACCAATATGTTTTCTTCCTCTTTTCTCCTGAGGACAAGTTAGTCCTTTCACATTACAGCAACCCTCAGCACTTGCAGGCCTTTCTCCCCAGTCTTTGTCAAGGCTTCATTTCACCGTGGCTCCACCTCTGCCCTGCGGGCTCTCTCAGTTCTCCATTGCTGAGTTTTTCTTTGTCCGGTTTCCCATCTATGTGTTTTGGTAACGTTTCAGCGCTCTGAACTGGTGGTTTTGAGAGCAGTTGGAGGCACGGCGTGCACCACTTCCTGCCTGTGCAGCCCCTGTGGCTGTCACGCAGCTCGCCTGGTCACCATCTGCAGCGGGCTCGTACGTGGGACGTGCCACCGCAGCCGGGCTGCCCTCTGCTTCTCAGAAGGCGTTTGACTCTGCAGTTCCTGGTTTGCAGGAGGGTTGAGGCAGTCCCTGAACTGCCATGAAGAGCAGAATGTGTGGAGTAGCTTGTGTGGGTGCTCCACTGATGCCTCTTAGTTTCCTTTAATGAGGAGGGACAGACCAGTTTGAGCCTGGCCTGTTTTCCAGTATGAGTTGCATCATGTGTCCGTTGGACTGACAGGTAAAAAGGCAAGTTGAGACTGAAGAGTGGTTTCTGACAGCCAGTTTACCTTGTATAGGTGTTGTCCCGGGGCCATCTTACAGAAGTCTACCCTGTGAAGTTTTTGAAGTTCTGCATTCAGAATTCATATCTGCAAATCTTGGCTGGGGGACTTTGAGATATATTTGCTAATTTATATTCTAACAGCATAGCTTTGATTGACATGTGTGGTGGTTATGTTTATTAGTTTACTAGTCTTGTAAGTCTGGTGGTGAGCACATGGAATTATGGATGTTTTCACTGGCATCAGTATTCATAAGTAGTTACCAGCAAAGGTCTCCAGACAGGAAGCTGTACCGCAAACTGTCAGAATAGGAAGATCTAGAGAGCAAAACGATGGCATTTCCTCCCTACGTTCAAGTAGGTTTGGGGTTCTGTGCTCGTGATTTAACAGATATCTTCTTCTCTATGCAGGGCTATAATCGAAGTACAAGATGGCGAGAACCAGCCATAGCAACTATGTCCTTCAGCAGCTAAACAACCAAAGAGAGTGGGGCTTTCTGTGTGACTGCTGCATTGCTATCGATGATATTTATTTTCAAGCACATAAAGCAGTCCTTGCTGCCTGCAGCTCCTATTTTAGAATGTTTTTTATGAACCATCAACACACTACAGCCCAGCTGAATCTAAGCAACATGAAGATTAGCGCTGAATGCTTTGATCTTATTTTACAGTTCATGTATTTAGGAAAAATCATGACAGCCCCTGCCAATTTTGAACAATTTAAAGTGGCCATGAACTACTTACAGCTGTATAACGTACCTGAATGTCTAGAAGATATACAGGATACAGACTCATCTAGTTTAAAATGTTCATCTTCTGCTTCTAGCACCCAGAATAGTAAAATGATATTTGGCGTGAGAATGTATGAAGACGCGCTCGCTAGAAATGGCAGCGAAGCAAACAGGTGGGGCATGGAGCCGCCAAGTTCAACAGTAAATACATCCCATAACAAAGAGCCTGACGAAGAAGCTTTGCAGCTAAGCAGCTTCCCTGAACAACTGTTTGATGCCTGCAAAAAAAGCTCCACGTCCAAATTCTCTCACACGAAAGAGCGCGTGTCCCACTCGCGCCGGTTTGGAAGGAGCTTCACCTGCGACAGCTGCGGGTTTAGTTTTAGCTGTGAAAAGCTACTGGATGAGCACGTGTTAACGTGCACCAACAGGCATTCCTACCAAAGTGCCAGGTACTACAGTACTGAGAAAATAGACTATAGTGAAAAGGACTCTACTTCTAAAATGATCTCCACACAAACAGAAAAATACAAGGGGGACTCGAGCCAAGCTGCAGACGATTCTTCATCTCCCGTGTCAAACATCACGAGCAGGAAAAGCAGCACAGTTGCCTCCGAGACCTCAGGTGAAGAAGGAAACAGAGCCTCTGAGAGGAAGAGGATTATCATCAAGGTGGAACCGGAGGACAATCCTACAGATGAGCTGAAGGATTTTAATATTATCAAGGTGACGGATAAAGACTGCAATGAGTCTTCTGACAATGATGACCTGGATGATGAGCAGGAAGAGCCGCTCTACAGATACTACGTCGAGGAAGAGATGAGAGAGAAGAGAAATGCTCGGAAGACTTTAAAACCCCGTTTATCCATGGATGAGGATGAAAGAAAGTGTTTGAAAAGTCCGCGGCACCTTAACAGAAAGGCTCCTTCAGTGCAGGAAGACGTGGAGAACGCTCCCTGTGAACTTTGTGGGCTAACAATCACCGAGGAAGATTTGTCCTCTCATTATTTATCCAAACACATAGAAAATATATGTGCTTGTGGCAAGTGTGGTCAAATACTGGTCAAAGGCAAGCAGTTACAGGATCATGCACAGACCTGTGGAGAACCCCAGGATCTGACCATGAACGGAATCAGAAATTCTGAGGAGAAAATGGACTTAGAAGAAAACCCTGAGGAGCAGTCGGAAATAAGGGACATGATGTTTGCAGAGATGCTAGAGGACTTCAGGGACAGTCACTTCCAAATGAACAGCCTTCAAAAAAAACAGTTATACAAGCATTCTGCCTGTCCTTTCCGATGCCCTAATTGCGGTCAGCGTTTTGAAACTGAAAACCTGGTGGTTGAACATATGTCAAACTGCCTGGAGCAAGATCTGTTCAAGAACTCCATGTTGGAAGAGAACGAGAGGGATCACAGACGTAAGCATTTCTGCAATCTTTGTGGGAAAGGATTTTACCAGCGTTGCCACTTGCGGGAACACTATACCGTTCATACCAAGGAAAAACAGTTTGTTTGTCAGACATGTGGGAAGCAGTTCTTAAGAGAGCGCCAGTTGCGGCTCCACAATGATATGCACAAAGGCATGGCCAGGTATGTCTGTTCCATTTGTGATCAAGGAAACTTCCGAAAACATGACCATGTACGGCATATGATATCTCACTTATCAGCTGGAGAGACTATATGCCAGGTCTGCTTTCAGATATTCCCAAATAATGAGCAACTGGAGCAGCACATGGATGTTCATCTGTATACATGTGGAGTATGTGGAGCAAAATTTAATTTGAGGAAAGATATGAGATCTCACTATAATGCCAAGCATTTGAAAAGAACATAAGCATAAACATACTGTTAAAGCATTAAGTTGGCAACAGAGAGAACACCAAAGCAAAGCATAAGTATAGTAGAAAAAAATTGAAAAGGAAAAAAAAAATTTGAAAATAAGTCTCTTTTTTTATTATTTTTTTTAAGACCCTCCTAACCATAGGTGTCTATTTAGGCTCATTAAGTATATAGCTTTGAAAAGCATCATGTGTTTAATTATTACATTTTCACTGTTTCCTAATATCAGTTTCTGTTCTTAATTTTATTGTTTTACTAAGTAGATATACAAATCATTATTTTTAAACTGTAGATTAAAAGCACAATGTTACCCCTTCACTGACTGCTATTAAACAGTTCTCGGATCCATGTCCATAAGATGAGTGCTTTAATATTTCCATGTGTTGTTTCTTCATGTGAAAATTTTAGATCTCAGTGATTAACGTGCAAGAGCATAACTGTTCATAGTCCCCAAATTAATTTCCAAAATGAAAAAAAAACCAAACAACAATGCCCAGAAATAATCCTTTGTGCTCTGTCTCTGCTGTAAGGGCAGAGCTGGCTGTCCTGGTCCCCTGCTTCTTGGCTTTGTTGGAATGTGCATCCCAGGGTGAGAGCACATAGGCTCAGTTAAACCTCGCAGGCTTGGACTGGAGTGCACAAAGGGAAAGGGAGTTACTGACTGTTGGGATAACCAAGGAGTTCCCAGCACAGTGGTCATTTTCCAGACTTGAAGTCCTAGCAGAACTGTTCAACTGACATTGGCCTTTCTTTTATTGTCTGTATCTCTGTGGGTATATTTAACCTGCTTATCCTAACATACAAGGGAGGAGCAGCCGTGGCAGGTTCCTAGGAATGCAGCGTGGCCATGTGCACTGGAGACTGCATTCTCAGCCTAGCTGTGAACCGTGCCTTGCTGCTTGTGTTGGAAAGTTAAAAGCAGGATGGGTGTGAAGACAGTCACATTGCTTGGGCGGGGAGGGGAAGGGGGAGTGTGGCTCATGTGAACCTTAGTTTTTTTGCTTCTTGTTTTCATGATACTTTATGAATGTTCTGTTTTTCAACAAGAATATAACAAGAAAAGACTGCAGAGTTTGCTTAATAAATGTAAAGACATTTTATGCCTTTTAAGATTCCTTGCTGATTCTAGCAGAGCCCTAATCTGCATAGCTTGTCTCTTAATTTAATTGAATTTAAAAATCCTGCTAAGTACCTGCTGACATCAATTCAGTGAGGCACTTCGGCCTTTGAGAGAACTACTGGCTTTGACTCTTAGGCACCAGCTGTCTAAACCTTTGTTAATTGTGTGATTTGTGATGGGGGGGAGGAAAGGATCCTAATGTGTAACGGTGGAGAAAACGATTAAAAAATAAAACCTAGCAGTACTTTCTCCCAGCAGATCTCACTTTATCAAAGAGGGTGGGTAATGCTATTTCCTACTGAGACATGGAGGGAGGAAAGTAATTTAAATCAGCAATTAAGGCAGTTGGATGAGATGATCATCGTAGGTCCCTTCCGACTGAAATACTCTATCACCTCGTGTGCCAGTGGTGGGGTTGTGAATAGGAGCCAGGAGCTGAGGGTCTAGTCCAGGGCTTTCATGTGCTTGTTGCTGTCTGAGTTGAGTTCGATTCCTTTTTGTTTCTTGGGATTATGAGGAGTATCGAGCTTTAATGTTAAACTGTTCAGAGAAACGAACACAGTACAGAATCTCCACTGTAACTATTCAAATTAGTACGAATTGCCTTGCATTTATTCAGTTTTAAATGTTCATTAGGATTTCTCTTGGCTGGCAGATGTGTACATTTCTGCAGTGATGGAGGAGGCTCCCCCATCAGACCTCAGTCCTGAACTGGCAGCTGGCCCCAGGCACCGACTGCTTCTGGTGCAGTTCAGACCTTTAATGTTTTGCTTTATCTGCTCAATCCTGTGTTTTCTTGTGTGATGCTGAAGCCAACCCAGTCCTGAATAACACTGGGGCCAAAAAGAGCACAGGCATGGATGCACTCCAGCATTTCAGTTAATTCAGAACTTTCCCACCTTAGGATTTATTCCATGCTCCCCATCCCAAACCAGGACGAAGCTCAGTGTGTAAGGGTTCAAAGAGTAAGTGGGATGGGTATTTTAACACCTTTTAGCATTGGAATTGTTGCTAAGGTGATAATGAGACTCTTCAAAAGACAAAATATTTAGCTATAATGATTGTCTTACAGGTGAAGCAGTTAGGTGCTGTAGGGGAAGAGCTGGGGGCTTGATATACTGCACACAGTGATTCTCTGACACGCATGTTATCCTTAACGGTATCAGCTGTGGCTGGATTGGGAAAAGCAGTCAAGGGAAGTGAGGGAGAACTGGAGAGCACTGGGGGAGTTGGTGAGAGAGTCTTGTGGCACTGGAATAGTGGTAAGACTGAGTGGGAGAAGAGATCCTGAGTGGGAGGGAGTGGCAACAGCAGAGGGGCAGGATTAGAGCTGTGCAGTGGGAAGCAAATCCCAAAGGTGGCATGGAGGGGGTGGCTGGAGGAGTGGATAAAATGTCCTGTAGATGCCTGTGAGACCGGAGTGAGAATGACTCAGCTTGGCTGGGAGAGCTGTCGGCCAGAGCCATGAGCTCACTACGGCACAAACTCGGATTGCAGAGCTTGTACCAAGGATGGCCGGTCTCGCTGCCCCAAGGGCCACAGCATGGCCCAGATTAATGACCTCGTATAAAAGGAGGAGGTGACCTCTGCAATCTAAGGGATCACTCCTGAATACAGTGAAGGGCTGAGGGTGATTATGGAGCATCCTGCTCAGGATCAGGTGCCCTTGTTTACAGTGTATTGGTCTGAACTTGACCCAGAAATGTTTCCCAGAAAAAGTGACTTCCTAGTGTAAGTAGACCTGCCAACTACAGAAGTTAAATGGAGGAACTGGGAATGATGGTATTTATGTGTACTACCTAACTTTATAAACACCCTGGAGTACCTTTGTTTTCAGTTATAAGCTGTGTTGTAGTAACAAAATAAGTTTGTTAAACCTTTCCAACTGAACTTGATGGTTTTTTCCTGTTCTAATGAAACAAAACCTTGGAGTTCACATGTATAAATGTCCAGACTGAGACTCACAAAAGAGCATGAATTACACTGCAGGGAAGTTTAGGAGCAGATCTACTTATGTGTAGGCAGAGAAAATCAGAATGACTGAAGTAGCCTGAGGAGTGATCAAGGGCAGTATAGGAGAATAAATCAAAGGTACTAAGGCATAAACAAGTAAGCCTGGCTTGCAAGTGAATGGGGAGAGTGTTTAAGATGACATGTAAAAGTGTGCAGGGGAACAGAATGGCAGTTAAAAGAAAAGGCCAGGAGTGACAGAAGGAATTCAGCTGCTTTGAATGGGGAGAAGGCCTGGGTGCTGAGGCAGCCTTGGGCTGGTCAGTCCTGTGTTCTTCCCCAAATGGGGACAGCATCCTCAGGAGAGTGAAGTGATGGTGTTTCAATGCTCCTACCATGTTAAAAATGATTTAATGTGGAGACAGAATGAAAGCAGACATGAAAAAAAACCCCAGTGGCAGTTATGATATCCTAGAAGTTTTGCTGTTCCTTGAAGGGAAGCAAAAATATTTCATTTAGAGTTCTGTTTCCTCTAATTTGTACTTTTCAGTCACATAACATTGTTCCTTTGCATCTCCTTAGTGCACTGTGGGGAGTGTTAGAGTGTTAAAGCAGTTAAGGATCTTTAGAACTGGAGGTGTAAGTGTATCACATTGCACAAGGCATAGCCAGAACAAAAAATTTCTCTAACTTATATTTTTAAGTGATTTGCTTTTCTTGTTTTTGGAGGCCTTCTCTCTGTTCTGTTGTTTTTCTCATTTTGGCAGTGGTGTGGGCTGCAACCCTGAAAATAATTTATAAGTATCCAGCCTAGCTCTTAATTTTCAGGATTAACTGAAAGGTAAAAAAAGGGAGTTAATGAAAACCTAGAATGAGCTTTAAAATATCACAAAAGCTGTTGCACTTCTTTCTCATTTTCAGAGGAGATTTTTCAAATGTTAATATAGATATACTTGTAAATGCTTGTTGGCAACTTCTTGGTTCAAATAGTATTTACATTTGTGTATAATGATATTTGTAGCCAGGTCTGTGGAGAAATCTTGATTTGAATAGATTAGAACATCACAGAATTCTAAGAATTGAGGCTTTTATTAGGGCTCTTCCCTGTTTAATATTTTCAATTGATGGTGAAAATACAAGTCAGCATATTTTTTAATCAAAGCTGAAGACAGAAAATGTACTGCCCTGGAGAATATATTAAAAATACATTGTTATAAATGTGAAAAGTTTTACTACAGCATTGCATTTGAATACTCTAGTGCAAAACCATCAAGAGTCTCAGCTATTGGTGAGGACATGAGTTTGCTCCTGGAGGCAGTGCCACCTTGAGCCCTGGCAGCCCCTTCTTCCTCCCCATTAGTTTCAGCTCTCATATCCCCTGTGTGCCACCCTCTCCATTGTAAAAAAGCACATATTTATGTTGCTTCACAATGAACTGAATCAAAAAATGGGCTTTTTTTTTATTCCCTATGGGGCTGTTTTTTGGCTGGACCAGTTTCCCGCTGTGCTTCCCTCTCCATCTCTGTGTCAGATCTTGTGCAAGCACAATAGAAGGGGTGGCACGAGAGGAGGAATGAGTGGCTGGGAGGGGGCTCGTTTGCTTAAACAAGCTGTACCAGAACTCAAAGTTTGTCCCGAGTTTAACTCGGCCTCTGTCTCCCCCAAGCATCCTCGGGGAAGCTGAACTCTTACATTCATGTCCTGTTTCCTGATAAGGAAAAAGGCAGCCCAGCTTCTTACAAATGAGACACATCTCTGCTATCTGCCCTCTTCGTGAGAACTGGAAACCTTCCTGCGTTCAGCTCATCCCACAAATATGCTCTGGAGCTTTCTCAGTCCTCCTTGAAGCAGGCTGTGTAGTGCTCCGCGCCACTGGGTTTGTGTGGTTGGCCTGGCCTGGGGCCAGGAATGAGCTGGGCCCCTTGTCTGGCCAAACACCAGGAATGGCTCCCACCTTCCTCTGGCCTTCATGCCCTCCAGCTGTGGGCCCAGGAGCAGCTGTGGAGCTCTCCTGCTGTGCCCTCTGCCTCTCACTGCTTTTCGTAAGGGGAGAAAGTCATCTCATTTTTGCTCTGATACTGGAAGCTCAGGATGATTCCGTGTGTGAATTAAGGAGATGCTTGGCAGTATCTGTTACTATCCCCGTGTGCCTGCTCCTGACTTTTAAGTACATCTTAATCTGAAACGGCTAAAAATCAAATCTTCTGACTTCCCTATTCTCAGTTGGTTTGACGCTTCTCACAGACTTGGAAGACCTACAAGATGAAGCATGACTAATTTGACTTTATAAAGTCTGCTGAAGGCTAGAAATTAGGAACATGTTTTTAAAAGCTGACATTTCTGTAGTTCTGGGCTATGAACTAGTTTTGTGTATTTTCTTCCAGCTTCCAGAAAACTCCTAAAATTTTGCTGTGCAGTGTATTCTTGAGACATGTGAGTAGGCTGAGATTTTGTAGGGGAAAGATGGCAGAAATCAGCACACATTTTATAAATTAAGTGTCTTTTGCCACTTTTACAGTTGCTTCTACAATTCTGGAATTAATTGTGATTTTATTTTTTTTCATGAAGAAAGACAAATCTTAATTTGTAACAGGGCAACAGAGCTCATGACTCAGGAGTCACTTCATCGTGACTATAAATATTCATCCCTGAAACAAACAGCCCCATGTTCCTTTTCATATACTTGAATGACCAGTGCCAGTTCTACAGGAGAAAAGCTATCAGATATTTGTTTCAGTTATTTTTGCTCTCAAATGTCTTGTAGGGTGGATTCTGGTTTTTGTTTTTTTTTTTTTTTTTAAATTAAAGACACAGGAAAACAATACTTTGCCTCATGCTTTTAGAGAAACTGTTTTCAGTCATTCATGCACATTCCCTATGTAAGAGTAGTTGGAAATACGTTTTTAAAGTTTCATATTAATGTATTCAAGGGAACATAATAAAATTATGAGATGAGAAAGCAGCAGGTGGTCCAAGGCCAGGTTTTAACTGTCTGCTTTGTGTAGCCAGCGTGGCACACCTCACCCTGAGAACCTCGATGTTCAGACCTGGTCAATATCTTTGATTCCCTTGCAGGAAAATGAAAAGGTTTAATCCTTTCCTGTGCCTTCTGGCTTACTAAAACCATAATAAATCTTCCTGCAGCTACAACCACAACAACAATGCTGCATCTAGACTTTCCGGTGGGAGAAAAAAATAAAATAGTTCAAGAATTTTCCTCTTTGACAAAGTCCTGTTGCTGCTGTTGTTTTCACTCAAACTCAACGGTGATTTGCATCAATGAGATTTTGGGGTGTACTTTTTTTGTTTGCAAATAAGACATGATCTTAGATAAGTGTGTCCTGTGGTTCTGTCGATATCACAAGACTCCTGACAGGCAGTGAGAAGATAGCATTCCTTAAAGGCCTCCAAATCCTGGAAGCTGTGTGGATTGTAGAAAATCCACTGGAAATCAGGACTGTTGTAAATCCTTGGTTTCTCAACTTGTCTGTCAGGCAAAGTGCCACCAGTGTCAGCCATTGCCAAGGTCTCTGCAGCAGCAGTGTTGCCAACGTGAAAGATGCAAAACTCAGTCTTTTGCCCTCTCTTCTCCCCCATCTCCCCTGATGACAAGGTTGCTCTTTTAAAAATTCATCCTTTTGACTCTTCTATTTGCCTTCTGGGTTTTTTTTTGTTTTGTTTTGTTTTTCTTTCTTTTTTTTTTTTTTTTTTTTGTAATGGGAAGCTTTGCGTTCTTCCTGTTTTAAAGCAATGACTAGGGCTAAGAACTTGCCTTTTTTAATAGTTCTCACCTGTTCAGTTGAACCTACACAACTCAGTAATACCTGTTCTCTCCTTTTTAGGTAACCATCCCACTACATTGCGGATGGTCACCAGTGGGACTTCTGCTTCTGACTCCCCAGAAAATGAATGGGAGAAATAACATAAGGTCCTTCTCTCCATGGCAAAAGCCACAAAGACCATGAAAGTTTGTGGAAATGCAGATACGCTGGCTAAAAATAGAGTTTGCTGAATACCATAGATTGCTTTTGGTTTTGGCAGCAGATACACCAGACTTCTGGTATCGGTTACGCTCCTCCCTTTTACACAAGTCGTCGTTAGAGCATTTATTCAGGATGCTAAAGATGATGCCTCTGTTCTCTCTCTCCCTATGGGTTTCCTACTGGAACCTGCTGGTAGAGAGTCCCAGCTACCAAACTGCTGAGGTTCTCTAGCCATTATGCAAAGTAGAGATATTTTAAGAGACAGAATCTAAAATATCCCTCCTTCGGGAAAAGGATAAATACAGTAGCACTGGAGGAAGAGAAAATACAGGGCAGGATCCCTTGGAGCTGATGAAGAAATTGTCTTAGTATGCCCCACAGCCCAGGAGAGAGCTCGGATATCTGTGCTGCATTGTTATCAGGTAGATTAAATAGAAGTTGTGTACACTTACATATGCTGTAAAATATGACACAGTCTGCATGCCTGCAAGTCTGAGGGTTAACCCCATCTAGTCTGCTTTCAGGCAGGGTTGTGTTTCACTCAGATTTTAGTGACTGTTGCTACCACAGTCAGTTCTGCCAGAGAAGACACAGGTCCTGATGAACAGTAACTTAAAAACTGGAAAACAACTCAGCTCTAAGACACAAGAGATCTGACAGTGATTGTTACAGTTCTTTCAGCTTTAGTTTGCTGTACAAAGAGTTAAATAGTTCAAAGGCAGTTTTCTTTGGAGAATGTTTATTTGATCAAGTTCAGTGTGGCTTTAGACCCCAAATAGAAATACCAACTTCAAACAGAGCACTACTATGAGAGTAGGAATAGTCTAGTGTGGCCTTCCAGACCTCACAAGCTATGTTGGTTTGTTACACAGAGTCAAAACAAAGATGTCCCTTAGAACAGATATACATTAACTCAGTGTAGTTCACACACCACATCTTTTATCTCCCATCTGCTTCTCTCCCCAGTCATTTGGGCTGTGCCAAAGTAACTCAGATCCTGGATGAACTATAGACTTTCCAGGGAAGAGCATATATGGTGTGATTGGGCCAGCCAAACTACTTAGATCGCTGGAGAACAGGCTTTGAGTGCTACTGCTCCTGTTTACTGAGTCTGAAGTACTACAGCCTTTGGATTTTGGAACAGTGCTTTGCTTCTTGATTCCCTTTACACTGCAGAAAGCAGGGTGAGGAAGAACCCAGTGGGTGATTCTCTTAAATAGAGCCTGTAAGATCTTGTTAGTTGGGAGGTGGTGTTTTTTCGTTTTTGTCAGGTCCTTAGCTGGCTGACTCTTCAGAGTTCTAATAAATGCACTAAGCATTAAAAAGCATTTTTAATATATGATGAGATACACCAAGTTCAGCCACTTCATGTAACAGTTGAACCCGTGCAGATGCTGTGAGCACAATATATGGTATCTGTGCCAAATCTGGAGAGTTCTCTTTGATCTGTCTCCAGATCCTCCTTTTATTTGTAAACATCCAGCTAATCACAGGCTTCCTCCGACTTTGATGAAGTGGAAGGAGCTGCATCCTCTGTAACCTCTCCGAAGGGCTGGAATTCTGCAGATGTTCAGGGATACGGGGAATGGGGCTGTGGGTGCCATCTCGTGGCTCGCTGGGAACGCGCATGTTCCCATTCCAAAGGCTCGAACGTTTCCGCTTGCTGAGAGGAGGGTGAAGCTGATCCTCCTGCAGCTGTGAATCCCCAAAACAGCTTCCGTTCTTAGCACAGCTGGGGGATTTTAGAGCCTGCGAGGAGGGCACAACGTTTTACCTCTAATCTGTCTTGCTGTGGGCTGCAAGCTGTCGGCAGTGCCAGCAGCTCTGTGTGCTCACCACCCCACCCCACCGCAGTTGGCACTGATTAGCAGTATTTTGCAGTCTCATTGGAAAAATATTTAATATTCACAGTCAGCCCACCTTCCTGCACTCAGAGGTGGTCCCACACAGCACAGTCAATGTGTCTGAGGGTGGTGGTGTAATGAAGTTCAGTTGTGTGCGTGAGCTGTGTGTGATCTGCAAGTAACAGAGATCTTTGACTGCAAAATGGCAGGCTGGCATCCTAATAAACAGCAATGCTAAACACTGATGTTTGCCCGGGCAAAAATAATGCTCACATGCATACTGTAGTTAGAATGGCTTTTCTCCTTTGTTAGTTTACAGAGAAAAGAGGTACTTCCTGGCTTTTGAGCAAGTTATATAAGAGCTACTTTGCGATAACAGCATCGGTCCAGTGAATTCCCCTCCAAGATTTTAAGAACGTGTTAGGTAGACAAATGGATTTGCCACCAGAACCAGCAGTACTTTGACAGTAGTAGTTTGCCCAAGGCCTGCTTCCCCCGTTGACATCACCCTCATGGCAGGAAACAAAAGCCTTTTGTCCCAGTTTGCTTTTTTGCCCACCACCAAGTGTGTGACATGGCACAGAGGGCAGTAGAACACACAGAGCAGCCTGGGCCTGGCACATGCTGTGGGTGAGGGCCTGGCCATGTGTCACACGGGGCTCCCTGCAGTGCACACCAAGTGTGGAGCACCACTCCCCTCAAAGGTGTGCCAGGAAATTCAGCCCTGAGCTGGCCTTGAGGATGCTCTGGCAGGTAAGTAATGCAGAGAGCCGATAAACCTGGCTTCATGTGCAGCCTTGAAGCCTGCCCTGCTCTGCAGTGTAGACATAACCACTTGGTCCAGGAGTGCCACAGTGTGCATAGAAACATCAGGTGTAAATTAGAAGTGGAACAGTCGTGTACTTTGTACAATGTGATTTACATATCCACAGAAAAAAAGCGTACCAAAAAAACCCCCATGTCCTCAAAAGTTACATTCATGCATTTCCAATTTCTTGATTGTTCGTATCGGATACAAAGCTGCTCGTATTTGTCATAAAATATTTTGGTCAAAAGGGACAGAAATTTTAAATACTTGTATAATTTATCTGCTTTTAACCTAAAATAAGAATTTGAGGAAGGGGGCTAAGTAAATACATAGCAGTTAGGCAAGGGAAAAAAACCCCACAACCAAAAATAAAAGCAAATATGAAGCAGTAAGAAGTATTCCAGAGTGAGCACGTTCCAAGCTATGAGAAGTTCAAGCTTAAGGGAAATTGCACTCTTGCAATTTTTTTGAGCATCCACTAAGCCAAGCCATAAACCACTGCTGGAAAGTAACACACACAGTATCAAAAATAACTTCTGTGAGGTTTGGGAAGTGAAGGTTTTCTTCAGCAAATCTTTAGCTGTTTTGAAAATGGAAGGCAAAGGAGAAAGAAACAAGTTCCTGAAACAATATCACAACATTGTTTAAGGCTGTGTTTTGGTGGGGTAGGGGTTGAAGGAAATGAACTGTATGGCATTTAAAAAGAGCTCCTGACTGTGGTGGGTGCTCTGAATATAACTGAAGGATGGGTATTTAGAGTAAAACCACACATGGTGAGGTGGGAGGGACCACATCGTGCTAGCAAATACAGTACTGCAGTGCGGGCTTCTGACTTTTAATATTTTTCTTGCATTTCTTTTCTGCATGGCAGTAGTGAAATAGGGACTTCTAAGCTTCTGAACAACTGAGAGAACCAGGTTTGAAGAAGACATGAGGAAGAACTGGTCGTCAAAAGATTTCATAAAACTCAGAACCACGTGTGCCAGATCTGAATTGGCACCACCTTTGCTTTTTTGACACACTGCAGCAGTCGCAAAAGGCACCAAAGCAGTCAAATTAGAACATGCAGTAAAAGTTGTTTTGGACTCTTCTCTGTATTATAAAACTTACTTCCTTGTGACTCTTATTTACACCTGTTACAAACAAATTTGGTCTTTCCTGGAGCAGACAGCCAAAACAGGCAGATGCCAGGTGTTCAGGGCTGCACTGAAATGAGTTTGCAGAATTTGCTATTCATGTGCTGGAGTGCTCCTTTTCTGAAATGAGGCTTCTTAGAGCTGCTGTCAAAAACTGTTTAGATTTTTTAGTTTAAACATTACAAGTGTATACTCATGTACAATGCTAAACTATCAAGTGTTAAAAAAAAAAAAAAAAAGAGAAAAAGAAAAGAGTACAAGGTGAAAAAAAATCTTAAAAACTGAGGACAGAGGGGCCCTGAGGAAGGACAGGATGGTGAGAGAGATCCAGCTGACCTGATTCCCCCTGCTGCCATGATCATCATTTGCAAGCTGAAGAGGACCTTCCACGCAGCACAGTGCTTGTATGTGGAAAGTAAAGAAATGGTGCTCTGGTCTTATTACAAGAATGGTGAAAAGTTTTTACCAACAAGGAGATGAATAAATGTGAAATAATCTTCACAGGGCACAGGGTGTTCTGCATCTAAGCCTTGCAAAAGCTGGCTTGAAGAGGAGAATCAGGCATTCATGTTCAGATTTGAACATCTTAAGAATCCTAATGTTTCCAGCTAAATTAATGGGGGAAAAAACCCCCAAACCTAACGAAAAGACCACTAAGGCAGTAAATGTTTCAAATTAGGGCAAGCATGGATTAGAAAAAATATTAATTTCTTTTGCTTCCCCCAAACAACAGTGGATCAAATTAAGACATGTAAGCAGACTAAACATGCTGATTATATTCTGCTGTAGTTACGCATCTTATTAATTCTACTCATGGTTATAAAAGGATGTTTCATTGTTCACTATAACTGTTATCTCAAGAAGAGTCTGTCTATAATTTTATTTATATTTGGCATCATTTTCATTACTGTTGTTACAAAGTGTGTACAATATTGTCTGTATTGCAGCTTGTATAGGGCATGTGTCTGTGCTTGATTTACTCTTTTATAGTTTATAAAGTTGCTACACAAATGCAAGAAAAGATGTTCAGGTATCTTTGAATGTGGTTGCTTAATCTAATTACATAGCCCCCAAAGATGTTGAAGGCATCAGCTCTATTAACACATAACATCTTAAACATTAATATAGGCATTTTAAAAGCCTTCAGTGCAGTATTGGAATGCTGACACTTCTGTCCTAGTGGCTTTATGGAGCAAAGGGGAAGACTGAATATCTGGGCAAAGCCAGATACCATTGGGGACTCTGTAGGGAGAAGGCACAGTATAGCTGGGAAATCTAAATGAAAATGGGATGTCCTTTCCATAGAGAACAGGAAGGACCTGCATGGTAGGACCACCACGAAGCAGAGGAGAGAAAGGAATATTATAGCACCACCTAAAGATAGGCCTTCAACAGTATACAAAGTGTAGGACACCTAGAACAGGCTGTGACTCTTCTGTAACTCAGCAATTACTTGTAGTCTATGTAGAGTATCAGTAAAGACATTCCAAGTTAGTTTTCATAATCTTTAAAGCTTATTCTGTGCTTTGCTACAGTATCTTTAATAAAATAATCTTACAAATCTGCTTATTATTCTCATTTAATTCCATCTTATACCTGAGTTTATAACAGTCCTGGCAACAGAGTGAAGTTCCAGTTACCACCTGCTTCATCTGCTCCTGTGTTTTTCCCATTCACCTGCTAATGACAAGAGGGAAAACGGAGATGAATAAAAAATCAAATAATCGTAGGAATAAAAAAATAAGAAAAATTTATAGCCCTGCTACAGCTCAGTTATTATGAAAATTCTTCACACTAAGCGTTTAAGTAAATCTGAGAGATTAATCCCACTGTAATGATCTCTGAGTATGAAGTATTGGTCTTTGTGTTTACAGTACACTGTTTCCCTTGTTTAAGATTTATCATCATTTTTTAGTTTTACAGTTACTGCCAACAATTATTGTTTTAACCCTATCACAGCAGTTCTAGATAAAATTCTCAGTTTCATTTATTCCCCTCCTGGACTATATAGAGTATCCTTTTAATATCTTCCAACAAGACCAAGCAGAATTCAAGTACATTAAAAGATAAGATTAGAATTCAAAATAATCCTAGTGATCTGAAAACGTAAGATACTATTTAATAGGAACAAGTGCAAGCTGAAATTATAAGACGTGCAAGTAAAGGAACAGGGCCTTAATTGCATAGAATCACAGAATAGTTTGGGTTGGAAGAGACCTTAATGACCCCCTGCCACGGGCAGGGACACCTTCCACTAGACCAGGTTGATTAGAGCCCCATCCAACCTGGCCTTGAACACTTCCAGGGATGGGGCAGCCAGAGCTTCTCTGGGTGAC
Organism: Corapipo altera; assembly: GCF_003945725.1. Taxonomy (NCBI): domain Eukaryota; kingdom Metazoa; phylum Chordata; class Aves; order Passeriformes; family Pipridae; genus Corapipo; species Corapipo altera. The sequence continues at coordinate 2,331,075 of NW_020884878.1, forward strand.
TTGTGCCAGGGCCTCCCCAACCCTCATAGTGAAGAATTTCTTCCTTACATCCAAACTAAATCTACCTTCTCGATTTCCCTGGAAAAGAATTGACGGGTTATTCTCAATCAATTCTGAAAATGAGTCTGAAAATGAGTCTGCAGCATCCTGCTGTTGCAAAAAAAAAGGTGAAAGCTGAAATGTCTAAACTGGGGTATAAATCTGCTCCTTCAGAACCACAAAGGCATGAGCTGGTGATGTCTCCAGTTTTGATCATAGCACTTGAAAACTAAGATACAGGGTGCATGCAGAGAATCCAGAAGAAAGCAATGAATGTCTGAAAACAGAAAACTTTTCTTTCCTGAGCACAGGCTGAATGATTTTAAGTAATTTTACAGAAGAGATGGTGGAGGGAAAACACAGTGATTTTCATATATGTAAAAGCTGGTTGCAAAGAAAAACAGCACAACTGTTTCTCATATCCACAGTCAATATGAATAAAAATAATTGCCTTAAATTGCAAGAAAGGAGATTTTGGTTAAACACAAAATGAGACTAAGTGACCTATTGAGGTCCTTTTCTGATCTGATTCTGTGATTACTTGCAAACTTTCTGCTTTAAAATCACTTGGTTATGACTGTCAGTAGAGCTGGCACTGACTGCAAGAAAAGGAGACTGCAGTTACAGGAAAGAATAAAGAACTGACTCTCTTAAATGCACAGCACACCAGTTTATCTAGTTAGCACTAGTGATACTAACCTCAGCTTTTAATCATGCCTCAGCAAACTGTCAGAAGTCTGTGTAAATAAATGCGCTTTAAAACCACTTAATTATAAAATAATTATTCCTTGAAACATCAAGCAGTAGTTTAATCAGTGTTGACAACTTCCATGATTTTATTGAGTCTAATCAACCTGCGGCAGCCTGGTTTCAGTTGTGAGATGGTGTAATCAGCTATTTTATGTATTAAAAAAAAATTAGATCTGCCAATTACATGGAAAATCCTAAAAGTGTAATCTGAACATATGCTAAAGATTAACAAGCCAGAAGGTGAACAAAGCCACATATGTTTTTTAAGCTCATAATTTTAAACTAGGTTTATAATTTTCAGATATCTGACTCATGATTTTTGAACTCCTGGTTTGGCAGTACGAAATTACAGTGCCCTATATTCTGCTCTTCTGAATACTTCCATAGTACTAATCATGCATTTGCGTAATTTGCCAAAAACATGTTATAGAGATTTGGAGAACTCTGTTTGTTATTCACAAAAACAAAGGAACACTTATTTAAGAAAGATCATGTCTTGTGGCTGCCTTTTAAATTAACAAGGAGCAGCTGCACACAAAACCTGAAGGTACATAAATACAAGATAAGTTACATAGTTCCCCCCACGTAAATATGATTTTTAATGCAACACCTTGTCAGAAGAACCTTGTCATTTTATACACCGGTAGTTCTTGTCTGAATTCCAAGTAGTATACATACATTTGCAAATATAAGTGAGATGAAGAATTTCAGTGATGAAAAGGTATTATGACAAAGTATTATTCATTCTTAGAACAGCAGTTGCTTAGACTTTTCTGAACTGATTGCTGTATTATAAAATAATTCATTTTCACCAATACAATCTGACTTATGCAATTTTCTGGATAGTTTTTCTAGAGAAATGGATACGAGGGAAATGGATATCAGAATTTAAGGTCCAAGATCTTCTGACTGTCACACCTGAACAGACCATTTCAACTTTATTGTAACGATCCGTGTGGCTGATGTCTGATTGAACTGTAACTTGGGTTCAGTCCTATTCTTATACTCCACTGCCTTATGAAACACGTGGGGAAAAATTTTCCCTTTATCAAGATAAAGATAAGGGTTGAGTTCTCAGTTCTGCTCCAGATACTGAGCTCTTGCTTCACTGAAGAAATCTACACATCATCTTCATTTCTGGTTGGGTGGTGTAATGGAGAATAGCCTACAGCGTATTACATAGCGCTGCCAAACAGGAGACAGGGGTGCTTTATTGACCCTAAACACAAATTAATGGATCAGAAAGGCACCTGCCACTTCCAGAGGTGCTGACTTGCTTTTCTGGAAGTTAAGGCTCACAGATTCAGGATGGGGGAATAACAGCAATTGTTTTTTTAAAGCGAAAATCAGACTTGTGCTGAAGTCCTCCCCATAAAGCTCACTCTTTAATTTCCGAACCAGTCGGTTTGGCTCACCTGTAGCATGACTGCATATGAAGCAACATAAAAGAGAATCATGTGTCTCTTCCCATATGAGAGGATGACTGCATGGATGAGTTGGTTCACAAACTGCTGACAAAAAGCAGGCTGGTAATAGCTCTGCTGAGAAGAGAGAATAAGTCTAATAAGGTTTTAGAGGTTGCTCCCTCTCGTTAGACGGGACTTTCTCTAAGGACATCAGTAAGAGACAGTGGAAGAACATCACGTGAACTTCTGATTAGGAACGAAGGCTTAAAAAACAGCTCAGACCTAGACATATCATTGTGTAAGAAGAAAACAGCACCTGCATACTCAGCTGGAAAAGAAATACTTCTGCAACAGGCTGAATGATATATTTGGTAGTCTGAGTCCACAGACCTTTGGATTTTTCCTGAGAATGGCCAGAAGTGTCTCATTTACACCATTGGCATTAAACTGGTGTGTTCATACATTCCTTCAAGATCTTTTCCATAAAATTTCTATAACAAAACAATTAAAGTGATGAAATGAACAGGACCGAGAAAATGCTCTCAGGGTGAGCAGCAATCCAGTCTCTGGAAACATCTCTTTAGCAGGTTATCAGCACATTTGAGTATCAGCACAACCATATCAGGGCCAGACTAGTTATTGGGCTAAGGAAACCCCAAACAAGTATTGTCTGGAGCTCATATTTTGTGCCTGGGCTAATAAAGCATAGGTAAAAGCTTTAGGCCAAATTAATGAAATGTCACTTCTAAATCTGATAAAACCTGTTAGATTACAGCTATACTTAAATGACACTTCCAACTAATTTTGCTGCAAAGACTGCATATTGTGCTAATCAATATTGTTGTGTTATTTCTTTCTCCATTTGTTCTTTCCATCTTTTGTTTCTGTACACATGTTTTTGGGGCAGGAATCCTGTTTTTGCTCTGAAATAGCAAGGTCTGAGTTTGTACTGCAGCTATCAAAACAGGGTTCTTGTGCATTACTAGTGTTCCTAAGGGACAGTCCTCACAAGGATACAAATAATAAACAACATAAACTTTTCAGCTGAAATGGAATTTATCAACCTCCGCTCTTTGTATTGCCCTGGCATTTCTCCCTGCTCCATATAATACAATCAACTGAATGAAGTAACAGTGAATTACAGGAAGAGATGGTTCAGGGATGAATCAGTCACTGGTCTAACTACAAGAGAAACCGACACCTTCCCATCAAAGAAATATGCACATAGTATATACAGAGCAGCTCCTCTCGGAGGTGGGGACAGCCGATGGTTTCCATTTTCCATTGACTTCTTTCGGATTTCTCTAACGTCAGAACCTGTGTGGAAAAAAAAAAAAAAAAGACCAGGATCTGTGGAAGAATAATAGTTATTTAAGCACGTACGATATTTATGGTCAGAAACTGAGGCTCTTCCACCTCAAAAATACATACACACAATACACAAAGGAGGTGGAGCCCTCATTTCTTATAAAAAGGCTTTGAAAAACACACTAATGGAAACAAGGATGTTTTTGATCAGGAGTTCCAGTGCCTGTAACAATTGTGTGAGTACAGATCACTCTGGGAAAAGCTGTAATATATTTTCTGCAAGGCCTGCTACAGCACAGTGCTGAGGGCCAGGGACAAAGCTAATGAAAGATGATTTAATCATACAGCAAATTTAATCCTTCTCTCATGTACCTTGTAAAGTCTAAGGGCAGCAAACTTTTAGTAACACTTATAAAGCAGCTACTGAAAAGGAGCAGCTCACTAAGACTCCCTGAAAAAAAAAAGAAAGGTCTCAGGATGGTGTTTTGCCCTCCTTACTACAAGTGGAATATTTTTCAGTGTTTGTCTCAAAGCAAGGAGGAATAATTTGGAGAAACCACAGCAGGTTTTCATGTTTAATATATTTTCATCAAGGCACTTTCCTAGCTCCGAGTTAATAGCTCCACAGCTTTTGCTAAACGTAGGCGTGACGACATCTCACATTAGCACAACAGACAAGAATTTAGAGGCGCTTCAAGAATGGTCACCGCGCAGGAACACGCAGCAACAGGGCCCCCAAATCCCGCACTGGTGCCATTCCCTGAGTTCTGGTGCCAGGACAGCAGGGGAGAGCTGTGGGTTACACCCTGAGTTCTGATGCCGGGATAGACCAGCCCGGTGCCATTCCCTGAGTTGTGGTGCTGGGACAGGAGGGGACAGCCCGGTGCCATTCCCTGCCCTCAGGTACCCTCCCGCAGCAGCCCCTCAGCAGCAACAAGAGGCTCCCTTGGCTCGGGGACAAACCGGCCCCGCTGTCCCCGCGGAGACCGGGGAGTGTCAGCCCAAGTTCGGCCGAAATAGGGCTAAAAAGGGGCTCGGCGGGACTTTCCCTCAGCCACGGAGGGAGGGCGCGGAGCGTGTGTGTTTGTGTAGGGGACGTTCCGCCATGACAGTTCGGGGGTCTCCGCACCCGGGGGGGGGCGGCCGTTCAGCCCTAACACAAGCGGGGCGAGGCTGAAGGAGAGTGCGTATGGGAGGGAGGGGGAGAGGGCGGAATTTGTGTCGCCCAGCGACCAAATAAGGGTAAATTCCCCAGCGCCGGCGCTGAGCACTCAGGAATGACAAGCAGCGGGCGGCGGCAGCGGGCACGAACCCGCAGCCCCCGCGCCCGGCGGGTCCGACCGGGCGGAGCGAAGCGGCCACCCAGCCCGGCCCCCGCCCCGCCATTGGGCAGCGCCGCTGTCAATCTTCGGCATGACGTAAGCCCCCCGCTGGAACTTTCCAGCAGAAGCGCGCGGCGGGGGCGGGGCGAGCACGCAGAACGGGCGGTGATTGGCCGAGGGCTGTGGCGCACAAGAAAAACCCGGAAGAATCGCGGCCGCGGGGAGGGGCCGGGGCCGGGGGGGCACGCGCTCGCGTCTCTGATTCGCCGGGAGGCGGGGGGCGGGCGCTGCCCGGCGGACCGCGGGGACGATTGGCCGACGAGTGGCTCTCGAGGCGTCCGGATTGGCCGTCAGGGTTCTGGCAGGTTCCAGAAGCGGCGGCGGCGGGCATAAAAGGAGCGGTGGCGGCGCGGGCTGGGCATATCGCGCCGCGGCGGCAGCGGGAGCGGGCGGGGGAGGCATAGACGAGGCAGCAGCGCACAGAGAACCGACACCATGTCTGCCAAAGGGCCGGCCATCGGCATCGACCTGGGCACCACGTACTCCTGCGTGGGCGTATTCCAGCATGGCAAGGTGGAGATCATTGCCAACGACCAGGGCAACCGCACCACACCCAGCTATGTGGCGTTCACTGACACCGAGAGGCTCATCGGCGATGCTGCCAAGAATCAGGTGGCGATGAACCCCACCAACACAATCTTCGATGCCAAGCGCCTCATCGGCCGCAAGTATGATGACCCCACAGTGCAGTCAGACATGAAGCACTGGCCCTTCCGTGTGGTGAATGAGGGCGGCAAGCCCAAGGTGCAGGTGGAGTACAAGGGGGAGATGAAGACTTTCTTCCCAGAGGAGATCAGCTCCATGGTGCTCACCAAGATGAAGGAGATTGCTGAGGCCTACCTGGGGCGCAAGGTGCAGAACGCTGTGATCACGGTGCCGGCATACTTCAATGACTCCCAGCGCCAGGCCACCAAGGATGCTGGCACCATCACTGGCCTCAATGTGATGCGCATCATCAATGAGCCCACGGCAGCTGCTATCGCCTATGGCCTGGACAAGAAAGGAACCCGGGCCGGAGAAAAGAATGTGCTCATCTTCGACCTGGGAGGGGGCACTTTTGATGTGTCCATCCTTACTATCGAGGATGGGATCTTTGAGGTGAAGTCCACGGCTGGTGACACCCACCTGGGTGGGGAGGACTTTGACAACCGTATGGTGAACCACTTTGTGGAAGAGTTCAAGCGCAAGCACAAGCGCGACATCGCTGGCAACAAACGGGCGGTGAGGCGGCTGCGCACGGCTTGTGAGAGGGCCAAGCGCACCCTCAGCTCCTCCACGCAGGCCAGCATTGAGATTGACTCCCTTTTTGAGGGCATTGACTTCTACACCTCCATCACTCGTGCCCGCTTCGAGGAGCTCAATGCTGATCTCTTCCGTGGCACTCTGGAGCCGGTGGAGAAGGCTCTGCGTGATGCCAAGCTCGACAAGGGCCAGATCCAGGAGATTGTGCTGGTCGGTGGCTCTACTCGTATCCCCAAGATCCAGAAGCTGCTACAGGACTTCTTCAATGGCAAAGAGCTCAACAAGAGCATCAACCCCGATGAGGCTGTGGCTTACGGTGCTGCTGTGCAGGCAGCTATCCTGATGGGAGACAAGTCTGAGAACGTGCAGGATCTGCTGCTGTTGGATGTCACCCCTCTGTCCCTGGGCATCGAGACAGCTGGAGGAGTGATGACTGCTCTCATCAAGCGCAACACCACCATCCCCACCAAACAAACTCAGACCTTCACCACCTACTCGGACAACCAGAGCAGCGTCCTTGTCCAGGTGTATGAGGGTGAGAGGGCCATGACGAAGGATAACAACTTACTGGGCAAGTTTGACCTCACAGGCATCCCCCCAGCTCCCCGAGGAGTGCCCCAGATTGAGGTCACTTTTGACATCGACGCCAATGGTATCCTGAACGTCAGCGCCGTGGACAAGAGCACGGGGAAGGAGAACAAGATCACCATCACCAACGACAAGGGTCGCCTCAGCAAGGATGACATCGACCGCATGGTGCAAGAGGCAGAAAAGTACAAGGCAGAGGATGAAGCAAACAGAGATCGGGTGGCAGCCAAGAACTCCCTGGAGTCCTACACTTACAACATGAAGCAGACGGTGGAGGACGAAAAACTGAAGGGAAAGATCAGTGACCAGGACAAGCAGAAGGTGCTCGACAAGTGCAAGGAGGTGGTCTCTTGGCTCGACCGCAACCAGATGGCTGAGAAGGAGGAGTACGAGCACAAGCAGAAAGAGCTGGAGAAACTCTGCAACCCGATCGTCACAAAATTGTACCGGGGAGATGGAGGGGCCGGGGCGGGCGGCTCCGGTGGCCCCACCATCGAAGAAGTAGATTAAAGAAGACTGAAGCACAGACTGGTTTATGGACAGTTGCTCCATTCTTTGCTTTGTTTTTTTTTTTTTTCTAACGTTTAAGGAAAACGTCCTTGCCGATAACAGAGTTTATTCTGTTGGGTGTGTATAAAGGCAGATCTGTCAGCTTGGTTTTGATAAGAGGGAAGGCACGTCCTGCTTTATAAGGTTAGTAATAGACAAGTTTTGTTAATTCAGATACAGCTGTTTGTACTCTGGATGTTTGTCTCTGTCTCTGTTCTTAAAGTTACCACTCGATTGTTGCAGTTGACAAGTTTCAAGTTATGCATGAAAATCTTTACAAAAGATTAAAAGAGAAAATGCCAAATTCGGTTTCTGGAAATTTTGGTTATAAATAAAATGTATTTAAAGCATAAATCTTTCTCCTCTCTGTGAAGGGGTAGTAGTCAGAGGGGATGGGGGGGCAGATGAGGAAAAACTTTCCTGGCAGTGTCTGTGGCTCCTGGGACCTGCCCTGCTGGGGTGACGAGGGTGGTGGCAGTGGAGCAGGGAGACGTTTGGCTCCGGAGGGGCAGTGGGAGAGAGCACGGGGGCTTCCCGAGGGGAACCCAGACTGGACTGGGAGCTGGAGAGGGGGTGCTGGTGTCACAGCCCCCAAACCCTGCGGCTGGGGCAGTGGGAGAGTGGTCCCCAGCACTGCCACGGCAGGGAAAAGTTCCCCAGAGGTGCGGGCGCTGGTTTTGGGCAGGACCTGCTCTTCCCCGCAACTGATGTCTGGGGCTGGAGCGCCCGGCATGGGAATGTTGGTTGCGTGCGTGTGGCTGGGGGAGAACAGCGGGGAAACGAGGACAACAGAAATAGTCCTGCTCGGCAGGTGGTGGGGCTCGATAAAATAGAGACCGGTTTGTGGGCAGCTGTACAAAGTGCTGAGATATTCTTGGGTTGCTTGTCTGCACGCTGAGCTTTCAATACTTTACTGAACGTGTTTTTCCCCTCTCTTTAAGACAATCAAAAGTTAAGCTGGCGAGGGCACCCCCAGCGCTGGGAGTGCTGAGTAAGGAGCCGGTATGCTGGACTTAATAGAATAGGCAAAATTTGTAGTAGTTAAACTTGTCTGACTTTGCTGCAAACTGTCTGCAGAGCCGTTCATTTGTTTAGGAAAGCAAAAAAAAACCTCCGCAGGCAGCGTTTCAGAGTCCGAGGCGCTGCGAGTTAATGCGCTCTCATGGAGGATCCTGATGGCACGCACATTTCGGGCTGGCTTGTCCTTTAAGGGAAAAAACTGCGGAGCCGTGGGCAGCTGGAGGGAATTGGCCGCCGTGTTTTGGTTTGTTGCTCGTTTGTATGTGGGAGTGTTGGTGTCCCGGGAACCACGGTGGGTGCTGCCCTGCCAGCCCTCCCTGTTGCCAGGAGCTTTTAGGACTCTTGATTCCTTAAACTTGTAGGTGATGTATATTTTAAAAAGAAAATCTATAAAAAGTATTCTGTGACAAGAAGGCAGACAAAAAATAAACTTGTTCAGTATTTAATCATCAGCACACGTGTAAGACTCTGGTTTACTATGTGGATTTCTCTCAGCTCTTTTTTCAGGGCGCTGTCTGTGGATTTTCTCTTCACCGGCTACAAATGGGGGTTACAGTCGTAGTGGGGTGAATGCGAGGCTTGTAAAAAGCTTGTTTGATCAGCTGTTGTTGCAAATGATTCAAAACCACTTCAGGTTTATTGAATGGTCCGTAGGTAAATGGCAGTGCCATCACAGTGAGATTGGAGAAGTCAATTGCAGCAACTTCAGCACCTGCTGAGGGCTTCAGTGACATCTCCGAAGGCTTCAGTCAGGCTGGGTGGTCTTGGTGTTCAGGTACACAGCATTTTCCTGGCAGTCAACCTCTTGATTTCCAGGCTGTGACATAAAAAGGACCCCTGAAAATGAGAAGATACTGTGACTTTTTTTTTTTCCTAGAAACTAGTAAATAAATATGTTTATGAATAGGACTAGGTTATCTATAGGTGAAAAGTTGTTGCTGCAAAATGTAATACTCTGTCAGATACACTTTTTCTTAACTGAAATCCCACTACCCTGGGATGACAATAAGAAATAGGTGGTGCCCATTTTCATTGTAAATGCAGGTTAACTATTTTTTCTATTAACCAACTGGTAATTGCCCTTGCTGCATAGTTTCCTTTACTTTTCAGCCCTTGCTTTGCATTCCTCAGCGTCGCTTCTCAGTTATTAAACACAATTTTTTGTTATTTAAGTGTACTGCAGGGCTAATGTAGCTAAATGTGCACAGCAGTTTGTCACACACCTGTGCTGTCGTCTGTCCTTCCCCTCACCTTGGCCACTGCTGCCCTGTGCCTGTTTCAGCAGTGGGGCAGGCAGGGAAAACAGAGCACAGAAGTGGAGTCCCTGTCCAAATGGTTTAAGTACCCCAAGGGCTGAGGACAAGAACAGGGTAACACTGGGATAATTTTTTTTTTTTCCGTACAAAAGGGATATTTTTTGGTTGGACACACCTAGACTGCATGTGGGGTATGTAAAGGATTGGAAACTTCTGCTGACTTACATGCTTGGGAAGAGATTTGAAGTCTTGAGGCACAACGTAGCCTTTCAAGTATGTGAACAACCCCCCCCCCCCACAATGCAAGAAGCAGAAAACGTGTAGGGCTCAGAACTGGATTCCTTGCATTCATTCACTTAGTTTATAAAACAAAGAAGAACTTTGAGTTGATTTTCAGTATAGTGTAGTTACCATGGAGTGAACTCTGATCCTGTTAGTGGAAACTTCCCACTGCCTCCAATGGGTCTGTATTTCCACCCCCCTGCAGTTTCTTAAAGAAATAAAATTAATTTCCCAAATGCTGCTCATTTGCACATAGGTGCATTTGGTGCGTACGTGTCATTCTGGGGAGTAGTTACACATTTCAAATGAATTTTGCAAAGCCAGGAAAATAATCTTGTCTAAAATCTGCAGTTTCATTGCTTTCACAGCCAGCGTCTCTCATCCTTTGCACTGTCCTGACTCACAGGGAAAGCCAGCTGCTCCTGTCAGAATCAGAGGCCTGGGCTTCTGAACTTTGCTGTTCTCAAACAGGACTGTGCAAGAAAGACAAACTCCATAGGAAGAATATAAAGTGGTTGTAACTTCCTAGCACTTGTGCAGCTGCTGTATTAATTTTTGATGGCCCCATATATTTGGTGATTGAGTTCAGATGGTATTGTTTCCAATATAGGAACACCCGTAGCATTAATACTGGAGAATTTAATCACCCAAATTAAACCCCCTAAGTGCCTTAGCACCTTGCTCACGGTGCATCCAGGTGTGGAGTGATGCAAAGCCACCCCTCCCATGCGTGGTGCAGGTCACCCTGCAATTCCTCGCTTTGCAGGGGAGAGGGAAGAGCCAAAAAATACAAAGCCAAAAGCATTACTAAAAGAACGTGCCATGTGAGAGCCCTCGGAGGGAGCTGAGGACAAGGGAGCTGTCTGAGGGCAACCCACTGGGGAGCTGGAAAGTTGAGACGTGCTTGGACAGGCTGTGTCCACCCAGCCGGCCGGGTGAGTCAGCCCCTGCCCCGCCGCCTCCGGAGCGTCTGTTTGAAGTTTTGCAGAAGGACTGAGCAGACAAGCTGCAGCCCTGCTCATCCCATGTGATACCATCTTAAAGGCAGGAATGAATACATCCCAGCAACCTTCCTTTTATCTCTCAGGAGACACTGTGTGGAGCCCTGCAGGCTGGGTAGCGTTTCTCCCGGGAGCTGCCTGTCATTTATTTGAAAGGTTCTCCTTGAAGGTTTTGGGGCTTTGTGGGGTGCAGCCAAGGAAGGAGATGAAGGATCTTAGGACTGCACCATAAATTTTGTCTTCCCTATTGTGAGCCACTCCTGTGGATACTTATGAGGAACAGGAAGAAAGGGAAAAAATGCTCAGGGAATTCACATTTCCGGTCTTGGCACTTACACTAAATAACACAGGCTTACACCCAGGATGCGTGCCTAATTTTAAAGTTCCTTTTTTTAGTCCTGTCAGTGTGTTGCAAGGTAATAGCATTCCAAGCTTTACTTATTTCAAAGGTGTTCCTCATTTCTCCTAACTGGCCCTGTGCCTGGCATGAGTTTCCCTTTCTGTGTCCCTTTAGAGAGCGCACCGTGGTCTAATCTCTGCTCCGTCAGGGACACCATACCTTGGCACAGGGCAATCCTCTGATATTAAACCAGCAAAGCATGTGGATGCTCTTACAGCAGCGAAATTATGTTCTGTAGTTGTTCATCACAGGAAAGTTATCACCCCTCCCTACCCCACAGCGAAACAAGTTATGCTAGTAAAGCCTCTTTAGCACACCTATGTGGGTCAGGTATCACATCTCTCCACCGCTCTCATCCACATATTTATGCAGGCAGAAGCCTATAGCATAGACCTGCCTCTAGAGTAGATTTTGCTTGCAGCAGCATGCTGATTATAGAGTTGGGCAGGCCAGCATTTCCAGATGCAACAACATATTTTACTTCCACATATGAAACAGCAGTATTAAAAACCCCTGATCCAGCCTTCCATGACCCATTTGCCTTTACTCTCTCCTGCATCAGTAGGGTGGAGACAGAGACAAGCTGGTTCCTCTTGTCATCCCAGTAACAGCACCAACCAGGAATTTTAGAGAGGGGAGAAATTTCCCTCTGAGAGCCAACACTTTCTTTCATAGTCTTAAACAAAATCAAGAGCACAGGAAATTTGTGCTCCTTTTCCATTGCTAAAGATGTTTTCTTCCACCATTCAGGAATTGTTTTTTGTATGTTGGCCTATGCAAAAGTTGACAGATTTCTGTTGCATCATGGACCAAGAAGTGTAAAGTCATCCTTACCCATGCTTAGGTAGCAGTTAGCAGCACCTGTACCCTCACTGCTGGGGCCGTTCAAAATGTTATTGCTCCAAATGATCTGCAGGTCAGGAATTAAAATCTGTTTCGAACAGGATTAAGGAGACAAAAACACTTCCAGAAGTGGCAATGCTGTGTACTTCAGGCAGGACTCTATTGAACCCCCCATGCATTTAGGGGTCTTAGTTGCCTTGCTACATTAACTGACAAGCATCGTGAAATATTTTCTGTCAATCCCTGTAAGAGCTGCTGCACAGTGACTCTGACAGTCTAGAAACCATATGTCATAGCTGAAAGCAGCATTTCTTTTCGACAGGCTATATCTAAAAATGGAAACATATATCTTTCAAAACCACGTTTATTTCTCATTTGGCAGACTCCTTATTTCCGTGCCGCAGACCTCATTCACATGTTTGCAAATGTACCAACACAGCCTGGTTAAAGACAACTGATGCTAGTGAGTCCTTAGTCCTACCCCCACCACTACAGGTGGGAGATAACTAAATTAAAAATTCTAATAAGCTAAAAAGTCCCTGTAATACACTAAAAGTAAAGTTCCCTGCCATATTTTCCTTCAAAGCTCACAGAATCGAACAGAGAAGATCTTGTTTATAGTACTTCTATATTAAGTTTTCACCTTTTTCCCCCCTAATTTTAAAAGGCTGACAACTGCTCCTGTTCAGTAATCTCACCTGATAAAACCATGCAGAGGGAGTAATTTCGCGAGGATTTCAGTGGAATAATGTGCTGCTGGTTTTTCTGGCTTTTCAAAAGCAGGTGCCTGTAAGGGGTGCTGGGCAGTAGTTGCATCCTGAGTTCCCTTAGACCCTTGGTCTGGGCTCAAGGGCTAATTTTGCCTGTGCCTCTCAGACACCCGTTGCCAATTTGCTGCTGTGGATATAGTTGTGAGGCCACAGGGCTCTGATTCTGGGGCACGGCTGATGCTGGTGTCCTGGGAAGATGAGGATGTCAGGTGGACACAGCATCTCTCCAGAAGTTACAGTGCAGCTACCTAACTTCCCCTTGTTTTGGGTGATCCAAGGAATGCACTGAATTGCAGCAGTGTTGATATGTGAAAACAGTGCAAATTGCTGAGAATAAGGAATTAGGAGCTTCAATGTCACACAAATCTGAAGCAAAAGACCACACCAGTGTTCACAGTATTGTGCCTAAGGACAGTATTTATTCCATTCATATGGCATGATCCTGTTTTTAATGAGCAGGCAGAGCGCTTGGCAGGTAAATGGCCTAGTCATGGACAGTATTAGCTACTGTGAAATTGAATTCTGCACTTGTGTGTCCAATACAAACAGTAGTGAGCACACATGGAGTCTAATATTCCCAGAGAAACCAGGGCTGACATTTAACTGCCCCTGGGAGAAGAGGAGGAAATTAATACGGTGGGTATGGAAGACAGAGGCTTGACACAGCAAGAAGAAACAAGAGGCAGAGAAGAGGTGGATTACTGGATGGTGAGTCAGTGATATTTTTGTTGAGTTTATGCATGTGTTTATTTTCAGGGTGTGATATCCAAATTAAACATTAGATATGCCTAAAGAATGGGTATATATACATACTGTTGAGTGTTTCCAGCTACTGGGATGCCCATGGACACACAAACACCACAAGAAACAACACTAAAAGAAGCCTATTAAGGATGCAAGGTCAGTTGTTCAGAATTATGACAATTGTAGCAAGCCTTTTTCTTGCTTTCTTTATGCTTATGCCTCATAACCCAGTTTTTAATTATGTACTAACAGGTTTTTTAACTTTTTTTTCTTCTGCAGGGCACCTGCCTCAGTCATTGCCCACAATGGGCAGTGTATGCCCTAAGTAGTATTTCATGGTTCAACATATGCATTATTTACTGTGTGCTGTCCAGCCCCAACTCTAAAGAAGAATTGCTGCTTAGGATGCTGCCTGTGGAGCTCATCACCATCACATCTTGAGTGCTTCGCAACATTATCCATTATCCATAGCTTTCCAATCCTGAAATGTGCATAGTTCCCACAGAAAGGTGGTGATAAATCAGCAAAAGCCGAATGCCACATGTATATTATGGGGTCTTCCACTGGAAATGCCAAGGAGCTGCTTTCTTCAGAGAGCTTAGTGTTATGCACTTCTTGGACTGTTCAAAGTAGATTTCCCATTCAGTCTCAGCTGTGGATACCAAATCCTGCATTTCAGGCTTCCATGAAGCCAGGCTGTTGGCTCAGAAAGAGAAGAGCACGAAATTATGGACATTGGGGCTGAATGTGGGTTGGAGTGGTTTGCCTGCCATTCTGTGACAGAAGTCCTTGTGGAAATCAGCTTCTCTCACAGCTTTCACCGTTTCAACCATTACATTTTAATCTCTTGTAATCTTCTGTCTCATTTTAGAGCTTCCAGCTCTTGGAAGGCTGAAGCATGGATGCAACTGACTCTATTCACCTTTGTTACACAATGCCAGGCTTTTAATTTTTTTTTTTTTTTCCAGACTGATACCTATTTGGGCCATCAGGACAAGGCAGGATGTTTGGTGCTCACCTCTGCAGCCTTAGCTCGTGAAATACCTGAACTGATCTCCTCCAGCAGATGCTGTGCTGCATCTGAGTATCCCAAATCTCCTGTCCTAGTAACTGAGGCATCTCAGGGTTATGACAAGAGACTATACTCTCTAACACTGATGTCTGTCCTACCCCCTGTACTGGGCCAGAGACAGTTCTGTCCCTCCCTTCCAAAATCCTTTCTGGATTTGTCTTCGTTTTCCCCTAGTTTACCTGTCTGCTGCACTGACTCCCAGGCATTCCCCATCTGCCTAACCAGCTCTGTCTTTAGCTCTCAGTCCCAGTCTTTGCTTCCACAGTTGTTCTCAATGCAGGTAATTCTCAGTCTTAGTTTCTCCTCATCTTTTTGTGACAATCTTCCCCCAACTCCAGTACAGCTGAAGGTTTGTCTCCACTGCCTCCTGCACCTCAAACTCTAACATGAGTATACCCCTGAGTATCTGTAACACATCCTTTGCTTTTGCCAGTTCTTTTAGCACAACTTTTACTGGAGCCAAGGTGGGCTGATGGTCTTCTGGGGCTGATGACAGCCCCGCTCTTTAAAAATCAGTTGATGAACCATCAGTTCCATACGTCTCCCTTTCCCCTGAGCCTATTTCTATAAGTGCTGCCTGACTGCCATGGATGAAATCTGAGGTTGTTCCCAAACCTGCTTCTCTCATCCTCTTAAATATGTAACTTGGCTGCCAAATCGTGGATATGTACTTGGCAGCCGGCGATAGCAACTGGGAACACAACATACACAATATGATTGTCAAAATAAAAAGAGAGAGATGGCTGTACAGAGCAGAGCCAGAGCTGAGTTTTCAGGCTGATTTGAGATTCTTGCTTAGCTATCCATGAACTGACTGTGCTTGCATGGATAAACCTTTAAAGAGCACCTACACGAGAAAAGATGCAGTGTCTGGAAGGCTTTGGAAATGGGGGACGTTAGAGACAGGTTGTTTTGTGAAAATTTTCTTCCCCCACGTTGTGTTTTCCAACTGTTCTTACCATGTGGCCATGAACACCTCAATGTTGTTTTAAGGAGTATATTCCCTTGTTGGAAACTATTGCAAAAATGAATGATGCCATTTTTCAGAGGTGAAAGCAGAGGAACTGATCCGTCTTACTGAACTGATCTGTCTAAAAGTCTTAGGTCAGGTATTGTCATCCTTTCAGAGGGCACACTGGCCTAGTGAAGCAATATTTTCCTAGGTTGTGGCTGGTTTTCACCTTATAGCTGACCTGGTTTGTTGCGAGGTGTGGTTCTCTCCTTGTCCCTTTATATTTATCTGCATCTCCACTGGCCGTTCTCTGACTCCACCATGAACTGATGTTAAATGCTAACTCAACAGGAAGATTCTCATTTATTTTTTGCTGCATGACTATTTTGACAGTTTAGGGAACCACCTTGCTGTGGGGTCAGAGAAGATACAGAATCAACACAAAGGTAAATGATGGGAAAATTTTGATGGAAGCTTCTTCCATCAAAAACTGGCCTTTAGGCTGGATTAGCTGTAACATGAAACCCTTCATGGGGACTTGACTTTTATTGACAAAAAGTACCTTTGTCAACACAACTTGTACCAATTTTGGGTGCGATCTAAGCAGTACCAGTTATCCACGACACTGATCCGCTGTGAATGACGTGGGAGAGATTCTCTGCTTGCAAAGGCAAATGCTTCCCAATATCCCAAAGATTCCAGACCTCAAAACCACGCCCTAAAGTGACCTGCCTTAGCATATGGGAATTATTTCCAGGTGCGGCTTCCAAATACGGAGCTGATGGCTTGCACAGGGACCTTGTGACCTGGTAGATATGCTTTTAAATCTGGTAAAGTCCGAAGCTAAAGTGTGTTTAACATCCAGAGATCACTGCCCATAACTGAGGGACCAGAACTAGCTGCCCTCTCTGCTGCTGGTCCTGGGAAATCAGGAAAGCCTCCACAGCTCCTGACTGTCAAAGCCACAGTAAACCTAAATGAGTGGCTGTGGAGATGTTATCGCACGGAAAACACATAATATCGCTGTTTGCACTAAAATGTTACCCAGAGAAGCTGCTCAGCAGGGCTGGGAAGGAGCAGAGGACATTGGCCATGAGTCTCATCCACAGAGTAGTCTGAAGGGGGGTTTGCATGCTGGGATCTGTGATTCCTAGGGAACAGCAGACGGTCACCAGGATACAGCCGTAAACAGGGTCACCTTATCCCCTTCACCGATGGCAGCCTCCCAGGCAGCACCATGCCATCTATGAGTCTCCCTGCCTTTCCCAGCTCCATCCTGTTACTGCTGTCCACGTTTGCCTTTGCAGCAGAACCTGAGGGCCACAGGAGGACCCACGGGTGGGCAGGGAATTGTCCCACTGCCCCAGCCAGGGAGCACAGTGATCAGGGACAGTCATTCATCCATTGGTATGAGTGAGAAGCAGCTGAGATGTATTTTGAAGACACAGGAGTGGAATCTTCTCCTTCCTGTGGTGTGCTGGTAGGTCTTGCTATGCTGTATCACCACCTCTTCTGTTTTTCTTTCATGGTTCATAATCCCTACTGTGTAACATAAAGGTACAGCATTTGTGTGGGCCTTTTCATCCAAGAGTTGTAAAATGCTATTAGAAAGCTTGAACCAAAGACTAGAACAGACAAGTTGAAATAACCACTTTTTGACAAAGGATTAGAGCCATGGTTTCCTAACATTCATCCCTGCGGTCTAACCATCACATGGGCTGCAGGCTGCTGACATGGAATTATTCTGCTGTCCCATATCCGGCCTCTACTACCAAATTAGATGGAGTAAGAATTTGTGAGAGCCTTGTGAGAGCTGAATGGTACGTGGCAAAAAGTCACAGAAAGCCTCAAAGTTTCACTTGGTTTAAATTTGTAGGCAGAAGGATTTCAACAATAAGAGTCATTTTGCTTTAAAGGTGACCTGCAATTAATAGTTAAGGGTTTGCAAGTCTCTCTTGTTAATTAAGAAAGACTAATAGACCTCATTTGTTTCCAGAGGATATTTTTTTTTTTAATTTTTTAAAAATATAGATGCTGTAAAATGCTGTTACTAGTAGTTTTTCCAGTGTCCCCTGAAGAGTCTATCTGGTGTTTATTTAAAGTTCTGAGAATATCAGGAATGTACACAATATATTCCATTTTTAAATAAAAGTCTCCTTTCTCCCAGTACTTAGACTCTACAATTACATAAATACCATATAAAAAACACAAAAGCAATGTATTGTTTAATGCATGGCTCCATTTGATTTCTCAGTCTTCATTGATTCACTGTTAATCCAAGAACTGATGTTCCTTAGCAAACTTTCAATTATTTCAATTAATTCATAACCTGAAAGACAAAAAAGGAGAAATACACATTTTTCTTTCTTACAATGGCAACCTTCGAGAACTTCTGTTCAGATGACACACACAAACAACATCTGGGGGAAAAGCAGACTGAAGAATGATAGAAAGTGGCTCATATGCACAGGATTTGCATTATAAATACTATATTAGGCTGAGAACTTGAGCATAGATTTATGACATGTACTCTATATGCTGTTTTCTGGCAGATGATAAAACTAATTCAAGGTGAGTGGTACTGGAAAGATGATACTAACACCCTTGAATTTTCAAGGTAAAAGAATGATGTTCAGTTACAAATTATGCAGGATTAGGCCTTGATAGATACAGCAGTTTCAAGTAAAATCAGTCTAATATTTTTTTTACCCAAACAATCAACTGTGGGACAAATTCTTTTGTCATGTTAATGGAGAAAATGAGAAATATGCATTTACTCCATACTGGGCTCAAGATGGACTACAGGGAAATGGTTTAAAGTGTGTGTGAGTCCTGCAGTGTGTCAGAAATGTGCCACACACTGAGGCAGCAGTGCTGGACGTGAGGGTGGGGGCCCACAGAGTGATGTTCCCTGTTGCTGGTGTTATGTATGATCCTGTGCAATGGGGAGCACCAGAGGACTGCAGAGCTTTGGGGAAACCACAGCTCTGCACAGGAAAAAGTGCTCTTAACTCTGCTTTGAGTGTCTGTGGCAGTTGTGGATTAGGACATTATCAGGCCTTTTTAACCACTGAGGCAAAAAGACCAAACCCAAACCCCACCCAAACTAGACCCCCCTGCACTATTCTCAGGGGGAGGGAGTGGGTGGAGCGTGGCAGCAGTGGGTCACTCACACACTGCCCGATGCTGCCTCTTGCCCTGATGGGCATTTTCCAAGGCTTTGTCATGGTGGAGCCAGGCTGGTCATCTCTCTCACCTGGTCACACAGCTACTGCAGGAGCCTTTCATGGTCTGTGTCTCAGCAGCTTCAGCCACCTTCTCCACTGGGCTTGGGAACGCTGCCGACTCTGCCCAGTGGCTCTCCAGGGCGGGGCGTGGGCTCCCTGGTGGCCTCTGCCTGGTCTGCCCTCAGTGATCCCAAAGAAGAGCTCTGGAATGGAGCAGTTTGCACCTAAAATCTTTCGAAAGCCACTTGAGACACTACCTGAAGGGTTTACGTGGCACAATGCATATGGGTCAGGAGACAGAGCAGGAGGACCCCGGGAAACCCCTTTGTTCTTTGCTTCTGTGTTCTTGAAAGAAACGTCTCACACTGACCTTACCACAACCCAGATGTTTTGTCAGTGTCAGCTGGAGGCCAAAATAGATGTGCCTTCATGTCCTGGGATGGTGACCTCTTCATACTGCTGCTAGTAATTTAAAATCAGACTACTGCTCATACTTTATATTTCAGCTCCAGTCCAGCAACTGAGGAAAACCTTAAGGAAGGAAAAAAATTCCGGCTTTCAGGAAATGTGTCTGAAGACATTAAAGAGGTATTTCAACTCGACTAGCCTAGCTCAAAAATAAACAAGATCATTTGTGTGGGAATATTTTCACCCATTGTCTGAGGATCATGTCTGAACAAAGCTCACGAAGCAGGAAGCCAGCTGTCATTTCAGCAGGGTGGATGAGTGGTCTGAACACAAAAACAGAGTCAGACATGCCTGGTGTTGAATGCTAGCTCAGGCACTAGCCTGGTATGACTTTGGTAAAGTCATCCAGCATCTTTGTTGCTGTTTGCAGATCGCTCAGAATGAGGTAATAATTCTCATCTACTCCAAAGAGTACTGTGAGGTAATTAATTCATCTGTGTAAGGCACTTCAAAGATTAAATTATTATTATTATTAATTTTATAAATTCACAACATGGTATAGCTGACTTTCATCCATTACTTAAAACCTCTTTGATCTAAATAATGCAGTCGCAATTTATTATATTAGCAACTAAAAGAGCAACTTCAGACGCAACCTTAGAGGTGAAATGTCCTATTTCTCTCAACATCCCCAGCCTGGTTTGCAGTTCTAAGAGTTGAAAGTTAGTTCAGGGTAGCTGCCAAACACATTTCACTGCCTGTCCCTTTCAAACTGAGTGCAATGAAAAGAGTAGGTACCAGGCAGATAATATTCTCAGACTGGAATAAGCACTGTGTCCTTGAATGTTATCTGTTGGTCAACCAGTACCATCTTCCAAGATTAGTGCTGGAAGAAGGCAGGCTGATAAAGAGGGAAAATTGCAAGGGCTATCCAAGTGGGTACAACAGGAATACATTACGTTGGATGATGTAAAATGTGAGTAATTGCTCGTATTTTGCATCAGCAAAGCATTGCCCCTACAAGTTAGAAAGCTGTTTCTGCTGACACTAGCAATTATTTTTTTTTTAGGAAATACTGTTTTTCTCCTCTGTATACTTTCAGATTTTTTACTTTTGAAAGAAGCAAATGAGCAAATTAGCATTTGCAGCAGTTATGAGGTATGGCGTGCAGAGTTTGTTTTGAGAATTATGTGTGTGTAGCTGGTAGTGGGGGGACTAGGGTGTTTGAGAAGCAGAATAAGAAATATTAGAGGTTTAAAATCTCTCATCTGTGAGGTTCAGTGGGAAACAGTACCAAATGCATGTAGTCCTCAACATGTGCAAAGAAACAATCCTATCACCTGTTTGAAAACCACCTATTCTGTTACCTAAAGGAATACAAGAATTTCGGCCTAAATATCCAAAGTTGTTTTCCATTTTACTTTCACTTAAATTCCGTGTTAGCCAAGACACCCACAGTGCTGCATGCACCAGGAGTGCTAATGTGACTGTTCTGCTGCTGTCCCCATCAGAGCTAATATTTTATACAGTGCAGCCCTTGAGCACAGACTTTGTTCTTTGGTCTGGTGGTGTCTGTATCTGCAAATCTGCAGACTTCACAGTGACCATTCTACCTTCTCCTTAGGAATGAGAAACTGGATGAGTCCTTCATGGCCCTGCTCTTCTACCTGTCTCTTCACCAGGAAATAATTGCCCTGGAATAAAAATGCAGATCCTTGATTTTGTGAGTACAAGACTTTAGGGACATAAGCACATTAAGCTTGCCCCTGGAGCACACAAAGCTTGCAAATTTGGAGTCACAGGGCAGTCATTTGGGACTCCCTGTCAGGGCAGTGAGATTCTGCATATGAGCAGGGACTATTTGCTATATTGACCCAATATATATATGGAATACTATGGATAAAGACCCCTTGGTCTCACCATTTATGTCTCACATCCCCTTGTCCTGGGTGCTCTTCAGGACACAGGCTTCTCTGACTATGGAGAGGCAGATTTTCTGGCAGGGTTGGAACCCCTCTTTGCCCCAGCCTTTCCCAGAGTGGTATGTGCTGTTGTTCACATCCCATGGCATCCCCGCAGTCTCCCTTTCAAGATGGTGGCTGGGTCCAGTCCTACTGCAATGGGGTCACCAAATAACTTGGCTCTTCAAGGTGATGCTGCAATTTGAATAAATCATTACTTCTTCCACCAGTGTTAGATCTATGTGAGTGCCCTGAACCGAATTACCATCCCTTAATGCTGTTTCCGAGGAATAACATTAGCATTCAGTCATTTCTACCTGCAAATAGTCACAGCCGAGTCTGCTGGGTGTTGATTTGTGCTGTGGGTGACATTGCTGTAAGACTTCATTTCTAAATACTTTGCAAAGCAGGTTCGGATGACTCTTAGGTGCTAGAAACATGTTACAACATGAGGAATATGTGCTAGGAAAGCAGTTCCCAAGCAAGGGTGTGTGACCACACTTGCTGCCTTGCAGAGTGGAAGTGGTGATGCCAGGGGAATAGCTGAGGAGCTGCTGTGTTGGAAGGTTATACACCTCGGGAAAAAGCACTGAGATTTACAAACCATGGCTGTAAGAAACTTCAGTGATCTTCTGGAGTCTGTAATAATCTCTGTGAACTGATTGACCATTTTCTTAAAACACTTAATGATTACTTATTCACAGTTCATGAAGCCTTGATATAAAGTGGGGCAGATTTATCTGGATTGAAGAAAAAAGCGTTGGAGGATTGGTGGCCTTAAGGAAATGATTTGTTCTACATGCATTGATTGACAGATGTTTCATTGTGCAAGGAATAATTCATAAATAAAGAAAATCATCAACACAGTTCAATACACAAAGGTCACAGACTCAGTGAGGTGCTCTGGGCTGCAGTTTGCAAAACAATCCTCTTGCCTGGTAAAGGACAAGGAGGCCACTCCATGGGTCATGACACCTCATTACAGCTTACTGGTGTGGCAAATGCAGGAACGGACTGAAACAAAGGGGAATTGGGACCTATTGCAATACAGGGTTGTGTTTCCTGGATAAAGGGACCTCTGGTTGGTAGGGATCAACTATAAGCTACTGGATGAACCCTGCCAGGAGAGACTTTTCAGTGCGTTGTGCCATGCAGTGCTCCCAAAGTGAGTCCTGCCTTTTGGTGGGAAACATATACTGACTCTCCATTTCTACAATACTGCTTTATTTAGATTCCTTACCTCCCCTGAAAGAAAGTGGCTGGCTTGTCAGGATTATCTGAATGGAGTGTTAACATCAGAGAAGCCTTAAGATGAGGCATACTATGTAGAAACAGGAGTTCAGGATATTGATATGCTGAAGTAGAAATACAAGTAAGAAAAATAAAATTACAAAAGGCAATTTTAGGTCCTATTTGATGTTGAAGTTCAACCTTAATTGTTTTAGCATCTTAGCTCACTTGGAGAAGCAGGGAGATAGTCATGGTGTGAAGAGCTTTCTGATATTGCAATCTTTCCCTATTCAAGACCTCCCATTTCTTGTTATCCACATGGTCTAATTATGAACTTATATGTGCTATATTTCAAATCAAATGTAGCAGGGACTGTCTTTCCCCTCCTGTGGAGTAAAGTTCATGGAATGTCTTCCACTAGGAGGAGCAGGGACAGGCAAGAAAACTCTGTTTCTGAAGGTGGAGTTCTGAGATCTTGTGTAAGGCATTTTATAACTACAGCATAGAATCATAATGACATAAAATCACACTTGTGATAAGAATCCTTGGGTTTGTGATATGCTTGATGTATCTGAGCGAATGTGAAAGAAGATTGCATAGTCATTTGATTTCCTGTATCTATCCCACATAAATCCCATGCTCAGGGCTGTCACTAGTGGCCTGCTCTGGATGAAAACTCCTCCCCCTTCCTCCAAGATGTAATGAGTTCAGAGGCTCTTTGGCTTTCCTATGTAGTACTGGCAATGTGCCACAAGGGGAGACAGACAGGAGGCAAGACATGCCAGTAGCACTTCATGTTTCTCGTTAGTGGTGCCTGTAATTTGCTCCCAGTTAAGCCGACAGACAGATTACTTGGAGACAGGGCTTGCTGACCCACCTAGTCCTTTATCAGCCTCCTGTTCTCATGTGACAGGCACATCCAACGCTCTGCAGTCCTCCAGCTGCTCTTCCTGTGGACCCAGTGTGATAACCTAATAACACAGAAAACAGCACTGGTTATTCCTGCTCCTCCTTGGTGTGTTTGGGGATTCCTGCCATTCGGGCTGCCTATTTGAGGTGCTTAACTCACCTGTTGGGTCTAATTTTGTCTACAAGGATGGTCTCAATAGCTCCTCAGCCATCTTGAACCTAGACCACATAGAAATATCAGTGTCCACAGTACCTCAAGGGACTTCAGAATCCATTGCTTTTGTGCATTAAATTGTCTTTGGAGAATAAAGTATTGGAAGAGGTTCCTATCAGAGAAAGCCAGGATGAATCTGGACATCTTTTCCCTCTTTTGACTTTGTCTTTTGTTGATGCCATGCTGATTCTTTGTAAATCCAAGTCTAAGGCTTTCATGATTTTTTTCTAGGTTTGGGAAGATCTTGTAAACTAACTTCAAAAACAACCAGCCAGCTTTCCAAAGCAGCAAGCATGAGGCATTCCCCTGCTGGAGACAGCCTGGGAGGATTCACCTCTGAAATATGTGACTGTAAGAACAAAAACTCACTAGTGGTGGATGAGACATGAATGGAACAAGGCCTATTATTTCTGTCCTGCATTTTCTTTCTCCTTTAGTTTCTGTTTCTGCTTCCAACCCTTTCATGTCATTTGGGGGAAATCTACTGAATTTTATTAGTGATTATCCTTGAGAAGCCCAGAGTAGTTGTCCTAATTTATTAAAAGGGGCTTGTATAGGAAGCTTTAGAGCTGGAGCCCATCAGGGATAGGGCAGATAAAACCAACTCTCCCAAGTGTGAGAGGAGGCTGGTAGCTTTTAGGCCAGCAGCACTCCCAGGCACCAGCAGACAGTCGGGTGGATTACAGGGGAAGCAGAGGAAATGGAAAGCTCTTTGGTTTGGAATTTCCTTAGTGTTTGATCTGAATTGGTTTAAAATACAGGCTTGTGGTGTCAGCCATTCCTGTGTTCCTGTTCGGGGGCGGTCCCAAAAGCGCTTCGTGTGCCTGTTTGAAGAGCAGTAAGTGGTGTCTCTGGGTGAGCCAGACCCACAGCTCCAGGCTGCCTGGTGACAAAGCCTGGGGATCCCAACCTCCAGGGCTTTCATGCTGGCTTCAGGAAGAGCTCATAAGCTATGCAGGATCAAAGACGGTAACCTGACGGGCTGTGGGCACGTTGTGAGAGGCAAGAAAGACTGTCTGGGCCCAAGCCCCAAGCGTCATGGCCCCACCAGCACTGCCCAGCTGCTCTGGAAGCATCTGATCCCAGCCATTCTACAGAGGGGTGCCCTGGTTGTGGTGTCGTGCAGCACGTTGGTTTAGGTGCCTGAAATTAACACTTCCTTCACTCTTTCTGTATCTCTTCTGTCCAGAGCCCCTTCCCTGAACATTTTTTTGCCTTTTTTTTGTTTTCAAAAGGACTATGATATTTTTGGAGAAGATGTGCTGGTGAAGTTAGGCGTATCCAGGATCTACCTTGCCAGGGTGTACTGTAACCTTATCCTCGGATGAGGCATGGCACAGCAGAACCACATGCCCAGTGAAAAGCAAGCCAGTCCCTTCTGGGTACTCTGGTTGTGCCAAGGGCCTCAGTAGCCCAAGGTCAAGGTCTCTGTTGCATGACACAAGTGAATGCCCAGGGTAATAAACGTCTTGTGAGCCATGAGGACCATGAGACACAGAGGCATCCTGATCTTCCTGCAGATCTATCTCATCTCATAACCAACTCCAAAAGTGTTTCTGGTGAGCTGCTGCCAACTGATTTGGCCACAACGAGCTGCAGCAGAGCTCTGGATGCCAGACTGGAAAGCTCTAGCCCTGGTATGCGGAAGTGTTGCTGAATATACAGAGCAGCAAACTTTAATGGGCTCAACATGAAAGTCAGCAGGGCAAAAATCAGTGCCAGCCCTGGATTTTACCCCTGCCACTTCCACTTAACTAAATCTTGAAAACAAGTCATTAGGTGCCTGCTGGTTTCCACTGAACCCTGCATAAACTTCCTCTTATGCCAAGTTTGAGATAGTATAAAGACTAGTCTAGCAAGTGAGGGAGCCCATGTACCTGAAGGACGGCAAGTGCAGGGAGTAGAGGTAAGAATAGGCTGCGCTTGGGCATTGGAAGTGTAGGACTCCCACCTCTGAGTGGGGGAGATGGTGCATGGTTATTTCAGAGTGTTGGAGACCAACCACTCTTTAGGTGTGATAGTCCCAGCCATGAACTGAAATGGGAGACAAACTTGTAGTGAGATTTCAAAAAGAACCTGAAGAAGGCAGGACAGGATGGGAAGACAGAGAAACTAAGGGAATGATGAGGACAAGAAAAGGGGATTTTTAACAGGCAGTGAAGGTGGTGTGGTTTAACCCCAGCCAGCAACTTAGCACCATGAAAAATGGTTAATGGAAGGAGAATGTAATGACAGAGAGATCATACACCATGCTAGTGTCAGGGACTCTTTCCTCAGCCATGCATGTTCCTCATCCATGCGTGTTCCCACACAATGTTTCACTTCCCAGGCAGCAGAAAGGAGCTGGCAGTCCCCACACAGCATTCCACTCCCTTGAGATCTTCTCAGAGCAGTTTTAGGAAAACTTTTTCAGTCAGTTGGTGTGAAACTGCTGCCAGTCCCCCAGTGGAGTCACAAACATGCACCTGCCTTCCTGCAACACAGCTTCAGGCAGCCTTGCTTCTGGCTGGGGTGGGGGAACCTGAGTTTCCTTCTAATCACAAGGAGAAGGTAACCCATGAAATGATGGGAGTCAAAGGGGGCTGTAATTGCTGTCCCAACAGGGCTTCCATTTTAGTGTGTCCCATCCCACAATGTGTTGGACACTGAGAATTAAGAATGTGTTCCCTTTACATTCTGGCACATCAGAACTTCACTGAGTGCTCTGGGAGCAGTTTTCCCTGGCAAATTCCTGCTCCCAAATCCTGCTGAGCAGAGGCAGCCTTCTCACTGGTTGGACAGGGAGGGTCATGACAGCATTTCATTGCTTGTTGGGTGTCCCTAATGTTTGCACTTTTAAGTAAGTTGGAGGAACTTACTGCAGTAACTTGGATCCAAGAACTGGATGCAGCTGGATAAAACAGACTGTGGTATCCCCAGCCATTTAGCTCTGCTGCCTCCTCAGTCACTCGTATTGTCTGGCAGATGGGAATGATTGAGGCACGAAAGAGATCTAGTGGCAAAAAGCCACCAGCGTTGAAGTGAAACTGTGTTCTTTAATATTTCCATCACAGTGGGGGTTGGAGGCTGGCAGTGGGCTGGGATGTTGGTGTCCAGACTGTGAAAACACAAAGGCTGGAAAAGAACTGTGTCTTAAAGCTTTCATGAGGTAAGAAAGGTGCTGTGTGAGGAGAGACCTCAGTGAGTTACTCATAGCAGGGTGGCTGACTACAGCTGCCTTCGGAATCAGGCTAATGCTGAGCAGGCTATAATATAGGGCACTTCCCATACTATGCTGCAATTATATGAACATAATCTTTTCCAGGATGACTCATTTTAGCCTCAAATGTTATCTGGATCCTCCCAAACCATTATATGAACTGCCAAATACAAGAGCTAAGGGACAGAACTGATTAACACTCTTAATTATAAAAGATGGTTCGGAATTTTTTGAGCACACATGGGTTTGGGTGAAATGGAAACTGTGGGGAAGGTTACTTTTTCTAAGTTACTTTTTAAAATGGGAAATGTTTAGACTAAAAAGCTGAGGAACTCTTGATGATGTATCACCCCCAGTTTTACTATATTTCCTTATAACCCAACTATGGGTTCATAATGGTGTTGAAGCTTTTGCTTTTCACTCCAATTCACCATAGAAACCAATGAAATCTTATACTATGTTGGTAAAGTGCTTTCTCTGTCAGATCTGCCAAATGTCCATGTGTTCATATGAAATTATTGATTTTTCATGAAAGGGGTTTCTCTAAAATTTTAAAAAGAGAGGCTTAGGTGAAGAGCATCTTCATCTTAAGCATTTACATGCTTTATAAAATGCAGCATTAATCCTATCTTGATACTATCCCAGACTGGAATTTGAGAGAGTTCCTCTAGACCTGTTATTTGTATATGTTAGCATTAGTCCTTTTGTGCCTCCAATGCTACGGAAGGAATAGGTGTGTCTGGCTTTCTCCTTTTAAGTTGATGGGGATTGTGCAACCTCTTTGTAGTACCAGTTTCCTTATGGGCATTTGTCATAATGGGAAAAATACAGAGTGTTCCCAAAGCTGCATCCACCAGTGGGGCAAACAGAGCCCTTACTGATCCTTGGATCTGGCTTGATCCATGGGTAGAGTCCCAGCTGTGGTGGCAGGGGCTGCTGAATGGCACAGGAAGCATTTCCCCCCCACGTGCCCCTGTGCACAACAGTAGTTCTTGCAGACCTCTGAAGCCATTATCACCTTGCACCCAAACCCCACACTTACTGCCCTGGCTGCCTTTGGCTGTGCTGTTCTCCTGTTTAGTGCATGAACTTATCCCATCCCCTTCACAGCTCAGAGAAATCAATATTGCTGTATCAATACCGTAACCAGCATTACTGTATTATTAGAAGGCATGATGCTTTTTGCTCACTGTTTCAAATTTCTTACAAGTCCCATCCTGAAGCTTGTTGCTTCAGGATGTTTTCCTGACCCTTTCTGTATTTTCCTAATTAGCAACTGTGCCCTAGACATGGGAGGTGCCTCCTAGTTCAATACTTATTTTAGGAAACTTAACTTCAATCAGGTCTTTTGGCTTAGTACCTCACCTCAGGGCAGAAGTCACTGGGAGAAAGAAGAGTGAAGACCCTTGGCCTTATTTGGATCTAATTATTAGTGTTATTTTCTGTTCCTGGCTTTTACATATGTTTTTCTGCTAGAGTCTTAGTTCCAAGACACTGCACGAGCTGTGTATTGTTAAAGGTGAAGCTGGGTTTCACATTTAGCTTTAAGGACCTGGGGTCTCTTTAGGTTTCTCCAATCTGATAGTCTGAACACAGAATGCTGTGATTTACCAGAATCCTCAAAGAATCCAAATAATCAGAGATGTTTTGGGAGTTCTCTTTGGCAAAGGGCCATGCTGTGTGTGCAGAGTCAAGCTTCTTTACCCTTGCATGATATGTGAAGTGTCAGCAGGATTATGGCTGGTGGGAGCCAGGTAGGGAGATATGTGGTCTTCTTGATCAAACAAATCAGTAAATGAAAGTCTAAAGATAGTAAATAAAGCTATAGGGCTGAAAGGTATTATCTTCATGGACTGCTCTGCATTGATGTTTCTGGGGTGATGGCAGCTGGGGATGCCCTCAATGTGTGGAACACTCGATATTATCAGGAAGATAAGGGACATGTCAGGAGTTGTGAGTTGATGCGGAGACAGGCTTTCCTGTGTGTCTGGCAGGACTGAGCCAGATTGGTGGGGATCTGTAGGCTAGCAGGGAAAATATGCTTGCATTTCCATGAGGGTGAGTTGTGCCATCTCCAGGAGAACTGAGTGGCTGCTGGAATGTTTGCAGCACCCTCTGCTTAAAGGCTGCTTCCATGACAGACTGTCATTTGGCTTTGTGTGACAACCCCGGGCTCAAGTGGGGGGTGAGAGCATCTCTCAAGCTTCCACTGGGCAAATTGCTTCCTCTTTAACAAAGGCCCTTTGTCGTTCTTGGTCATGTTTTACATCTTTTCTTGGAGATAAAGCAGGCACCTCCTGCATGGTTTTCAATTTTATTGTCTCAGCCTTGGCCTGGCTTTGTGCCCCCAGTAACTCTGCTTGTTGCTCTTCCAGTGATGTCAGGAAGAGTTTTTTGTTGACTTCAGTGGGAACTGGGTTAGATCAGCACTGACCACTTTTGAGAGGCCCATGCAGAGCACTCAGTCTAGATAGCATAGCAGGGGAGCCTCGCTCGCTCATCACATCCAGCTTTGTTCTCTGTCAGATTTAATTAACTGAGCCACACAATATTTTGCATTTTCTCCTTCTGAGGCAGTGCAGAGGTCTTGTCTTTCTCTTGGACAGTAGGTCTCTGCATGCTGGTAATGAGGATCTACCAGCAACAACTTTATTGCTCTGGTGAAATGCCAGCTTGGCATAGCCCCGTGAATCATACTCAATGCTCTGTTCAGAGAACTGAAAGGACAACTGCTGCTGTTAATTTTGTGCTCTTGTTCACTGCCTTAGGAGAAAAACATAATTGCAGAAAGATTGGAACTTTTTTGAGGAGAGAAAGACACAAAAATAAATGGAGAGTGTGACTGAGTGTCAGCCCAGAGTGTGTCCCTCCCTTGCACATCCAAATGCTTCTTTCCTTTTTGGTTCCCCCTGTAGTTTACTTGTAGGGCAGAGTGCCTAGGACAAAATTTAACCTCCAGGGCCTAGGTGTACCTGTAAAATCCCATCTCTTTGCCCTTCAGCTCAAGCCTTTTCCCCCTGAAGCCATAAGCTGGGGAGTTTCAGACCTTTGGTGGCTCTTGGACCGCAGGCAGTTCCCACCACAGCCTTAGGTCCCTCTAAGCCATCTGCTCTGTATATTTCTTCTCATCATGGCCTCATAGTTTCATCTCTGTAGGTAAGAAAATGTACGGTCTTTCATTTCCATTGCTCTTGGTGACATTTCTAGATGCCAGTAACCTCCTGGCCTGCCACATACAGCCCTATCAGCCATTTATGAGACTCACTGTGCAGCAGGGCTTCAGTAGATTAATGCAGAACATCTGGGCCCAAATTATACTCTGT
This sequence comes from Corapipo altera, assembly GCF_003945725.1. Lineage (NCBI taxonomy): Eukaryota > Metazoa > Chordata > Aves > Passeriformes > Pipridae > Corapipo > Corapipo altera. The sequence goes on from NW_020884878.1 coordinate 2,361,150, forward strand.
ACTTCATAAGATGGGAAGCTTTTCCTTGAAAGAGGGGAACTATGGATTCAATCCCAAGGAGACCCAGCAGATTCAGCAATGCCATCTTTTCAAGAACAGACTTGGTAGAGGTTGGATTTGTTGTGAGCTGATTCAGGTTATGCTAAGGATAACAAATGTTAAATAGGAGAGAAAAACTAGGTTTTGGTTTTTTTTAATCTGCAAGCAGACATGTGGAGGTGAGATGCAATGAGTTTGTATTTGGTAGTGATATTTTCTGTGATAATAACACTGTAATTCAGGGTGGGGATGCTTGTCCACCTGCAGCTGCCCAAACACTATCTGTCCTGTCAGACCATGCCCTTCAGCTTCCTCAACAGCCACTGTGGAGTAAAGAAGCTCAGTCAGAGGGTGACTTATTGCCTATTGAAATAGATGTGTGTGATAGGAACCCCACAAAGTGACTCACTCCATCAGTCTCTTTCCTTTGATTATTGAGGGAAACTGGGTGGTGGTCCCAGGTTACACTAGCCAAGACTAAGCCAAACTCATCAGAGCAAGATAAAATCCACCTGAGCTCACTCTGTTTCTAGCCTCATCTGTCTGCATACCCTTAAAAAACATTCCTTTCAAGTCTTCACTGCTGCATGCATGGTAAAATCTGATGCCAAATGGTTTCTACTATTTTAGTGGAGTCATGTCATCCTGCACTCTGAGACTGAGGAGAGATATTGTGGTCTTCAACATCCTCATGAGGGGAAGTGGAGGGGCAGACACTGATCTCTTCACTCTGGTGACAGTGACAGGACCCAAGGAAACGGCATGAACCTGTGTCAGAGGAGGTTTAGGTTGGATATTGGGAAAAGGTTCTTCACCCAGAGGGTGGTTGGGCACTGAACAGGCTCCCCAGGGAAGTGGTCACAGCACCAAGCCAGACAGAGTTCATGAAGCATTTGGACAATGCTCTCAGGCACATGGTGTGATTCTTGGAGATGGTCCTGTGCAGGGCCAGGAGTTGGACTTGATGATCCTTGTGGGTCCCTTCAATTCAGCATGTTCTGTGATTCTATGATTCTATGCAGTGGGACTCTGGGCCTTTTTCTCAGTGAATAAGGAATCTGCATTTTCAGTTTAGGGCTTCTACATCTTCAGCAGCTATGTGGCTTGGCTTGTGTTCAGATGGAAGCGCTTCCAAGTGATTTGGGAAGAAATCATCAAGCTCCTTTGCTCTAACGTGTTTGATCCTGCTCTAAGAGACAGGAACAATGATGACTTGCAGAAAGCAGGAGACCAGACTGAGTGTGATTGCCTGAGGCACACATCTGACATCCTGGTGAGTCCTTGGGGAACCCAACATGTCCAAATACTCTTGAGGCAACACCTGCATTTGTTTTCTTTGAAGGAAAGTCCATGCTAAGCATCCTTTTGTAAACTGCATGGTTCACCAGCGCTCACCAGTGCTCCCCTGCCTGAAGGACAGTGCTCCAGACCTCTCCCAGAAATACTGCTGTCAGGGCAAAGCAGCTACTGTCCATCATAGTGCTTTGTTAAAAATCCTAAGTTTTCTGTGGAAAGGAAATAGGCATTAGCATAAATTTGAGCAGAAATTAATCAAAACTTCTCAAAATCAAAATGGGATTTATTTCCCTGCTCATTAATCATTCCAACTTCTTATTCTTGACTTTTAGTTTTTAATAGTGTTCTGATCAGACATTGCCAATATATTGTATTCCAAAATAAGTAATTTTGTTGCTACATTGTACTTTGAAAATGTAATTTTTGTTATAATAGAACATTTTCTTTTGATTCATGATAAATAAACCCAAAATCTTTCAAGCCTGGGTATGCCATACAAGAGGAATTCCATTTCCCATCCAGTCATGGATAACAGCAATATCATTGCAGTACTTTTAAATGTAATAACTCATGTAAACAGCACCACTGTAAATCAGTTTTGCTCTGTTGAAGTGTATGGAAAGCTTCTTTTAAGACTTACCCTCGTAACTTTTCTTTTGCCTGGAAATGAGAATTTAAGAATTGCCTTCATTTGTCTGGATCTTCAGGGTTCTGACAATCCTGTAAATGCTACAGCACTGCACATGCAAAATCTTTGGACATATCTGCAACGCATAACCAATGAGTCTGGTATTAATCGAGAGCGTGAAATTTGCTACAAACGCACACGTAATTATTTTGTACATGCTTTGGAATCATCAGGTGCATCCCAAGCATCTTGTCTTTATACATTATGCACAGAGTCATGTAATTCACATGCAAAAGGGCCAAACTCCACAGGGAGCTTCACTGGGATGTCTGCAATCCATGCTGTGTGCGTGCCCACTCCAGGCAGGAACATGATGTAGTGTGCAAGGTGCCGAGGCTTCAAGCACGGCTGTTTGGTTTTCCCTGGGGGAGAGCTGTTCTCTGCCAAAGGGGGCGAGGTTCCTTGCTGGTTGACCTAAGAAATATCACAAATCTGTACCCCTCTCTCCTGGTTTTTTTTGCTTTATTGTGTCAAGCAGATTAACATGATGTTTTCTAACAGGGTGGGCATCATTGGCACAAGTGTAAACCCTGGATGAGCATGCCTGACGGGATGATGGAGGAGGAAGGACAAGAACAAGGATGAATAAGGAGTGGTTTCACTGTCCTGACAAATGACCTCAGTTTGCCACCTTCTGAGCAGCCCCCAAAACAAGGCTGAGTGGTCAGAGCACTGTGCTCTCAAGAGCAATGGCAGAAGGTGATTGTAATCAGAGCACCTCGCAGAAGTGGTGTCTGTGTTGAGGGCCATGGTTTCACTTTGCTAAGTAAATCACTTTGAAATTGCAGCTTAAGATGTCCAACTCATTTGTCAGAGGTGAGGGACTCTGTCACACAAAGGCCTGGACTGGGTGGTTGGAGACCTAGCCTGTAATTCCTGGTTCATCATCTTAATGCCTTAATCACACCATCTCTGAGAAGATTATTTTCCTGACTTATTTTGGGAGGTGCTTTGACACCTGCAGATGAATATGATTATTGATTTCAATGTCAACCCTCTTTTTCTAAAAGGTTAGCAAAGCCACCAGGAGACATCACTTATTACAGTTGAAAAGTTGCAGAAATTTTGCTTTCAAAGGAAACTAATATGGTATCTCTAATATATTGTGTTCTATTTTTTTACTTTCATCATCTCTCATTTTGTTCTTGGATCTAGTTAACCTTAATTATGACTCAATGTGAAATAAGTATAGCAAAGAGAAATGCTGTTATTTAAAATATCTACCAAGTCTTCATTTCATATTATATTTTAATTACATTTATGTGTTTATTTTTATCATTGATTTTACATGACTGCAAAAGCAAATCTTAGCAATTCATACTTAGAATATGCACTTGGGATGTTAGTATCTTGAAACAAACAAATTCGTGGCAAGAAATGATATAATTTTGCTTATAAAATTATTTGTACCTGGTAAACATTGGAATGTTAGCATGGAAAATTTAGCGGGGAAAATTTAGGATGAAATCCTGACTTGGTCATAGCCAATAAGAATCAATGAAAAAATAATGGATGATCAAACAGTAGAAGAAAACCAGAAAGGTAATATTTTGTCACCGCTAAGAGGAGAAATTGGACATCTTAGTGCAAATTTGGAAGTTTTTCAGCAAAATATATCAATACTGGATAAGAATAATACAAATTTTTCTACCCTTGTGGTTCAGTTTTTAAAAGGATGAAAATTTGCGGCATGATTGTGATGAAAAATTTACTTCTTCTGGAGTAACCAATAGTGCAGGGACTACATCACTTCCATGGGATGGCCCTGCACTGCCTTGTTGAGACAGACACTTGAAGTGCAGGTTCACAGCTATTACTTAGTCTCCTCACTTAGGCTGGCACATGGGATATTAATGCCTAAGTGGCATTGTGGCCTAGGCTTGTTTTCCATGTGTCAAGCGAGTCCTTTTACCATTGGATGAGGCTGTTGTGGCCTGCAGCTTCTCTTTCAAGCTTTTCATTAGACATCCGTTCTGGCACACAGCAAAAATATTTAAATATAACCTCTTAGGAATGCTGTGGAAAACACATACTTTCTCCCAGAGGAGAATAAATGTAAAAGATAGATTTAGAACTGTGTGTGAGGCTGCAAAACCTTCCTTATATACATGATGTGGAATGGTATACTCTCTATTCCCTGAGCAACCTGGTCTAGTGGAAGGTGTCCCTGCCCATGGCAGGAGAGTTGGAACTTTAAGATCCCTTCCAACCCAAACCAGTCTGTGATTCTTTTCAAAATTAACATTTCTAGGTTGTACATTCATTTTGGGCACACTGGTTAGTGATCACGTGATCTGAAAAACAGTGATGACACCTTAAGATGGTGCTTTATTTGCAGGTTTTCTGAGTCTCTTACTGGGTCAAAGCACGTGCAGCTGTCCTTCCCAGCTGCGTGTGTGACTCCTGGATGGTGCAAGAGGCAGCTGTGGTATCAGTGCCCTGCAGCAGCATGGTTTCCCTACATGATGCAGCAAGATGTTGGCTAATACCTGGAGCTGAGGGAGGCTACAGCACATGTCCCTGCTCTTGGTCTCAGTCGAAGCCTGTCAATTCCTGCATTAGGAGTCCTCTGTGTGCTAAAGGATGGGTGCAGCTTTGTCTCTCTAGCTGCATCACCGGGCCCTCTGGGATCTGTGGACTGACATCTCAGTGCCCTCCCTTGTCCTTGTCCTTGCAAAAGCACCTTGCTTTGCCACAGCAAGGCAACAGACACACGTGGAGCCTTGGAAAGATTATGAGGGCAAGGTGTCCTTTGCCACAGCAGTGCTGCAGGGCAGTGCAGACTGTGGTATGTGCTAATAGCTGGGGTTTGTTATTGGTGCCCGGGGCAGAGATTTCACAGAGTTGCACACTTGGCTGGTGGTGGGCCCGGGATGACAGGAGAGGACCCAAGGGTGGAGCACACACTCACATAGGCAGCAAAGCCCCTGGGTGCAAACAAGCTTTCTGTGCACAGCCACTTACCTGCAAGATCTGTGTCACTGCAGAGGAGAGGAAGCTCCGAGCAGCTACTGGTGCTGCTCAGAAATAGTCAATGAGCTACTCAGACTGTGAGATGATGGTCAGCATGTTTTGTTTGCCCTTCTATGGACTCAAGGCAGGTTCCTCACAGGCTCCTTGAGGGAGCAGCCCCACGGGGCTGCTTTCTCACAGTGAAATAGCGAGCAACAACTGACTGCTTTTGTCACATCATTTTCCTTGGACAAGAGGCAGCTCCAAACCAGGCATGGTCTCAGTTATTTCTATCTGCACTTAGAACGTGCTGTTTGGCTCACTCCTCAGGAGTCACCTGGATAAAACCTAATGGTCCCAGTAAGCCCATGGTTTGAAACACTGTGATCACCAGCCAAAACCTCAGCCATGGCTTTGGATCTAAGTTTTCTGTGGCAATCTAACAACAACCTTGAACTTTTCAGAAAAGATTGAGAAATACCTTGAAGATCAGATCCTTCAGTGAGCAGAGTCTTTTCCAGGGCTGCCTTCTCAGGGGTAAGTGTCTGCTTCTTCTGAAGTAATGTGTTTCTAGCACAGAGAACCCATGCTTGTTTCAGCATGTAAGCAAACCTGGCAGCCTTTCACACAGGACAGTGAGTCATCCTTGAGCAGGAGAGAGTGAGTCAGAAAGGGCAGTTGACAAGCTTTATTTATCACTCTCCTGTTATTTGGCCCGGGAGAATTTTACCCTGAAAAACCCACCCCTGTTAATGACAGACAGAACTCAGACTTGTATCATATGACTACTGGCTTTTTTGTCCCATAGGCTTTGCACACAGTTTCATATCAGGAAATCATGGCAGTTGGCCATTTCCGTGAATTTTTATTTTAAAAGGGGTTCTGAACATACCAGCTATATTGGAATAACTTGCCTGAGCTAGGGTTACCCTAAAGAGAACAAACTGAAATGCCTCTGAGTGATGAAAAGAGCCTGGGGGGGTTCTGTGCAAGGGTGTTTATAGAGTTCCCATTTACTTTCTTCTCTTGAGGCTGCTTTGCTCACAGCCTAATTGAATGCTACTTGCACAGTGTCTTGACTGTCTTTTGATTATGGTTCTGCCACTCACAGGCTCCATATAGGGCGTGTCAGGCCTAGTGTAAGTATCTGTTTACAGAAGTTATATGGTTCTGTTGTAGAAATACATGCCAAGCAGAATGTTGGCAGGAAACATCACAACTCAGAAATGGAAAAAGAGACAGAGAAAAGAAAAAAAAAATCTGCCTGATGATTAATTAAGGAAACTCTGCCCTTTGGGCTTTCAGGCTTTGCAGCTGGAAGAGAGGTAGCAGTGTAGCAAGGATTTGGGGTGACCATGATGTGTAGTTGGGTGTCTGGAGGTATGGGAAGGAGCAAAGTGAGCTCAAGTCCATTCTACTTGTGTTGCAGGTGGCTTTGGAGTAGGAACACGTGAAGACAGCACCCATTGTGCTCAGCAAGTTCTCTGTGAGCCGGCATGGCAGGACTTGGAGGTCTTGCAGGTTCCTTGTCCTTGGTTTCTCTGGTTCAGTCCTGTTCTTCTTGTCCTGTTGGGGGCCAGTGCTTGGTACATATGGAATCCAAGACAGGCTGAGTCTGCCCATTTTCTGTGCAGAAGAGACAGGTCAAACCCAGCATTTCATCAGCAAAATAAAAGAGTTTGCCCAATTTTGCTTGGAATCATACAGACATTTTGGTAGTGTTAAGATCCAGTGAGACCAGTGAACTAACACTTCTGCATGTGGTGAGGAATGTGGATCTTTGTTACTTCTAGCCAAGTGGGCTCTCATTGGGTGCCGCAGTGGTGAAAGATGCCATTGTGTTTCCTGATCCCACCAGTGTTTCCTCTCTGCCTGAGGGGAAAATATTTTTTAGTCCATTCATTTAGTTCCCCTCTCAGATAGACAAAGCACTCCACGAATCTTTGACAGAGGTCTAAAGATGCTTGTTATTGCTCCTGTTTATTTGTGGCTTGTCTCCTTCACCCTCTCAAAGCCAAAGCTGCACATATCAACCAACAAACCAACCAACCATCCTTCCATTCAAGGAGGACCAGTAGCAGCTCCTTATACAGACAGCAGCACCATCACCTCACTTGCTCCTCACCTGGCGACGGGCGTGTTTCTTGTGATGCCTTTTTACCTGGGGGAAAGAGCAGCAGTCAGACTGGAAACAGCACCAGTCAGTGATTTGCAGTAGGAAGAGAGGTTGTCTGGATTTCCTTAAACCTGGATTTCCTTTCTGGATTTTCCTGCTTCCAAATGTTGGTGATATGTGTTCCTGCTCTGGCTGGGACTAAGACCTTCGTCTTGTAAACAAACTGCGCTGGAAGCACCACATACCAGTTACAGCTCCTGTGGCTCAGACTAAACTGTAAATGTTTGCAGTGAAATTTTTACAGCTTGAAGCAGAGAAACCAAACTGCAATTTGCAGAATTTCTTCCCATAATTCTTCTTCCATATGAAAGAGAGCAGACTGAGGTTAAAAGAACAGACTCCAAGTATGCTGTCACCTGTCATAGCCTTTCTATTTGGAAGAGACACTGCTAATATAAATTTAGTGTATTTCTCCCTGTTTTTTTACAGAAGGATAAACAGAGTCTTTTTCCCTTTCCTTGAATACAGCAGAAACAAACACAAGCAGGTAGTTTCTGGACACACATTCCCACATCTGCTGGTCTTGATAAGGTCTGACCTCAAAGGGGTTCCCCTCTATGTGGCTCCTTGCTTTTCTCTGTCCTGTATAAAGCCAACGCAGTCACATCAGCCATGACCACATCTGGGCAAACAGGGAAGTCCCTGACTTTGTGAAGGAAATGGAAACTACATCTTTGAGAGATGGTTTACATTGTTCATCTGCCTTTACTATATTAGAAGAGGATAGTTATTCTTTCTACTGAACCTGGTAGAGTATGCATGACGTGTTTGTGACTGTAATGGGATGTGTGGGGATTGTGGATTAAAGCCTTGCCCCAAGACTGTTATTAGCATTTTTCAGTGTAATAATGAAGAGACAAAGGTGCATCATCTAATTTAGATGTTTCAGCAAGTCATCTCGAGACAGTGCCCAGATCTCTCTACTGATTGGATTGAGAGACACAGTATTGCAGACTTGGATAGGCAGGGGACTGACCCACCCATTGCTCCTTTGTATTCATAAGCTATAAGAGCTCTAACATCTGAAGTGCTGTGATGGATGGATACCTCTGTTTAGAAGGAGGAAGGTGAGATGTGGAAGAGGGTTATGCTCTGCACAGAGAGAAGCAGCTCAGATGCTGTGAGACTGTGTGATGGCCAGGAGCAGAGGGAAGGCCAGCACATGGTAGGCACCTGCCACAGATCACCTGGCCAAGAAGACAAAATAGATGAAGCCTTCTCTAGAAAAGTGGAAGTGTCACTGTCTCAAGCTCTGGCTTTAATAAGATGTACTGCATGACCTGAAATCTGCTGGGCAGAAAACACAGAGGGACAGAAGCAATCTAGATTTCTGGACTGGGTCAGGGATGATTTCTTGACATAGGTGCTGACCAGGCTGATTGATTTGCTGATTAAAAACAAGGAAGGAATAGTTGGGGTTTTGATTGTCAATGGAAGCCTAGGAGAGACCAAGAAGTGGTAGAATTTAAGATCATGAGAAAACAGAGAAAGGTGAGGAACAGAACAATGTCCCTGGGTTCAGAAGAGCAGACTTTGGCTTGCTCAGGGAACTAGCAAGCAGCTTCTCATGGGATATTGCTGTGAAGAGTAAAGGGACATGTAGGGTTACGTGACCTTCAAGGACCATCTCCTCAAAGCCCAAGGATGATCCACACTGTCATGCAGGAGGTTAAGCAGCCAGTGCATAAGACCAGCTTGGGTGTACAGAGAATTACTGACTGAACTCACACATAAAAAGAAAATGTGTAATAAGAGGAAGCAGGGACAGGCAATCAAGGAGCAGTGCAGAACTACACAGGCAGGCAAGAATGGGATTAAGAAAGCCACAGCTGGGCTTGAGCTGATAGCTGGTGATGATGGGAAGAGCAACAGGAAGGGCTTCTGGGTCCACTGTTGAATAGGGCTGATCTAATCATAGAATCATAGAATCAGCTGGGTTGGAAGGGACCTCCGAGATCCTCAAGTCCAACCCTTGATCCGCTACCGCTGTGGTTACTAGACTATGGCACTAAGTGCCACATCCAGTCTCATCTTCAAAACCTCCAGGGATGGAGAATCCACCACTTCTCTGGGCAGCCCATTCCAGTGTCTGATTACCCTCTCTGTAAAGAATTTCTTCTTAATATCTAACCTAAACCTCCCCTGGCACAGGTTAAGACCATA
>NW_020884878.1:2380463-2380531 GCF_003945725.1 Corapipo altera
TCTTCTTTCTTCTTTCTTCTTTCTTCTTTCTTCTTTCTTCTTTCTTCTTTCTTCTTTCTTCCATCTTC
>NW_020884878.1:2380541-2396534 GCF_003945725.1 Corapipo altera
CTTCTTTCTTCTTTCTTCTTTCTTCCATCTTCTTTCTTCTTTCTTCTCTCCTCTCTCCTTTCTCCTCTCTCCTCTCTCTTCTTTCCTCTGCCTCCTCTGGGTATCACAGGCTGCTTTTATAGTGGATCCGGGCGGGACCCCTTTGTGATGCCAGAGCTCTCTGAGGTCACAGTGGCCGCCCCTGATGCATCACAAAGGGGGTCCCACGGGTGCTCCCGCAGGAGCCGCTCCCGCCACCAGGCTGGATCCCTGATGCGGGCCTAGCTCTGCCAATAAAGCACAGCAAGCTCCCATCAGATGAGGGTGTCAATGGTCCCTGGTGTCCCTGTGCGCCAGCAGCGACTTGCTCAGGGTGTGCCCGGGCCCACGTCTCTGCTCGCCTGGGCTTTCCCTGGCTCGGGAGAGCCCCCTGGATCCCACTCAGGAGTGCTCTGCTGGGGATCGGGCCTCTCACAACCAGGGCCCTATGCCGGGAGTGCATCCCTTGGGACCCAGACCGCTCCAAAGGTTTGTCCTTGCTTCACCTGTGCCAAGAGTGACACGCGGGACACGTTTCTGCCAGATCAGCATGTGCAGAGCTGAACTTCCAGTGCCCTTTCTGTTCAAAGCCCTCTGGAGGCAAAAGGGGGGCTGGGGTGAGGGGGAATGCCAGTAAATGGGAACTTAAGTATTCAAGAAAAGAAAGGACCAGAAAAAGACAGCTTCAAATATGAGATAAGTAACAACAACAACAACAACAACACAAGGCGTTACCAATTCTGGAACTTTTTCAATAAAAACATGGAACACTAACTTATATAATCTTATAGGAAATAGCCTTAAGTTTTAAATAAACAAGTGATTGTTCAATGCTAACATATATAATCTTAGAGGAACTCATCTTCCATTTTAAATAAATCTGCAGTCAAACCTGTCAATAGGCAACAAAAGGAGCACATGCTTGAAGGCTCCCTTTGGGACATCGCTCACACTGCTGTGCTTTCCCAGGTGGACACACAGAAGTCTGAGGTTCTCAACATTTAATTTGCCTCAGCATTTAATTTGCCTCAGCCTTTACAGGCAGAGTTTGCTCTCAGGCATCCATGTCTAACGGCAGAGTTTGGAAAAGGGACGTACTACCCATAGCTGAAGAGGGTGATGCTGGGATCACTTAAGTAAACTGGAAATATACAAATTCATGGGACTAGATGGGATGAAGCTGGGCTAGGCAAAAGGAAGAAAACTCTCAATAGTGAGGATTGTCAGGCACTAGAGCAAGTTGCCCAGAAACTGTCTGCAGTTTCTATTCTTGGAGGATTTCAAAAATCAGCTAAATGAGGCCTTGAGAAACTTTCTGTTTCATTAAGCAGAAGATTGCATGAGATTCCTGCAGAACTCCTTTCTAACTTATTATTTTCTATGATTCTCAATAAGCAACTGAACGTAAACTTAAGATCCCCTGGAGATGTGCCTTAAATTGTGCAATGTTGAATGTAGCATGTTGTAAATGCCACAGAGATCCCAAATCACCCATGAGACATGGGAATCTAAAGGAGAGGGTAGCAGTGGTGGTCCAGGGACTGGAGCTGCTAGAGAGGTCTCTAAACTGTGGTTGTGAGGATTAGCAGGGCTTAAACAGTGTTTTCTGCTGCTCCATTCCAATCAGTCACCCTTTAGGTGTGCTGTAGGTGCTCTAGGACTTCCTGTACTGAACCTCCTAGTGCTCACTCAGTGTATTGGTGTCACACTCTCCAAGGACTTCACGAGCCCCAACAGATCACTCAAAGAAATGACCCTAACAGATCTCTCTAACAAGAGTCCTGTGTGGGCTGAGACCTTCCTGAACACTGAGTTAACATCAACATGATCAACTGTGGCAGCTCACAGTGGATCTGTTCTTGTTTCATGCTGCTGACAGAGCTTACACTAGCAGTAGAGTGCAGTGAAGTCTTGCCACTTAGGAGTTACCAGCAGACAAGATCTCTGAAAAATACCCCAAGCAGACCTGGGTTTTCTTGTTATGCTTTTACCTTGTCCCTGAGTGCCTGCTGCTTCAGATGTTGCACAGCTGCTGGTTCAGCAGGTTCATACACACAGAAAGGCTACTGTAACCACTTCAGGTTTAATTTAGGTTTAATCAGTGTTCTGGACAGGTGAACATTTTTTATTTCAACACTATTTCAGAAAAGTTTTGTTGGAGGCTCCTGAATCCTCCAGAGACTTCTGGTTGGAAGCACAAGCAAATTTTTCCAGGCCTGTAGCAGCAGACAGTGTATCTGAACAAGCAAGACACTCCATCCCCTGCTGACTGAGTACATGGAGCCATGAATGTCCTGGAGCAAAACCCAGAAAATTTTTGAAGCTTCTCTGTGATTGATGAAATCCTGGGGAGTAAAACCCCACAAGAACCAAGCTTAACTTTGCAGTAAGGATGTAACTTTGAACAGGACAAAGTTGCACATACCTATTAGCAATGAAAGAGTCAATTTAGATCATCTCTTTAAACAGTAGCCCTTCTGTTTGATGTTGAGTCTGAACTATTGTCTGATGACGGTTCAAATGTGAGTCCCATGTATAACCTTTCAGAAGTTGTATGACTCTGGAAAGGTGAGAAACCCTGCTGAGAGTATGTCTGCATTAAAATAATGGGGTTTCTGTGCAATTCTAAGTGTTCGTTTCCAATCAGGCCTCAATTGCTGCATTAATGTCCCTTGGCATGAGTAGAATTAACATAAAATCATAGAACTATATTATTTTTTTAGTTTTATACTTTCTTTGCACAGGCAGAAACACCTGAGTGTTGTGACTAGAATACCACACAAGAGGGGACACTGTTCAAAGAAGGCAAAACTGATGTACAACACTGAGCAGAGGGTTGTAGCAAAGCAGGGAAGTCATGTAAAAATCCAGGATTCTAGCTTTAATATCAAGAATAATTTACTGCTTAAGTGGTCTTACATGTAATACAATAAGCCCTGCAGGATAAGAATTGTTTCAGGGTTGTTTTTTTTTTTTTATTGGAAAACATCACTGAAAGATTCCTTTCAAAATAAACATCACTGTTCCTGGGAGAGCAAAACAGATGAATTGGCTCTGAGTTCTGGATTTCTCCATAATCTAATTTAAAACAGAACAAAGAAAAAAGGAATCAGTGGAATAGCAACCTCATAGAGCAGAAGAACATAATTCAAGTGTTAAGAGGACATTTACAAACACCATTATTAATGCCAAAACATTGGTTTATCTTTTCAGTGAGTTCTAGATGTCAGTTTTGGTCAGTTACATTGAAGGTCAGAAACTTGTCCATATATTGTATATTGATAAAATACTTCTCTGTGGTTTCACGTTCTCATCTGAGGTATCATCCAAGCCAAACTCATCCTTGATGAATTAATATCAATGGAGTCACATGCCAGGAGTGCAGTCCTTTCAGTACTCATCAGTCTAGTATCAAATGGGTATTTAATTGGTCCAGTTTGCAGAACTGACCCCTGGCTCTCACTCAAGCCACCCCCTGCGACACAACATGGATATTATGGACCTGTTGCATCCTTTTTTCCCCTCACTGTCCCAAGTACCCACAGACCTTCCCATCCAAACTGGTGAGATACATTCAGGTAAAAAATATGCCACTTGGCTTAGCCCAAATCTTTTTGTCATGCTTCTGCTTCTCAGTCAGATCAGCCATTTGTATGTTTTAGTTCACTTGTGCCATCCATAAACCTCCTCTGGGTGTGCAGGGCATGGCTGAAGCCCCCAGTTTGGGCCCTGTGAGGGGGCACTGCTGACAAGCCCCTGTGGCTGCAAGGGAGGGAGAGAGAGAAGAGTCCATATGGGTGCTGGTAATCTTGGCTGGGACCTTCATAGCTCTGAGAATGTCGGCAGATGTTGGATATGGAGCACTGCTACTCCCAGTGTACTTGCAAGTGGGTCCCAGCTCCTCAGTGTCACCATCTTGGAGGGACAGAGAGGAGCCCCATAGCTTCTGAAGTCACACGTGCTTTTTGCCTTTTGGGGGAAGACAAGGACTTTGGCTGGAAACAGCCAGCACAAGACAGCCAATGGAAGGTACTTTCAGTGAACAGCACGAAGTTATTTTGGTCTCACACTATGCACTACCTTTGCTATTTATCCCCGAGTGTCTTTTCTAGCACTGTGTTTATTTATACTCACACAACTATAGCCCCCTCAGTGACAACGTCAGTAATTCTCAAGGCAGTGGCATTTGTAGTGGTGAGCAAAAGGCAAGAGCTGGTCCCCATCAGTGGCAGGGTGACCAGTGACGAAGGCAGTATGTCACAGACAACTTTGGAATTCTTGGCTTCCTCCCACCTAGAAAAGGAATGGAAAGAGGGAGATGGAGCTCAAAAAGGCAAGATGCAAAGGCATCCCCATAGAGGCTTAGGGGTTTTGCCAAGAGAATTAAAAATGTTTTACAAGGAATCAAGTAGGTTTATAGGAAATCTGGAGATCTGTGTATGCCAAGGGCTTCTCATTCTTCCAAGGCAAAGCTGTTAGCACGGCACTTTTTAAAGTTACTTCCTGAGATATCCCAGCTCAACTCACTCAATTCATGCTCTAGTGATGGTATTGCAGATTGGCAAAAGGGAAATTCATTGTGTCCAAAACCTTGTCATTTTCTTGCTTTAGGAAAGAAGTGATTCTGTGAGAGAGCAGATTCAACATACTCAACTATTATTTACATCAAAGAAATGAACTGGTTCTTTTGATGACCTTGGAAAAATGCAACTTGATTTGTTTGAGCAGGGCATTTTAAAGGTTTTTAAAAATCCTATTTGATAATATTATGGATTAATCAAGGCACACACAGCATCTGGACCTGCATGTTCTGTTGGCATGTGTGCCTGCCTGTTCAGAGGGGCACAAATTTCCTGGCACTGATGAGAGTGATACCTCAGGGCTTTTTGAGGATTAAGCCTTGATTCCCTGTGCTGACATTCTCCATAAAGGTCAGTTAGCATTTCCCATGTCCGCTGTCAAATTCACTGACACTGAGCCCTCTCTTTCACTAAAGATGATTCAGGCCTTGGAATATGCCCTTGACTAAGGAGCTATTTTGGTTTCAGAACCAGCTGTTTCTCTGGTGCAAACGGGTGTAGCTCTTATTTAAGTCAAAGGAGGGGAGTTTGACAACCTTAGCTGCTTTGCCAGTATATCTGTTTTGGCAAATCCTCCTAGCAGAAGCACAGCTTATATCCACAAGAGAGTGCTTTGAGTGGTAGGTCTGACTCCTGCTCCCTGTGTGAAGGGATGCAGAGAGGAAGAGGCTGCTTGGCTGACATAACAGTGCCAGTACAAGGCTTTATCTGCCATGACTATGGGTGTTTCTCTTGCAATCATGATGGAAAAGGCTAGTCTGGCAAATCCTTTGAGTGTGGGCCAGGCCTGAGGACCTGGCTGTATATTTAGATGTCCCCTACTGTCATTTTCAGTCTGTGTGCTGAAAGATCTGTGGGCTTCTCTGTTTGGCATTATCTCCTTGATATGAGGTCTCTTAAACCACCCTCTCCCTTCTCTTGCTGCCCTCTGTGCCTTCCCAGTGTGCAAGCTGCAGTGCTGTCAGTCATAGCTTTTCCTTGTAAAACCTGCACCTTCCTCCCAGGCAGGCCTGCCCTCCCTACAGTGCTAATGCTCCTGACAGCTCAACAGCAATCCCTGTCCTGCCAGCTCCACTCCATGCCATCTGCGTGGATGAAGCCTCTCCTTCAGCCCCCAGGCCCGCCAAACCTGTGCTTTGCTTGTGTCTTGGATCAAGTCACATTCATCATCTCCCTTCCCTCATGGCCAAAGAAGTCTCTGCCTTTGTCCATGTCTCTATGTAACAATACAGGAGAGCCAACCAAAAAAGAGTAGAGTGCTTTAATTAATCATATCTCCATTGTATAGCTGGATAACTTGAGGCCAGCAATATCTGGTGGGTAGCCCAAGGTCATAAAGACATTCTGTGTCAGAACCTGCATTTATATCCAGCTTTCCTGAATCCCAGACCCTTATCTTAGTCATTAGAGCACCTATAACAGCTCTCTGCTACACTTTCCCCTGCATGTACTAATGAATATTTCCCCTTCAATATTGAACACTTTCAGTCATGAACTCTTTATTGTATACCCAGATGCAGTCTGACAAATCCATGTTTTCCCTTTACTAAAGCAATGGAAGCATATACTTCTGATGAAATTTAGCTTCAGCTAAAGAACCAGCAAAGTTTTTTCTGTTGCTGCATTTTCCTTAGTTCTTGAAATCAGTGCTGAGACAAGTCCACTTGTGTGACATCTGCTGATAAACTGGGATCATGAATATAAAATCCAGACTTCTTACATCAGTCTGAACATACCAGACATTCTCTAGGTCAGTATTTGGAAAAAGCTATCACAGGCAGCTTATGGGGCAGGAGTGGATTTCATACATATGACTTATACTCTAGTTTTAGCATAGAAATATCTGAAGCATGTATCAGTGACTCATTTGTTAAAATATTGAATCTTGAAGCAAGGAAATTATCTTGCTGACTGTGTTTCTGTACTTTCTAGTATGTGTCATGGAAAAAATTGGCTATCATGCCAGACTGCCTCCGAGGAAGGTCATATTCCTTTAGCACCTGTTGATTAACACAATACCTTACTTTTAATTATTAAGCATGATTGAAGCCTCTGTGGGTATTTCCAATAGTTGCTGGAATGCTGAGATAGTGGATATTTACCTGTTCTGGCCTGCTGGGCTGTAAGAACCCAGAAGGAGTCATTTGTTTACATTAAGATTCCCATTCTGATGAAGTCTGCCCCAGAAGACTCCACAGCTGGAGGGTGCTATATCTGCTGATCCAGATCAGTGCTGTGCTGCTCTTCCAGACCTCCTCAGGGCTGGCTAGTTTTTGTAATTTTGGTCTCTCAGGACCTTTTCGAGTAAAGAGATAATGCAAAGCCTCTGACACCCAGGAGGAAATGTCAGCTCGGTGGGATTAGGTGACAGTGATGAGCTGAAGTGGCAGTGTTGTGGATGGTGGGAGACTCTGATGGGTCGTGGTCTTGTGGCAAATAACAGGTTGAAAACAAAGTATGAGCTACCCAGTGGAATTATATGGAATTAGATGACATCTCCCTAGCGTGGCTTTCTCTCCAAGACCCCGTAGTGCAGAGGCAGCTGTCCATGGATCATGGTGCAGGAGGGCAGTCAGGCAGAAGGAAAGGGGACGTGGTGTGGTACCATGGGTACATGTGCTATGAGCTCGTCTGCGAAGGAGTTTGGACGTAAAGGTCTCACCTTCAGGTCACAGGATTAGATGGGTTGGATTGGGCTGATGAAGATATGCAAGGGAGCCAGAGTAAGCCATGCCCTTCTGGATGCTACATGTCAGCATCCTCCCCTGTGTCAGCAAAGAAGAGCTCTGTTGACGTGGAGAATACGTGTCTGAAGCCAGTTACATCAGCTCTGCCCCAGCTCCAGGCATGTTGTAGCAGAAATGCAGGATTTCAGCAATGCTGTTCAAGGTTCATGGGCTTTTCAAGAGAATTGTCAATGCAGACCAGTACTGTTTGCACTGCAACTGAGTGAAAAATGTTGTGGAGGGAACATAAATCAGCAAGTTAGGATTTTATTTTTGGGCTGAAAATAGAACATTTCTGCCTTGTGATTTCCCAGCTTAAACTTTATGTGGACATTGCTCAATTTTTTTTTCATTATTGCTATAATTTAATTGTGGGATTTAGTCTTTGGAAACAACCAAACAAACTGAAAACAAAACACATCAACCATCCAGTTCTGTTATTCAAAAGAAAATTTGTTAGCAGGATATGTGCACTTATTAAATTAGAATGTTTATTAGTTGCTCATTTACTCCTTCAAGTATGAGAGGAAGCTCTCTCTTGTCTCCCAACCTGCTTCTGTCTGGGAAAGCTGATAATATCTTGCTTTTAAACTGCAATTTCTCCTCCTGTTTTCAGCAGACTTGATGGTTGCAAATGAAAAGTGACCACAGAGGGAGTGGCTAAAGTGTCACTGTTGAACAGGCTGATGATTATTAGTCATGGTATATATTGGGAAAGGCTCTTCATAATTTTATATGCCATAAAAATAATTTGTTTTTGCTCCGAGTCCACTAAACTGCTGTTTCAGCTGGATATTTGTTGCAGCTTGCTGCATTACAAAATCCTTGGTCATCTGGATAGTATTTCTGTAGCAGGGGTGAGAAGTTATGGTAGCAGCTCTAAAGCTTTATTAGGAAGAAAGTTCTATGTTTACTGTTTAGCATGGGATAGACTAGGAAGGGAAGATAGTTTGTTAGAAATGCCAACACTGTAATTTTATCCTTTTTTTTTGGACATCTTTTCTACTTACGTAATTTATAAAGCCCCTTTCAGTAGGGGCTTCATGTAAAATATCATAGGCAAAAAATGTATGGGAACATCCTCTTCTAGCTCTCCCTTCCAAAGGAAAACATGGAGTAGTTAAGCTTTACATTTTCTGAAGTGCTGCATGCATGTGGTTGTGGAATTGAACATGCTTAGAGCTCTCTGAAATACTTCTCATGCTGCTATAAATATACACACTTTACTAACAACTTGCATTATTGGCAACATTGTTGTCTACTGTACTCATTTCAAAAATAATGGTTTTGTGTAATTCTCAGCAATATGATACAAACATAACCCCTGTAATGAAAAACTGGTTCAAAAAGGGACTGAAGACCTCATTGTTCGGTCTAATACATAATCTGCTGACTGCTCTGTTCAATTTGGGCTTCAGACTGTAAACTCCTGGGTCAGGTTTTTTATAATCTTGGTGTGAGCCGACTGATTGAAGCACAGACAATGGAAGGGCAAGCCAAAGGCTCCAGATCTTACTGGCTTATTGTTATTTCAGATTCCCACTTCCAATTTACTGGAAAAAAAAATATGTATTTCACTCATAAGATGGGGAAGAAGAACTCAAAAACTGTGATTTTAATGGGGACAGGTGGTAGTCTGAATCTCCAGCACCTGGAAACAGAGAGCCAAGAGATGTGAACCAACTGATCCTCCCAGGGTAGTGCTAATTTCCAGACCTATCCCTCACTCAGACCATCAGTGCTGCGGTTCCCAATTCCCAACTAAGGAAGGTGACCTGTAAAATACAGAAGAGAGAGATGATCCCAGCCCTTTCTGAGTAATGCAGAGATGGGCATGGCCATGGTGACAACATTCCCCCTTTATGCTACTGATGTGGCTTTTTTTCTGAAGAAATGGCAAGGTTTACTGCTTTGGGGATGGATCCTGTTTTGCTTATGGAGGTTTAAGAAACTTCCTACCATGTGGTGAGAGTGGGGAAGGAAAGATGTGGCTTGCACTGCACTACAATTTTTCTCTTAAAATATTTTATAATTAAAAAAAAAATTATGCATTCGCTGAGATCTAAACTGATTATAAATGTCTCATTTTGAAAACAGTGGCAGATTTTACCCTTTTGATAATTCCACAGAAAATACTTAAATTAATTGATTTTCTTTTTTTTTTTTTTTTTTTTTTTATTTTTTTTTTTTTTTTTTTTTTTTTTTGGTAATTTAGGCTGACTCAAATTATCGGTATGAAACAGCTTGATTTAGTCCAAGCTTTTTTTATGGCTGACCTCTGAAAAATGTTATTTGTCTAATTTATTCAACTAATTCAAGCTAGGAAATCTGCCAAATTCTTGAAAATTCTCCAGTGACAGGAAATTATTATCCTGTGACTTCTCTAAGTCTAATGGTGTTTCTATTTAGCCTGCTCATAGCTTTGGTAGTGGACAACAACTTGTAATATTGACTGATGGTTTCTTTGGCACTGGGTTAACTTTGGCGTATTTGAGGTACTGGGACTCTCCTGTCAGAAAAGCAGGCAGTGACACACAGATCATTCAAAGGACAATTCTTTGATGTCTTTTATGACCCAAACAGGAGAGAACTGGCCTCACCCACAGGCCAGCCTGTATTTATCCAAGCTGCTTGCTCCATCATAACTTTCCCCGGTGCTAACGGGCTGTGTGAAAGAGGACACCGTGTTCCTTACCCTGCTTCCAGCCTCTCCTCCATGCTGGCAAAAGCAGAGGCTTGAGTGTGGCTGCGATGATATTCTCTCTTTCTCTGCAGGTTTCAGGTTGAAGGGGGCCCCTGACGGCCAAAGGACTCGTGACATTAAAAAATACACACTTTTGAGTCTGTGTTGACACACAGACATTTCATGGTCTTAAATAACACTTGACTGGCATGTTCTTTTTTGATGCCAGCTCACTCATTCTGATCATGGCACACTTCTGCCT
This sequence comes from Corapipo altera, assembly GCF_003945725.1. NCBI lineage: Eukaryota > Metazoa > Chordata > Aves > Passeriformes > Pipridae > Corapipo > Corapipo altera. The sequence continues at coordinate 2,390,811 of NW_020884878.1, forward strand.
ATGAAATGACAATAAAGAGAGTTTGGACTATTGATACCACCTGTTGATAGCAGGATTTTTCATGTCCTGCTCTCATATAGCTAATGAACTCCTGTTTAAGTGGATGTCTTTTCTCCTAATCCTGTTTGTAACTTGTCAGGTATAATTTGTAAATGCTCAACACTATCTTAGGTACTTTACATAGTTTATAGCGTTATTTTTTAACTGCATTGGATTTACTTCGGTGCAAAGCAGGTGATCAATTATTGTACAGCTGCTTTTCCAAATTTATTCTTCAAAACTAAAGGAGACTCATATTTACTTTTTGGCATGCTTCTACAGGTTCCAACTCACTGCTGTGAATTTCTGGCTCATAGTTCCAAGTCTGGGAAAACAACAGAAACTATCAGTAAGATGTATGGTTTGCTTCTGCATTTGAGTGTGCAGGTCCATCCAGTGTAATGTGCCTGTTTTTTTCCCTTGCACATCAATATCAACATTTAGTGAAAGCTTCATTTTCAGGCTATATAGAAAAAGTATTTGCACCAAAGTATTCACTCATCAAATTTGCACACAAAAATGGCACCTGTAACCAGGCATTTCCTCACTTCAGTTCAATTTTTGCTTAAACAGGCAGTTGGATGACTGGAGAATGGTTCTCTGATGCTGAGTGATGAATCCATTAATGTTTGAATGAACAACTCTCAGAATATGAGAACTGCACACAAGTGGAGTTGCATTTTCACAGGAATTGCCTGTAAGCATTGCCTGTGCTTGCATCCCTAAGTGATGGAGGCGTGCAGTCACTCAGTGCAGCATATAACCAATACTTCATTAAAAAGGGCTTAAACAACTTCCTGAACAGATTATTTTGTTTTAGAACTGTCTGATTAGCATTGCTACTTACCTAGAGAAAGATTTGCTCTTGTGAAGTGATCCTGCCTGAGAGAAGCTGTAAAAAAGCTGTAAAAAATGCTGAATGACATGAAAGAGGTCACGATGGTGTGATGGTGTCAATGCTTCACCACTACCACAAGAACTCAGGATTGCCAACTGAAATGTTTAGGCCATTTTTAAACTTTTTCACTTGCCACCCAGCTAAAGTGTGATACACCTCAAACCACCAGATGTGGATCTTGAAAGCATACACAGATCAAAACCTGGTTAAACAGATAAAAAGTCTGCTAGCAGGTATGTGCCTTCAGCTCGTGAATCCTTAAGTTGCAGGTTGCTCGAAGCTAGGAGGCCACATCTATTTTTACCTTGCTTACATCCTTCTTATAAGCACCCACTGATAAGTCATGCATCTTTGAGTGGTGTGTTGGCAGGAGGAGACATTCAGAGCAAAAGAGCTGCTCACAGCTTCCAGCTGATGAGATACTTCTGCAAGTGGTGGTGGCTTCTGTACCTTTGTGCTCAATATCCTTGGATTTTCCCTCTGCTAATTTCTTGGCAGATTTTCTAAGTATTAGTATTTGTGCTTTCTGCTGTCCTCCTGTACCAAGAATTGTACCAGGCACAGATTCTGGGAAGCTAACTGGGAAAGCCATGGGGTCTCTGCCATTTACTCAGGGGTCGAGGCTCAGCTGTGAAGTGCTGTCTCTGGACAGCACTGATGTGATTTAATAGGTGCCAAAAGCTTTTCTTCTCAGAATGTTCCCTCAGAAGCTTTTTCAATTACCACTTATTGATGAACGTCATGAAAACAATGTGAGGAAATAATTAGAAAAGACGCAGACCAAAAAAAAAAAAAAAAAAAAAAAAAAAAAAAGAAAAGAAAGAAAAGGGAAAACGTATGGAAAATCAGCCTAGTCTTTGGGAGCGTTGCAGCTCCTCGACGATTTCATTTCCTTGGGTGCCCCCTCGTGTCCACCACTAGCGTAGCCAAACGCGTTTGGACTGACCAAAAAAAAAAAAAGTATCCACTTGCTATCACCTTATAAGGTTAATTCATTTCAAAATCCTTTGTCCCCCCCCTCTATTTAGTACGCCTATGACTTCATCTCTAAAGAATCCATGTGCAAATTTTCAGGTTGAATGCATAGTTTATGCCTTATCTTGGACAGTCCAAAACCAAAGAAGGATTCCTCTGCTTGAGTTTTGCCCCGTTATGTGCACTTTCAAACTTCTCCAGAGACTTCATCAACACTTCTAGGCATGATTTTAAGAGGAGCAATTCCAGCTGAAATGCCAGAGAGCTGAGGATGCTCATAGCAGTTGATCAAATCAAGGAGTTAAACTTTGTGCATCTAATTGAAAGTATTTCCCACATGGGCTGGTGTGATCAGAAGGTTGAATTATGACCAAAAAGCCAGAGAGTCTCTGGCATTTCTGTCACATGAAATTAAAGCATCTGTTTTAAACCATATAGTCATAGAAGAGGATCCATCTCTTGTGGAAGTACAGTAATGTGTCATCAGCTTGCTCTAGTATGTTCCCTGCTGTGCTGCTTAGATTTGCAGGAGCAGAGTAGGATTCCCTCACAATCCAGTCTGGATTTGTATAGCAGATTTGCATTCTTCCTGCTGTCAGAAGAGCAGTAGAAAAAATATTCTGATTATCAAGCCAATGAGAACAGTTCCTCTCTTTGAAACCTCAACAACTGAATACCAAAAATGCACACACATAGGTGGGTTATATTCAGGGTTCTTGGAGGCACAGCAGGAAGGAAATTGGTCAGTCTGGGCTAACAGACATCCTGCTCACCACTTTTTGGCACACTTAGGAGTGAAAATAAGAGGTATTAATTATGACAGTATGTGAAATGGAAAACAGATCCTTTCCTCCTCTTAACTAAAAGGGCAAAATAATGCAGGGAATGGAGCTTTGTCAAAAGAAAATTTTAAACAATCAGGTCTTACTCTTAGGCTTCAGCCAATTTACTGAAATGTTATTGTTTTGGTAGGCTACGTGAACTGAGCTCATAGAATCATAAAATCGCAGAATGGTTTGGGTTGGAAGGGACCTTAAAAATAATCCAGTTCCAAACCCCATTCCATGGGCAGGAACACTTTCCACTAGATCAGGTTGCTCCAAGCCCCATCCAATCTGGCCATGAACATGTCAAGGAATCAGCATCCACAACTTCTCTGGGCAACCTCTGCCAGTGCTTCACCATCCTCTGAGTAAAAAATTTCTTCCTAATATCTAATCTAAGTCTACTTTTTTTTTTTAGTTTGAAGCCCTTCCCCCTTTGTCCAGTCACAATATGCTCTCGTAAATAGTCTCGCTCCATCTTTCTTGTAGGTTCCCCTCAGTTCTGGGTTCAGTAGATTCATTCAGTAGATTCAATGTTATTGGTCAAAAAAAGTTTAGTTCACTCTCTTGCAAGCAAAAAGGGTAAAGAACTTATAGAGGTGAAAAATAACTTACATTTTGTCCACTAGAAAATGGTCCTACAGAAATATCTAAGGGGTATTGTATATGAAAGCTTTCATGAGCAGGAGGCAAAGAACTGAAGTCTTCAGGACTGGAAATCCATTTTCTTTCGCAGCACTAACCTCTACTTATAAGAAGATAAAAATTAAAACACACAATGTTCTTCGTTATGACATTGAATGAGCTTTTCTTTTAGACATTATGCTCTCACGAGGGCCCTCTGCTGGTCACATTCAAAGTGAAACACTCCGAAACAGCACTAGCACTTTTCAAACGGATGTAAAACTTAAGTCCTTGTGGATCAGTACTCCATTAGTTTCTATCTAAATAAGGTAAGAAAAAACTTTGTAATGGAAAAGTATTTTAAAACTGCTTGCTGCAGGATTTCTTGTGTTCGTGCTGGCCTCTGTCAGAGGCTATCAGCAATTGTATGTTTTCCCCTGATATTATCTACAAGGTGTGTAATTTTGTGAGATCATGTTTGGCTGCTGTGGCACTCATTACCTCACCAGCAGCAGGAGGAACTTCAGGAAGGAAACAAACTCCAGAAGCAGAAGGAATCTGAAGAAAACCAAAGTTCTTATTTTCACAAATACATCCCTGAGACAAGAATAAAAAGAAAGAAGACAAACTTTCTTTTATATACTGCCATTTTATATAGTAACATAATCTCCATTACAATAATGCTATTTTCTTTTTGCAAAAGCCCAGAACCTGCAAATTTTTAGGCATATGACATAATTTCTGGCCTATGAGATACTCAGCTTTCTGGACGGAACAATATAGCTTTAGTATGTGCCCCTAAATGTGCAAGTCATTTTGTACCATGTATCTGGTGAGTTCACAGAGATCTGTACCTGATACCTGGCTGCATCTGAGTCATTTGGTGGAAGACAGATATTGACAGTAGTGAGTTTGTAAGAAGGTGAAAGTTTCTGCTTCTGCATTAATTGTGTATTTCAAAAGCTGACAGATGGAAGTCTGTACAAACATCCAGCTACAGTAGCTATTCTGCTCAGCTTCCTTCCCATCTGTGTTATGGTGCTAATTTACTACATGTGGGTTGAGTGCTAAAGTGAGCAATAACTTGGATGAAAACTGAGTTCTTTGATTCAGGAACTAATACAAATTAGGACACCGACCTGCTGGAGCAAGTCCAGAGGAGGGTAACCAAGATGATGAGAGGGAGGGAGAACCTCTCCTGTGAGGAAAATGTTGGGAGAAATGTGATTGTTCAGCCTGGAAAACAGACAGCTTTGGGGTGGCCTTCCAGTACCTGAAGGGAGCCTACAGGAAAGATGGAGAGGGACTTTTACAAGAGCATGTAGTGACAGGACAAGGGGTAATGGCTTCAAACTGAAAAAAAGTAGGTTTAGATTAGACATTAGGAAAAAATTCTTTACTGTGAAGGTGGTGAGACACTGCAATAGGTTGCCCAGAGAAGTGGTGGATGCCCCATCCCAGAAAGTGTCCAAAGCCAGGCTGGATCTAGTGTAAGGTGTCCCTGCCCATGGCCAGGGGGTTGGAACTAGGTGGTCTTTCAGGTTTCTTCCAACCCAAACCATTCTGCGATCCTATAATAAACAAAAAAAGCACTAGATTTCAGTGTTGCGGCACCTTCACCAGGCAGGGCTCAAAGAGCTTTGCCGAAACCGATCCCTCAGGCCTCACAGAACTTTTATTTCAGCATTACAGAATGACCGACTACATTTGCTTCATCAATTTCATTGATGTCTAGAGGGTGGCGAGGCACTGGAACGGGTTTCTCGGAGAAGCTGTGGCTGCCCCATCCCTGGAAGCGCTGAAGGTCAGGCTGGGGGGGGGCCTTTGAGCCACCCGGTCCAGCGGAAGGTTCAGGGGGCTGTAACCGGGGGCAGGCGGGCGGCACGGCGACCCCTGAGGAAGACGCGGGGCCGGGGCGGGCGCTGAGGGAGGGGCCGGAGGGAGGGGCGGCCGCGGAGGGAGGGGCGGCCGCGGCGGGCGAAGCCTCGCGAGAGCGGGCGGGCGGCGGCTCCTCCCCGAGCCGGTGCCGGCGAGCGAGGCCTGCGCCGAGCCCGGGCCGGGCTGTGCCGGGCGGGCGGCGGGAGGGAGCGGAGGAGAGGAGGCGGCCGGGGCCCGTCCCGGCGCTCCCGGCAGGATGCCGGGCGGGCGGGTGTGCGGCGCCTGTGGGTGCGCGGAGATCGAGGTGGACGCGGCGCGGGGGGACGCGGTGTGCACGGGCTGCGGGTCGGTGCTGGAGGACAACATCATCGTGTCCGAGGTGCAGTTCGTGGAGAACAGCGGCGGCGGCTCCTCCGCCGTGGGGCAGTTCGTGTCGCTGGACGGTGAGTGCGGCCGGGAAGGGCCGGGGCGGGGCGGGGGAGGGGG
>NW_020884878.1:2396544-2402383 GCF_003945725.1 Corapipo altera
AGGGACAGGGTGAGGGGGCTGTGGGCAGTGTGGGGTCAGGGACAGGGGTGAGCAGCCCAATGGAAAAGGACCTGGGTGTGCTGGTTGACAGCAGCTGAACAGGAGGCAGAGCGTGCCTAGGTGGGCAAGGAGGCCAGTGGTATCCTGGCTTGTACCAGGAATAGTGTGGCCAGCAGGACCAGGGAAATGACCTCAGTGCCCCTGTGCTGGGCACTATTCAGCCACACCTCAAGTGCTGTGTCCAGTTCTGAGCTCTCCAATTAAGGAAGGACACTGAGGTGCTGGAGCAAATCCAGCAATGAAACTGGTGAAGGGTCTGGAGCACAAGTCCTACGAGGAGCAGCTGAGGGAACTGGGGCTGTTTAGCCTGGTGGAGAGGAGATGCAGGGGTGACCTTAGCACTCTACAACTACCTGGCAAAGAGGGTGTAGCCGGGTGGGGCTCAGCCTCTTCTCCCAGGCAACAAGTGACAGGATGAGAGGACATAGCCTTGAGCTGGACATAGTCTTAAGCTGTGCTGGGGCAGGTTTAGGTTGGACATTAAGAAGAAATTCTTTGCAGAAAGGGTGATTAGACTCTGAAATGGGTTGCTCTGGGCAGTGGTGGAGTCACCATCCCTGGCGGTGTTTAAGGAAGGACTGGATGTGGCACTCAGTGCCATGATCTGCTTGACATGATGGTGTTGGGTCACAGGTTGGACTCAATGAACTCAAAGGTCTTTTTCAGCCTAATTGGTTCTGTGATTCTGTGGGGTTGGGGATAGGGCACAGGGGTGAGGGGGCTGTGGGCAGTGTAGGGGCAGGGATGCTGTGCCAGAGGGTGGGGTTATGGGGATGCTGCATGGAGGAGTGTGTGCTGGGAGATAAGGACAATGTGTAGGGGACAGAGTGCTGTGCAAAGGGATGCGAGGGAAAGACTGTGGAAAACTGTGTTGTGCAAAGGGTGGAAAAGGATGGTGGAACTAGTGCTGCACAGAGTGGAAATGGGAGAGTTAGTGCATGGATAGGAGGACAGCGTGCTGTGCAAGGTGAGACAGAAATGGGGTAGGGGAGACTGAGATGAATGGGGGAAAAGAGCTGTGCAGGATGGGAGGGATGCTCTGGATATGATTTAGTGCATGAGGGACTGGAGCTCTGCACGGTGTGGGGCAGGTGTGTGAGGATGTTTGTGGTTGTGTGTGGAAGGACTGGGTGCACAGGGAATGAGGAGGTAGATGAAATTATTTGGGGTAGAGGACAGGAGAGATTGTGTGTTTAATGGGTAGAGGGAATACGTGTAGGCACAGAGTGGTGGAGAAGAAAGAGGCTGGAAGTGAAGGGTCAGGAGTCTCCTTCTGTCAAATAGATGGGTTGGGGTGTTTGTGTGAATGCCCTGGAGGATAAGATATGGAAGAAGACCCCATGAAGCAGACAGTGTTTGAAAGGGGAGAGATGGAAAATGGGTATGAGGAGTGTGTATAAGGAGAAAGAAGGATAAGCAAAAGCCTGAGAAAGAACTTAGCAGTGAAACAAGAGGGACTGATGGATTGTATGGTTGTGGGGAAGGAAGAGAAACTGTGGTGGAGAATGCAGCACTGCATATTGGAGTTTGGGAGTTTACTGTAGGCTAGGATTTGTCTGATGCCATTCCTGTCTTCCAACTCAGGGTGCTGGCATTAATTTTTTTATAGCTTATAAACAGCTCTTATATCCCTCACTTTTTCCTGTTGTGATGTGGAGACTACATATTTAAGAGCTTGTGCTGCTTTTTCCCTCCCACCCGAAATTATGCAGGACAGATGGCATGCAAACTAGAGCACATTTTGGGATGCCTTTATCCTACCAAAAAAAAATCAAAAGGAAGAGAGAGAACTGCACCAGACTGAGGCTTTTTTTCCATCTTCTGGATGAATTGCACCGTACTTTGCTAAGTTCCTTTAAGGGACCCTTTCCCTTTTGTGTAAGCCTTGAGATGTTGCTGTTGCTAATTTTATTTTTTTTATGGGTAGTACATTAATGCTTTGATCTTGCATAGCTAGTTAGTTACCTGTTATATGTTACTCTTAAAAAACAAATTCTGGGGCCCATGAGGAGGGATAATCACCCTAAAGGTGATTATCACACACACCCCTAAGGATAGGTGTGTGTTTAAAAGTGAAAATGTAATTGCAGCACACTCTTGCATGGTCGTGGTGGCTTTTTCTGCCTGGCACAAGGTGTGGCTGCAGGGGCTTCACTGTATGTTCATACTGTGATCTTCTAGCAAGTCCCCATGTGCATTGATGTACTTTGGTGAAGTCATATTTGTGGAAACGACAGAACAGGACTTCCAGAACAATGCTGTTTGTAGATCTGTTAAGTTACTGCAAAGAGGGGTGAGGTTGAAGCACTGTGAGGGTGGTGAGGGACTGCAGCAGGTTGCCCAGAGAAGTTGTGGCTGTCCCATCCCTGGGATTCTGCAAGGCCAGGTTGGATGGGGCTTGGAGCAACCTGATCTGGTGGAAGGTGTCCCTGCCCATGGCAGGGGTTTGGAAGCAGGTGATCTTTATGGTCCTTTCCAACCCAAACCATTCTGTGATTCTATGAGTATAGACCCTGTTTCACACCGTATTTTAAGGAAATTAGGATGCGGGTGGCTTATGCTCCTACAATTCTTTATGTTTCAAAACAGATGCTTCTGTTGTGAATATTTATTTTTTCTTGACTTAAAACTGAGTGATGTAAGCTAGTCTGAAAAGCTGTATTTGTGCTGCAGTAGCAGTGTCTTCATGATGTGTGCTTGTCTATTATGTGCATATGACACAAATGATTTAAGTCCTTAGGAATGGGGAGAAAAGTCCTTTCCTGTGTAAGAAAGACTTAGTATTTCTAAGTGTTGTGCTGGGCAGAGAATTTCCAGAGGAATGTATATTTCTTTTTAAGTCAGAAAACATGTATTTGCTGAAAGCAACTTTTTCTGGTAAGTTACATTTCTCAGTGACTTCTGTTTACATTAGCAGGTTTCCCTCAGAGTTCCCTGTTTTTAACACCTTTTCCTGTCATCTTTGTCAGCTCTTTAGGTCTGTGGCCCTTATGTATGGAATGCTTTGGGCTGAGGCCCCTTGGCCTTTGATCTGGTGATCTCAGGCAGTCCTAATGTGTGGAGCATTTTCAAGGACAGAGGTACCTGGGCTGCTGTTTTTGAGCCCCTGGCTCACAGTCAGTAGGGCTGGGTGACTCTGAGAAGGTTTTCTAGGTTTTGCAAAGGATGAGGGATGTCGGGTTCTCTCTTCGAGGGCTGGAAGTTGAACGGTGCTCCTGGTGTTTGTGGAGTTCAGAGCTTCTGGTTGTGAAACAAGATTCCCCAAATCCTTCCAAGATCCACAACTGCTTCTATTTGTGTGTTAATACATGTTGAATAGTTGTAGATGCCTTTATGAATAATTTATTTTCATCTTCATCATAAAGAAATAAAAGGGAATGGAAAGCATGGAGGTACTGTTAGTGATTTCTGTTTGTTACATGTAGACAGACCTTTTATTTTGCCAAGTTGCATGTTAAGATTTCAGAGTCTTGCATCTGTTTGCTGAAGGAGAAAGAGAGTCCTGCACTTCTCTATATTAATACAAAGTGGCCTCTCTAGATCATGCCAAGGCCTTGCTAATAAATTCCAGCAGAATCACTATAAAACATGTGAAATTCTCTCTTTTTTATTCTCTCAGGGTTGGAGGAAGATGTGAGATCACAAATTTTCCCAGGCAGTATTTACATTGAGCTGTTATTATTTTGTTATTTGTTTGTTATTGTTATTTGTTTTGCTTTGCTGCTGCGTGAAGATTTGGGAAAACCCAGGCTAGTAAGTGTGCTGGAAAAAAGGGTAGAATCATAGAATCATTTATGTTGGAAAAGACCTTTAAGACTGAGTCCAGTCATTAACCCAGCACTGCCAAATCCACCACTAAACTGTGTCCCTGAGTGCCACATCTACATGCACAGGATAAGCTGACAAGGTAGAAATAGTGAAGGACAAGTTAGATATCTGTACAGGTAAATATAGGGTAACACTGCTTTTTGGCAAAATGGCTTGCCTTGCAGATCCTTTGGAACTTTCTAAGGAAGTTGGTAAGTGAACAAAGCAGAGGGTTGGATTTTCAAAGGAAGGTCAGCAAGATCCTTCACCAGAAACTTTTATAGAATCTGAGCTGTCATGGATAAGGGAAAGTCCTTACACAGCAGAGTGGCTTCTTGTATGATAAGAAAGGTAGTCTGGAAATAAATAATATGTCTCCTGAAGGAGGTGCCAGTGGAATTCCATGGAATCTGGGCTGATGATCTGGAGAACAGGTGAATGGTGAGTTAATGAAGTTTGCTGGCAACACTAAATTATTTGGGGTAGTAAAGACTTTAGAAGGACCTGTTGTTTTTAGTAGCTAAGAGGTAAGATAACAGATGGGAACAAGAGCTGCTCTGAGAGGTAGGATTGTTTCTTTATTCTGCATGCAGGGTGGTTTCTTTTTCTACATCTGGATGGGTGAGGATAACTTGGGAAGGATATCCCTAGGTCTTAATTGATAACTCTGTAAAAACATTGAGCTAAATGTTCATTCATGGTACAAAAAAAACCCAAAACACCAGAGTGGGGAGGGGAATGTTAGGATTTATCAGGAAAAGAGTACAACAGCATGTCCATGCACTGTCACGTATCCACAGCCCTACCTGTGACTGAAGTGCTGTGTGCACTTCTGGTGGGTTTCTCTCTTTTCTCCCCCTTCTTCAAGAAAACCTCTAATAGAATTGGAAAAGATGTAGAGAGGACAATGGGGTGATTAAGAGGAGAGCTTCCTCAAGAGCTTCTCAGCTAGAGCGACTGAATAGGCTCAGCCTCTTCAACTGGGAAAGAGATGATTGAATGGGGCCATAGTAGAGATCTGTAAATGCAGTAGAATAACACAGCAAGGATGAGTGGCTGCTCAGTATCACATAATGCAAAAACTAAGGAGTGCTAAGAAATCTAGCAGCCAGCTTATTTCAAAGGTAGCGAGTAGGAGGTTCAGAAGCATTAAGTGGTTTTGTTTGGTTCATTTGGGTTTTTACAGAAAAAAGCTCCATGTGAATCTGAAGTTGTGGATGTTGAAAGTTTATGTGAGTTTAAAATGATTGGGCAAGCAGAATAAAAATATGTCATGGCCATTAAAAAAAATATACCGTTTCTGGCTCAGGAAATCCTTGAGCCACAGATCTGTGGAGATTGGAGGTTGTGAGAGAACTATCACAACAAGCTTTCCTCCTGTGTTTTGTGTTCACTTGTAGGTGTGTATATTAATGGACTTTACCTTTCAGAGATACGATACTGGACTAGATAGTCCCTCCATCTGATTTGGCACAGCTGTTCTTTTGAGTTGTCACAGGAAGATCATGTTCTTTGAGCTTTACAGAGATGCTTTTGAGGGTTTTGACCATTCTTTTAACCCTGATCTAGGAATCAGGGGACTGGTTTTGTAGCATGAAGTGTAGGTGTCCTTAGGTATTAATAATGGGGTTTCTTTAGACTGTGTTCTGGAAAGTGGTGAACACAAAATTCATCTGGCTTTGACAGTTATATAGATACATTCTTTCCTGAAAATGCTTAGTTAATTCTTCTGATCTTGTGAGAAATAGGTAGAGATATTTACAGTTGTGAGAGTCTGTGATGAGGTGTCCAGAGACTGCAAGGTAAAGGTTTAAAGTAAGGTTTCTGAAGTTGCATATGCAATACTGTGTAATAAGGACCATGAAATCTTCCCTGATGGTAGTTGGGGAAAATAAAAGGAGAGAGCATGCTTATAGAAATTCACAGAGAGAGAGGAGAGAGAGGAGAGAGAGGAGAGAGAGGAGAGAGAGGA